>NW_021939396.1:33301907-33853599 GCF_001715985.3 Manacus vitellinus | reverse complement strand
TTACACAATATAAATCCTAAAAGTACTAGTAGTGTTAGTAAGTAGCAGGAGGGCCTACCCCAATAAGGCCTAGAATCTGGTAAGATAGCACAGTGCACTATATTGAGGCAATTATTGAAGCAATTATATTAAAGCTAGCAAAAAAAGAAATAATTATTAAGTAGAGATTTGATATAACTTACCCATACCAGTGCTTGGGGGGAGATCTCTTTCTATCAGCCTTGGGGGTGTCCCCAGTGAAAGGGAGGAAGCTCCACACACACACCCCAGGAAGGGTTATGTTAGAAGAACCTGACTGTATGAAAGGGGACTGGACTTTTATAGTATAAAGTGATGGACCGCTAGTCAGAAATTTACAGGCGAGCTCCCAGCTTATCTGTCACATCCAACCTCAAAAAGCAGGATGTATGTTTGGAGTTCAGTGAACCAGGCTGGTTTTAGCATAATTCAACACCAAAAGCATTACCACGGTGCCTCCAGTAACTCACTACAGAGAGCTTGCGTTGCTTGCATTCTCTGACCAGATTCTAGGCCTTCCTGGGGCAGGCCCTCCTGCCACACTCGAGCAGCAGAACCCCCCAACCTCCCCCCTAGTGTTATTTATGAGCATGATGCCATATGGTTTGGCATATCCCTGTGGTCAGCTGGAGTCAACTGCCCCAGCTGTGTCCTCTCCCAGCTCTTTGTGTACCCCCAGCCTGCTTGCTGATGGGTGGAGTGAGAAGCAGATAAAGCCTCGATGCTGTGTGACCACTGTTCAGCAATACCAAAAACATCCTTGTGTTACTAACAGTTTCCAGCACAAGCCCAAAACACAGTGCCACACCATCTACTCTGAAGAAAATTACCTCTGTCTTAGCCCAAATCAGCTCTTTCTATAATAATAATTTGGATGCTGAAGTGGATGGTTGTTGGTATTATTGGCTGACTGCTTTAAAGCAATGTAATTTCCTGTGGATTAAATCAGACAGGGACTTGTTCTTTGGTAGCTACTAAGTGCACTCTACAGTTCTAGCAATAATGTTGAGATTCAGACTGAATGAAGTGACAGTTATTTCTGATCATTAATTGCATGCAAACGTTTATATAAAAATGCATTTAAAATCTTAGCTTTTTTAAAAAATTGTCAGTGTCCTTATATGTGATTAATGGAATATGAAATGGCAGATAACTACAGCAATTACACAAAAAACAAAAGCAGAAAACCATTGAAAAAGAAAGTAAATCTCTTATTCTGATGGAAGAATTCAGACAAGTTGCACACAAAATTAGGGTGAATGTATGTGAGCTGCAGTAGTTTTGCTCTGCTAGGCTCTCCTAGAATAAGTTTTTGAAGTGAGTAGTTTTCAGATATCCTGCAGATCACTACCCATGATTGTTATCTCAGTGCTTTTCTGGTGGCCAAAAAGGATCTTCTGTTAAAAAAATTAAGCACTTTTTTGTTTGAATACTTCACATATTTGAATCAAAGCACTTGATTCCTTAATTGTCACTTCTTTTCTTTTTTTTTTTACTGGTATCTGTGAAATTCCTGAATGAATCTTGGTCTGACCTGTTAGTTGCTTTTGGTCTTCTTCTTGGTTTTCTATAACTAATTCAAAAATAATACTTGTGAAAATAAAAGGCAAGAGCAACTAGCTGAAACAAACCATTTCCTCTTCTGTATTCTTTGCACTTATCCCTTTACTGTTGAAATGGTACATTACTTTTTTAAACAGAACTCACACTTACCTTATGTGTGGAATTGGGAGAAAAGTAACTTGGAGGTTGGAGAAGAAGCTCCTGTGCAGATTTTGGTTAGTAGTTGAACTCTGCAAGCTGTTTCAGAGTAGCATATGACATATTTAATCAGGTCCTTTGGTTCTGCAGAACAGCAGGCTGACTCCTGTTTGTCACTTCTTCCCTGTTACACTGTTTCACTGGCTTAGGAGGACAGTTTCAGCTCTGTCAGAATGTATCTCAATCCCAGCCAAACAAACTCATGCAATAAATTGGGACTGATGTAAGAGTAAATCTTGAATATCCCTCTCTTCTCTCTTACTCCTCACTATTACTTTTACATAGATCACAAGATGTAGAAATGCTTAGTAAAAATGCTTAATAAAAAAAGCCCCCACCCAATAGTTGTAATTTTTGTCTTTTGTTGGATGTGTTTGTGGAATTCACTAGCTCTTTGTGGAGAGTGGTGAAAGTGGTTGCAGAGATGGCCTTCTGGGGCAGGGAGTGTTTCTTGCAAAGTACGTTAAGATGTATTTTGGGAACAGCAAACAGCTTGCATAGCATTATTTTTTTAATTTAGCAGCTGTTATGAGACCAGATAGTAATCTCAGAAAAGTACTAATGTGTTTTGGGTCTGCTACAATTAAAAACACTGTGGTGGAAAGAAGAATGATTATAATTATCGTGTGGTCAGATTCTAGTTGTATAGAAGCCAACATATTCTTCAAGTGCTTTGTGCTAAACAAATAGCTTGTTGCTTTCAGTTGCGAATTATGTTTTCTCTTGTGTGACAAGCACAGCATAAAATATCAGATTAATTTAGGAACTAACATGTCAAAGGAAATTTATTCTGAAACATACATTCACAAAAGAAAAATGTATAATCTTTAGGTTATATTATACTGTTTGTAAACTCTTCAAATGAATTCAATTTATGTTGCTTTTTTTCTTTTTTTTTCTAGTGGAGAGAAAAAGCACAAGGACTAGAGAAAAACTAATATCCAAATACCAATCTATTTTTTTTGTGCTTTCCATCCATCTACTCATACATACTACTGGTTTTTTGGCTGTTTTGTAATTACTGGTTGCATAATTAATTTTTTTTATTGCTTGTGTCAAAATCCAGATGTAGCTTTTGCAGGATGTGCTTTGCATTGATGCAAAATAGTAAATATGATATTTCATGGTGTTAAACTTTCAGGTGACTATGGCATGAGTTTACCTCTTGGAGAGGAATATGAACGAAAAAAACATAAACTCAAAGAGGAACTCCGAGAAGATTATAGGCGATATCTTTCTCAGGTAGGGCTGCTTGACTGGTTGCTATACTTTAGTGAGTCTCTTAAAACGATTCTTTCATTTATTTGAATGAAAATTAATGATATCTGCAAAAAATTTTTATAAGAAGGCATTCATTATAAGCTCATTATAATGACTCATTTCAAAGACTTGGATAAAGGTAATTTCAAAATGTTACCTCTAGGAAGGGTTATACATTTTAGGCTTCTACAGATCTCATTGCCATGAGACTATGTATTACTTAGTACACTTTATTCTGAATACTTTATTTATTTGTCTTTACTTCTTCCTTAGTTTTTTGCTTAAGAATTTAAAATCTGTTACTTCCTTAAGTACTGAACGTATTTTGTGGTCTGTAATTGGGGTAAGAATATTTCTATAATTAGTGTGAGTCCATTTGACAGCTTCTTTTCAGTTTTAGGAAGAAAAAAGCTTTGATGTTCTGCTTAACATGAATTACTAAATGTCATAGTCAATTTAAAATTGAAATGATATGTATGAAATGTCATCATCTTGGGAATATTGTGTATCTCCTCTTCGTGAGACAGAAAAAATAAGGAACCAAATAATTTCTGTTATATGAAAATGCTATTTATCAGTGTCTTTAGTTCTTAAAATGAAAAAATGAATTTACTTTAAGAAAGGAAAGAATTTTTGTTAAGTCATCTATTTTTGAATGAAAGACTCTTTTTGAATAGTATCTTCTCCCTGACTTTTAGGGTATATCACAGGCAAAAAGAAAGGTAGGGTGTCTGCAATATAATTTTTTTTTCTTTCCAATTAGTTGCTTTTTGCTTTGTTTGAAGGCTTTGTGCTCTTGGAATTTAAGAAATCATTTTTATTTTTTTGTGCTTTGTGTGTTTGTGCATGCTGTAGTGATTAGTTGTGACTAACAGCATTGTTTGCTTTGTGCAAAGTTATTAATTATATTTATTATTTTCCATTAGTAATATTTTAAACATTTGTTTAAAATATTGTTTAAACATTTCCCTTTGCAGTTGCTATTGTTACTGTCTAATGCTGACTGTACAATAGTTTTTATTTTAGTAGACATTTGCTTCCAGGCTTATCAGTTACATAGATATTGAGAGTTCAGATCCTTTTTTTTCTCCATGATATACATACTTTATAAGGCTGGTATAAAATAGTAACCTGTGAAATATTATAGTGTGTCATTGAAACCAGTCAGGGATTTTTTCTTCCAATCACTCTCATCAGTTGTGCTTAGGGAAGCAGTAGAGTCAGTTATTCAACACCTGGTGGCCAGAATGCAAGAATACAAGTATTGCAAGGAAAAATAAAACCTCTGGTGTTATTTTTGCAAGCTTTGGCCAGTTGATTTTTAATTATTTATATCATTGTACTGTCATGTATCTATAATTTTAAAATTTAACACAGTCCATTCAGGTTGTTCAGATCAAGCAACTTCAGTAACATGGTAGAAACACAACCTGCTGGTTTCTCTGGGGTTTTGAATAACAGAATAAGTAGCATTTGTGAAAAACAATAGCAACAGCAGAATAAACTGCCTTCTTAACCTCTGACCCAAATGATGCTTATGTGATTGTTGCTTCTTGTTTAATCTTAAAACTCCAGATTATTTTCAAAATTAGAATATTGTGTTAAAAATTAATGTTTCATAATTATCACCAAAGTACCCAAATAATATAATTTTTACATTAACTTCTAGTGTTTTATTCTCAACTGAACTTCAGTTTTACAAATTTAGGTTTACAAGGTGGTGTTTTCTGTTTTGTTTTGGTTTGGTTTTTTGTGTTTGTTTTTTTTTTTTTTTAATGCAGTACATGTTAGCTATATTAAGCTTGTAAAGCCTGAGCAAGAGATAGGATAACAATCTTTGATTTCTTTTCCAATCTCTAATTTCTTTTGCCCACCTGAAGAGATAGTGTAACTTTTAGCAGCTCTCGCAGTGATAATTTTTTTTAATTAATAACTTGTTTAATCTTGCTTATCTAGAAAAATGCAGTTTCCATATCAACTTCTGATTTTTGGCAAATATGGTTTTAACATCAGGGATGATCTCCATAGATGTCTTCAGAATGCGTGAAAATAATTACTTAATAATGAGGATTACAGTGTATTTACTTTTTCTAGTAGGAATAAGTTGATTTTCCATATTAAACTAGTTGTCTTGATGCTTGAACGTTTGCAAACCCCTTAAATCTTCTAATGTGTAGTTGTAAAATATAAGTCATAATGATGTGGTTTTGTACTGGAACAGACAGAGCTCTCGAGTGCCTCCAAGCTTTTAAGTTACCCTGCAACATAGATAATGGAAGGAAACAGTGCTAGTGAATACCATATCTCACCCATTCCCTTCTGCAGCCCATGCCACACAAGGAGATGATCCTTTTGTTAAAGATAATCAGATTTATAAAACACAGATGGTTGACTGAGAAGGGCCTGGGGATGCTTTTAGTAAAGGAGTGATGTGTGACAAAACCACTAGACCTGGAAGCCAAGGACCTGCCCCAGCATTGGTGTTGGGTTTGGAAGGCAACTACTTTGACTTGCTGCACAGCCCAGTTCCCAAACTGTGACCCAGAGATCTATATGGAGCAACAACATCGTGGTTTTGATGGGAATTTCTGTTCTGAAAGTGACTGATGGTCCGTAAGGAATTACAGGATTTAGTAATGGGTCATTATCCTGAAAAGTTTGAGGAATGCTGGTATAGAAAACACTGTTGAGATAAACAGATGTGACTATGCTACTGTTAGCATAGATTCCATCTGTTGAAGTAAGAGGTAGACATGTTTTCTGCAGTTAGAAAAAGCAGTTTTTCATCTTCAGATATCATCTTGGAAAATTCCTCTTATGCTTGTACAGATACTTGTACTTATGCTACAGAAGAACTGAGTGGGGTTTCTTTGAATAAAAATTATTTTTTTAGTACACAGAGACTTCAACAGTGTAACAGGGAAGAAGTGACAAACACTTTCAAACTCAAACTTAAAACTTGACAGAGACATTTACTTTCTGCATTCCTTGACTTCATTCATGCGTTCCAAGAACATTCTACATTTTTAAAACATTAAGGTTGTCTTCAGTGTTTTTTTTCACTAAATTGCTCAAATTAATTTCAAAAAATATAATTCCTAAAAACTATTTACTTGAGTAAGAATTGGTATTTTAAAATATATTGAATGGTTTTAAATTTTTTTTAATGTAGAAAAATTATCTGACTACTGGTGAAGTAGATCCATATACTCAGGGATTATCTCTTCCTATTGATGAGCGAAGATCTGCCAAGGTAAATATATGGAGGAAATTAAGTAAGTGAACTGTAACTTGAAAATGAACCTGAATGTTTAAACTGTCATGGAAAAAATATTTCTATTGAAGGTTTTTTTGTTTGGTTGTTTGTTCGGTTTGATTTTTTTACACAATAGAACATTTTTGGAGGTGGTCATTAGAATGATTTTCCTAAAAGTCAAGTCTTTACATTTTGTTTGTTTTGTTTGTTTTTATTTTGTTTTTGTTTTCTTTTAAAAAAATTTAATCCTAGGTTACTTGTACTCAATTTTTCATAATTTGATGTATAATTCCATACTGATAGTAGTTTGAGGTTTGCTACTTCTGATCCACAACTAGTGGTTGTGCTTGGGTTTTGTTCAGCAATAAATATTGATCTGATATAGAACATTGGTTTTGTTATAATTGTATGTGCTTTTCTACTTTATTGCTCTTCTTACTGCAGCCTGGGGATTGTTTTAAAAATATTTGCTCGTAGGTGTTTCTACAGTGATATTTTTACCAGTTCCTAACAGCACTGAAGGAAGTGTGCTTTCTGCTGTGCACAATTTGCTTTGATGTCTTTTGCTTACGCTTAACCTACCCACTTACCCTCACACGCTTCTTTTTTTTTTAACAGTTGAATCTGGAAATCTAAATAAAAACTGATTTAATATTTCACATATTACCTGCTGTTAATATAGGAATCTTCCCAATTTCAAATCTTTCATTGAGAGTACAGATGCTAATTTGTTTTATGAATGGAGTACACATACTCTTTCTGGGTTTAGCCCCTTTGATCTCCCGGAGGTTTCTTAGCAGTTTATGATCTTGCTTTCATTTGTTGGAGTAGTATACCAGCCATGAAAGTCTCCCTGCTGTTGGAGCTTCATGGAGGTTCAATTATGAAAATGCAACATGCTTATGTGAATTTTCTTTACCTCTGGTCCATTCCTCTGATGTATGGTATAATTCTGTGAAAGCCAAAATCAGTCTTACAGGAGTCATCTCCCCTCATGCCCTCACATTGTTGGTCTTATAATCCCAGTTCCTTTCTTATATTTGCTTGTAAATTGTACCAGGAAGTTGAGTCAGCAGAAACACTGTAATTTATCAAAAGTTTTGCTGATTCTACAAGTGCAACTGTTTGGTTGTTAGGATTAGTCAAACCACAGTGGACATACAAGGAAGAAAGACAAACTGTGTTGCTGTAGGAGGACCAGACATTTGCACTTCTGGGAGTTTTATTTCTTTTGGGTGTTTTTTAACCTATGTTGGCTTGAGGTTGCACTGTTGATCTGTGTTTGGGACTAACTGTCGTTGTAACCTGGTGCAAGGCTTCTGTTTTGTCATGTGTTGGTCTTGCCCTTGCTGTGCTTACTTATACTTTCTGCCTCTCTTGTGGTGGTTTGGCCATATGAGGAGCCAGGTGAGAACTCAAATAAGTAAAATTGCTCTTGTGAAAAAGCCCCAAACTCCAAGTTACATGAATGGAAAAAGGAGGCAGCAAGAATGAAATGTCCAGAAAGGGGAAAGGACTCCTCCTCAGTGGCTGCATGCACTTGTACTGAATTTGTGTTATCTTCAGGTTCTCATGAGCTGTGTGTTAACCCTTGCAAGCATGTGTGCTGAAACAGTGCAAAATAAAGTATCTTTGATTAATTCTGTGGAAACTGAAGATGTATTTGAACTGGGAACATGTTTGATCATTGATGGTTTTATATCATAGCAGGTCAACATTTATTGAGATTGTCTGTTTGTACAGTTGTGTTATATCCTTTTTATGCTTTTTACCCATTTATTGCTGTTGCAGAACCTAGAAGCTGCCAGAAGATGTCACACTGTGCCCTGCTAAACAGTTGGTTTCTGGGCAGATAGGGATGAGAGGTTGACATTTGCATTTTGATTTCCTTCAGTACAGTCACACAGCATATTGAATTTTCTGCTGAGTGTTTTGCCACCTGTTAAAGACAAGGCTTGCTTCTCAGCTTTGGAAAATGCCTCTCAGGCAGCTTTCATGGCTGTCTGCATGTTTTATATTGTCACTGTTATAAAACCTAGACACAGATTTTGGGGAAAAAAACCAAAAATCAAACCAAACAATTTTGGCGACTATTAGTATGATTTGCAAATCTATTACGAGTCTGGTATTTCCATGGTGATTGAGGTATAAATTTTTTTTGTTGGAAATTTGTTCATGAGAAAGTAAATTTATATGTAATGTTCGGATTTTTTTAATACCTTTTCTTTTCTTTTTTTTTTTTTTTTTTTAAATGCTGCAGTGGAAAAGAGCATGATTTGTACTGTTGTAATATAATTATCTTTTTTTAATTTATGTGATGGTTGGAACGAGGTAGTATAAGAGATGCCCCATGCTCTAAGCACAAGGTAGTAATATCAAGAAGTAATGTAAGTTAGAGTTTGCTTTATCCAGAGACTTGTATTTCATATATTATTAGGCTATGGATGTGCAGCTCATGTGTATTTTTGGACCTGAGCAAGCTGGTTATAAATATTGTCACCTTGAAAAAGCAGCTAGGGCAATGTGGATAGATCATTTTTTTCCCTGTTTTTTCTTGCATTTTTTGCACTTTTGACTCTTTTACTGTCAAGTTCAAGTCAAATTTAACTGCTTGTTTGAATTTCACAGTTCATGTTGTACTCTAAGCTATAATTGACGCATCTTTTCTATACATGTATTTGTTGTCCTGTTTTAATTATGAACAGGACAAGTCACAACTAATCTTAACACACAATAAAAATCGTATGTGTAAAAATCATCTGTAAATACATTCAGATTGGAAATTAGAAAGTGGTTTCTAATTGTCAAGGGAGTGAGTCTTTGAAAAATTTTGGAATAGGTTTAGCAGGAGGAAGCCTAACTACAGGTTAGGCTACAGTTGATCTACAGTAGCACCACTGGGGACTAGACTTCATGGCCAAGGAGCCGACTTCTGCTTACAGATTTCAGATTAGGGGAAAGTACTATGTTCAAAAATGAATAAAAACCTCAAAGCAATTCAAGCCTTATTTGTACATCACAAAGACTGGGGGGGGCAAACACACAGTTTGCATGTATTCACTTAATACTAAGGTTCTATGAAGTTAAAAGCTACTGAAAATGCTAAATTATGATGCCCTTTTCAATGCCTATTTTAGGAGAAATTACGACTTGAAAGAAACAAGGAGTACAATCAATATCTCAGGGATAAAGAAGAATGGAATGAAAGGCTAAGGAAATTAGGGAAGAAAAACAGAGAGGTAATACAGTTTTACAGTCTTACCAATGACTAAGACATAGAAAGTAAGACAAAACAAGCAAATTATGTTGTTCAATGAGGCCAGTTTTATTGATGTGTCTAGGAGGTCCTGGTTACAACTCATACAGTACAGTTCTTGATTCCTGCTTCCATCATATCTGTGTCATAGATGGGTGCTTTCATTCTTCTATGTGTCTAAAGCAAATCCCTGGGTTGTTTTTGGTGATAAAAGTGGTAGCCAAAAAAGCTGTCTCTTTGAATAAAATATTGAACCTTATATAGCTTTTATTTGCAGATGCTCTTTTCCTTAGTCTGTGTCCAGTTCATGAGAAAGCAAGGCAAGTGTAGGCAACTGTCCAGAATATGAGGCTGTGCATTTGTGAATAAAAAACAAAAATTAAAAAAATTCACTACTGAAAGTGAGCTAGACACATGCAGAATTGAAATCATGTTCTGATCTGAGGCCTTTGATTTGTATGGCAGTAAGCAGATAGGAACACATGCACACTCAACTCCACTGGATGAGGGAAAGAATCAGAAGGGTAAAAGTGAGAAAACTTGTATGTTGAGTTAAAGACAGTTTAAGAGGTAAAGCAAAAGGTGCACACGCACAAGCAAAGCAAAATCAGGAGTTCATTCCCTATTTCCCATGGGCAGGCAGGTGTTCAGCCATCCCCAGGAAAGCAGGGCTCCTTCATGTGTAACAGTGATTTGGGAAGTCAAATGCCATCACTCTGAATGTCCCCCTGCCCTTCTCCTTTCCCCATTTTTATATGTTGAGCATGACATCCTATAGTGTGGAATATCCCTGTGGTCACTTGGGGTCACCTTCCTTGTACCCACAGCCACCTTGCTGGTGGGACACCATCAGAACCAGAAAGTCTTTGGCACTGTGTTAGTGCTATTCAGTAGGAACTAAATTATCCCTCTGTTTTCATCACAAATCGGAAGCATAGCCTCATACAAGCTACTGTGAAGAAATTTATCCCAAACCAATGCAACAGCCAATGGGATTTTTAGATCTAATTAACATTGTTGTGAGACTCTTTGCTTTAGTAGTCTGGGAGCAATATATTGATCTGAGAAATCTGCTTTCTAATAATAAAATCTTTTCTGGAAAGGGTAAGTTTTATTTTTAAAATATTTTTGCCTCAGTTTAATAATTTGGAACTCCTTAATGTAGGTTTGATTTAAGAAGGCCTTCCACTTCTTTTTAATACAGAAATTCTGAAGTGTACACTAGCGTGAGAGCTAGGTCGTTCCACGAAGTGCCTTGTATTTGTACTCAAAACATCTGAAAGTTTATTATTATTAAGTGCAAATAACCATGTATTTTTAATTTCTCTCCAGAAGAATGTTTCTTGTTTCTAGAAGAATTGTTTTCTTATGTAAAAGGTCTTATGTAGAGATCTTTTCCTCCAAGTACATTGGAGTGTCATATAGTTGAAAAGTATTTTAGTCTGTGAAGACATGTAGAAGGCAGTATTCAGGCATCCTTTAGATGTTGAAATTCAATATCTGTTTCTTAACTGACTTCTTGAAGGGTTGGAGTGCTGCACAACAGCGATCCCTAGGAAACTGGCAGAAATGCTGCTTGTGTTTGTGTAACTGAGTCTGTAAATTTCTAAAATTTTTCTGCATGTTTGGGCATTTATGTTTACTTATCTGACTTGTCTAATGAAATCTATTTAGGGACTCAAGGTTTTTTCTTTTTGCTTTGTTTGTCATCCAGTTGGACTTTAAAGTTTTATTTTTATTGTGTAGAAACAATTTTGCTGTCATAAAAGAACAAACAGGAAAAAAGCCTGGTGACTATTTGTTGAGATTATGCCATCTCTGAGGGATATTTAACTTGGAGTGAGAGTCAAATAACATATGTGACCTCAAAAGTTTGATCCAACAGTTTAGATAATCCTAGGATAAACTTCAGTTCCAAGGAACCTCTGGAAGTCATATAGTACAATCCTCTGCCCAGAGTAGGGTTAATTCACAGTTAGATCAGGTTGGTCAGGCCTTATCTAGTTGAGTTTTGAAAGGATGAAGTATGCACAGTTCCTCTGGGCAACCTGTTCCACTGCTTTAACTTCTTGATCTGAACTTCTATTCCTCTGTATCCCACTGGAATATCCTTTGCTGCAACTTGTGACTGTTGATTCTTTGAAAACCATTATTCTGGCATCTCTAACTATCCTTTAGGTAGAGACTACAATTACTAGTTCCTCCTGCTCCATACAAACCCTCCTTAGCCTTCTTCTTCCAGGCTGAATAAACCCAGCTTTGTCAGCTTCTCCTTTAGGAGCTCAAATGCCATCTCAGTAGCCATCCTCCAGTTCATCATTATCTGGAGGGGGGGAGGGAGAGCAGAAACTGGGCACACTACGCCAGAACCTGGATACTAAATAAATACTGAGCAGAGAAGGATCACTTACCCTGACCTGCTGACAACAAGTAATGCAGCCCAGGTTGTTGTTAGCAGTTATCACTGCTGAGGGTCCTCTGCTGACTCCTGTGCAGCTTGTTGCTCACTGCTAACCCAGGCCTTTATCTGCAGAACTGCTCTCTAGGCAGTTGGTGCCCAGCCTGTGCTGTGTGTGGCATTGTTCTGTCTCAAGTGCAGAGTTTTGCCTTTGCATTTGTTGATCTTCATGAGGTTTTCGTCAGCATATTTCTCCAGTTTGTCAAGACCCTTCTGAGTGGCAGTCGCACCCTCTAGTACACTGATCCTTCTTCCTAGTTTGGTGTCATTTACATCCTTAATTTATTTTTCGTTATATTTTGTAAAGTATGAGTTACTGTTATCTTTATTCCATAGATGAAAGATTAGTGCACAGAAATACTACAGGATTTATCCAAACCCATGTTGTTTGTTAGAACTGTGTGTTGAACTCTGGTCTAGTGTGTCATAGGTTTGGTTTTTATTTACTAAACTATCCTTCCTCATAAAGACTTCTCCTGGAGAGCAAAGAAATAGATTAAGAAATAGTCAGGTTAAAAGGTTGTATTGATAGGGAAGAAGTAGACTTGTCTGAGTCTGGATATAATAAAGATATCTAGTCTCTTGGTGAGGTGTAAAGTTCCAAGTGGTTTTTTGATTATTTGCACCTCTGAAACTGAAAGTCAAATTAGAGTTGGTAAAAGGCCTGTCCAGGATTGATAGCTACACTTCTGAAACACATTAGATACAAGGAAGAGTACCTTTTTTAATCTCAAGAAAAATAAATAAAACACTAGCTTTTAAGCACTTCTGGAAGTATTTTCCTTGCTCACCTCTTACCTTTCTTCCAGTACTTGTTTAGGGATTGTTTCAAGCAATACAAAACTAAGGTTTTACTCAATGTTATTAGTTTTTATTCAGATCTTTTAATATTTTTTTCCATTAAACAGAATGAGATGGACAGGAATAAAAAAGCTGTTGCTGTTACCAGGCTCAAGCCAGATCTACGTACAGAAGTACAGCCCTTTAATACAGGTGCAGAACCTCCCAAGAAGGATGCCTTTACTTCTACAGAAGATTATGAAGAGCTGCAAAATAAGAGATGGCTGGAGGAAGACAGGTACCACAGGTTAGATGATGAGGTTGAATTAAGAAGTCGACTATTAAATAAAAGACTCGATGCAGATTTGGATGTTCCCAATGAAAGACATCATGGATTTGCTAGCCAGTCTGTAATTCCTATTAGGAAGCATCACAGACTTGATGAAGATCGTGATTTTGGTAGAAGATACTACAGAGCGGACTATGATCCTGAGATAAGTGAAGAAACGGACCCTAGATTTAGATGTGAAAGCAACTATGACAGAAGAACTCCCCGGGTTTTTCATGCTGAAAGGTATTCTTAATTCCACTTTCTCCTTTATTTCCGTAGTGCTCATTGACAGCCGTGGCTTGCTGTCATTGAAAATTATACAAGATTCCCATGTGAAAGCAGGATTTCTGTACTTACTTATGAAAAGGAACTTTGCAATAATTTATGGGAAAAGTGTTGAACAATTGGACCAGTACCTAAGACTATACATCATAGATTAAGGAGCATTATATATATTATAGCAAACCAAGGATACTAGGGAAATTACCCCAGAAGAAGCAGCCCACAATTAATTTTTATGAGGAATGGTTTCCCAGAAAGCATGTTATTATTTGAGAGCAAACACCTGCACTGGAAACCCAGTGTTCTGTTTTCTTAGTCTGTAATAGTAGTAGCAAGTCAATTTTCAGTTCAGATTCCAAAACTGGTTTGAGCTTCAATTTTTGGTACATGCCACTGTGTGTATAAGATGCAAAAATGTGTTTTTAAAAAATCTTCTTTTTTACTCCATGTCTTGATAAATGACGTGCTTTAAACCTTTGCGTAATTGAATCAAGTCCTGATGGTTTTAATAGGTGCTAATCTCTGTAATAACTACACAGGTTGAATAAACATTTAAGAAAGCCCAAACTGATCAAAAGAGGGTGTCTCAGATAAATCATTCAGGAGGAAAACTGATATTATGTACTGTTCAGTATTAAATAGTCTTTACTGTGTTAATTGATATGGCAGTTTTGTTACTTTGACATAAATTGTTAATCATTCTCCTCCAGCTTACTCACTTAAAAGAAAAAAAAAAAAGTATACCCTTCCCAATCATTCAAGGTTTGGCAGTCTGGACACCTTTGGTTATTCCATTGCAAGAACTGGTTGCTTTTAAAACCACGAGTTGTGGTGCAAAACAGTACCAACCTGGAAACAGATGTGTTTCATATAGCTAAATTCAAATGAAATAAATCGGTAAAGTTTATTGTAAACAAATTTTTAAAAGGGGCTTTAAGTGTGTTCATTTGTTCACTTTCCAGATCTTGGGAACATGAGTGTTATAGCTTTTTTTTTTCCTGTTGCCAGAATTATTTTCCTGCAGTTGCTTTAAGTGAAGGAAACACCAGTGTCCTTTCTTTGTAAGGCAAAATAAAGACTTTTTTTTCCTTAGATTTAACACTTCTAGAAAAAACAAAGGCAAATTGTACTACTTTCAACCGTGTTAAATATTACAGTCATGTTTCACTGTTAGTTGCTGGTGGACTGGTTAAATGATCTTTTGAGTTGTTGTTTACAGGGATAGTTTTCTGGATAATAGTGCAAATTAATAACTGGGGGGGAAGCCTTAAAATGCTTATCTGTTTTAAAAGCATTTTTTTAATTGAATGATCTCATGCTGCTTTTCCAGTTTTTAATGCCACTAGAGTTAAAATATTTTTTCTCAAAAGGTTTTGATAGTCTTTATCAAAAAAAAAAAAAGTAAAGGAATTAGATCTATGGATAAAATGAAATGTCTGGAAGCTTTTTCAAGAGGCAGACTAAATAAATGGGTTATTTCAAAGTTTCAGACTGTGTTCTGATGTGCTTCTAAAAGCCTGTATTTATTCATATAGTGTTTCTGAAAAAGACTAGCAAATGGAAACAGTGGTTAAATAGAGAAGAGGAATAAGATCGCCTGTTTTCTGCTGAATGAGATTCAGAGAAGACAAAATTGAAGGTTTTAGGGTAGAGTCAGCTTGTCCTATAGCTTTTCAGAAAGAAAAAATATTAGAAACTAAACTTGATGTCTAACAAAGATAACCAAAGTATTTTTGAGACTAACAGCAAGTTTAATAATCTGTGTTAATTTATACCCAGAAGGATGAACGTCCTCTTTTTATTAGGTAGCTGTTTACCACTGTCTAATGCAGTTGGACACAGTCTAATATTTAAAATATAAAAATAACCATTTGATAACGGTTTGTTTCTCAAAAAATTTATACAGAATTATATAGATAAACGATCAGCAAGCATAGTGTTTGAACCAACACTAGACATCATGTTGAATAGAAGTATACTAGTTATTAATTATTTCAGAAAATGTGGATGGTGCTTATATAATGTATCTGTGATCAATATATCACTAGGCAATTCAATGCTTATTCAGAGAGGCCTCTGAAACAGCTTTAGTTCCAGTTTTCTTTTAAAAGAAAATATAGAAGATAGTCTTATCTTTGCTATTGGCAAACTTGGTGCGTCTTCTTAAAAGCAGTTGCTGGACCACCACCTGAATGACCTGAACTTAAATTTGTACATGAAGTTCTTTGGGATTTTGTTGGTGTATTTTCTATTACTGAATGTTTATTAAAAATTAATTTTCAGTATTTTTTTATTAAATGTGTTTTTTAATCTAGTACTTTTTTCTCCTTTGCAAGGAGCTCCGCTTAACCTCCTCTGAACTACATTCAGTCTCTTTTCAAGGAGAAATACATCTCTTATTGACAGCTCAGCTTCTGAAGAGTTAGTATTTTTTTTTTATTTCAGGCAAAGTCAACTTTTCCAGAACACATGTGGTTCATGACAGAAACTAAATTCATAAGGAGGCATATTTTTGTTTTTTGTGCTAAAGTCCTTATGTTCCTAAATGGGATTTATTAGTTTTGAGGGGCAGCTTTTCATAACAAGACTTTTCAGAAAGGCTTCTGTTTTGATGGAGGCACAAGAACCGTGGCATATTTCAACAAATAGAAATGGTGCCAGGGAAGTGAGAAGAATTGCAAAATATTTTGGTTCTTAAGGGTGGAATGCTTTAATCCATTGCCAGCTGTCAGGTGCATCCTATGAACAGGAGACAACAGCTTCTTGATTGATTTGGGCCAATATGTCTGGGCCTGCCTTGCTGAACTTGCTGCTTTCTACAAAAAAAGGTTGCCTTTTGAATCCTAAGGTTTGTTTCTTTGCTTCCTCCCTGCATCCTTTCATTACACTACGGACTGGGCTTTCTCTTTCCTAGCTGCATTTGTCTTACATGACCAGCCTCATAAGGAGCAGATTGATCATCATCAAAAAGATGATCTTGATCATGAAAGGAGATCATGTTATGCAAAGAGGGTGGATGTTGTTCTTTCATGTCGTTTTTTTTTGGGTTGTTATGATGCCACATCAATGTTTAATAATCTGCTTGCTTCCTTTTGCCTTTGATTATTGGCTTTTATTTCAATTACGGAAGACCTGTGGTTCTTTTTGCGTAAGAGATGAGGCTTTTTGCATGTTTACCTATGGGTTTTTTTGATTTTTTTTGTTTGCTAAATAGGAAGTCTGTGGTTCTTTCCAACTCTGGAAAATATATGATTTTGTTAGCATTTGTTAGGTACTTTATTTTTCATTGAATACCTATTCTTGTCTTATTTTGTTGAGATAACTTGAAGTCCACAATAAAGAGTTGTTATTTTGCAAGACAAGAAAAGCTTATAAATTCAACTCCCCCAGATCATTTTAGGAACAGCTCTCTTGTGTTCATACAATATTTGGCATCTTTGAAGTTACTTGAAGTTTCAATCATATCACTTCATATGTAGATAACTCAAATTTTAGCTCCTGAATTTTTGTATTCACCATGTTTCCTGTCTTTTATCTTGATCAAAAGTCACCTCTCCCTTTTAAATTCTATCAGGTGCATAGTGAAGGGTAGGTTGTCATTAAAGAAGCTTTTCATATCTGAATTGGTTGTTTCACCAGACTTGCCCAATAGCTGTGCATCAAAACCTATTGTAGACTTTGTTAGCTCCTGGGGATTAAGAGCAGCAAGATCTGTTACAATTAATGCAGTGTGAATGTCAAAAGCCCTTCAGCTCTCAAAACTCTTAACCAGGCTCAACAGTTAAAGGTTGCATGAAAGCAGGCTTGGGAATTCACACTCCTGACAAAGAGCTGACTTCACTGTGCTAGCAAAGTGAATTACTTCTAGAAATTTTGTGTGATATTTTCAGAACTGGTTCTGCTGTCCAGTGTGCAGTCAGGCTGAAAATACATTTACATGAAACTACTGGACCTTCCATTTCAGATTGGATGTTTTTAGGCAAGCATAGCTGAATATTTTCAGTTTCTTTAAGGCCCTGTCTGAATGGAATAGTAAGAGACATACCTGTAGATTATGAAGACGAATTAAAGGAGAGAGCATGTATGTAGCAGATCTCAAGAACTGGAGATTCTAGATGTGTTATACTGTGTATTCTTCTGATAACTGCACTACAAAATCATGATGAAAGGAAAATGTTAATTTAAAATCCATGGTATGTTATCTGAAATGGCTGATAGTTTTTCCTGCAGCTAGTATAACAAGAAAAACATGTTTCCTCTGAGAACAGCCATTGAAGCTTGCATGCCAGTTTTCTTTTTGAATCAATAGATCACCTATTTCTCCAACTGAAGACTTTTATTGATTCATATAATGGGGAATCCTTTTTTGATAGTAGTTTTAAAATTCCTTTTTTTCCTGTTGTCTTGGTTTTGCAAGTCCTGAAGTGATTTAAGTGTGTGAGGCAGAAGCAGAACACTTGTAAAGCCCTTACATAAACTTGACTGGCACCATGCAGTCTGTCAACATGGTTGAAGTGCTCAACTGAGTCAGTGTTGCTGATGGCTGGAGAAACCACAGGCAAATGGGAACTGTAAGAAGCGTCTTCTTGCCAGGCAGTTTTTGCTTTTGCTCCTGCTATTTCTTTGGATTGTTGGAAAGCTGTTTTTCATATATGTATCACACAGTGCCCTAAGTGCATCTATCATGTTTCACACAGACTGTGAAAGAAATTCTTGAGTTTAATCGCTTGGTTTTCTTTTTTGCCTCTGCCAGAAATCAGGTACAGATTCATCCTTCAGCTAATGAGGAGGCCAGGTCTGCAGCTGAAATGCAGTATAGAACAGGCCTTGTTCTTGGTATGTATAAGAACCTAACTAATGACACTGGGTTCAACTTTCCTTGCATATATTATTTTTCCCTGTGAATAATTAAAACCTAGAAAAATGAGCTTTTGTTTTCCCCCTTGTGCTAGTTGTCTCCAAGACAGGTAAATAAATACTATTGACATAGAAAAAATAAAGAAAAACATGTTTTTCCCCTTAATGCAACCGGACTTTCTGATTAATTTTGAAGAGCCCAAGTTTCTTCTTAGATATCATTAACAGCTTAAGGTCTAGATATGTAATTAAATTTTTTTTTTTTTTTTTACAAAATGAAGCATAGGAGAAGTCTTAACCTCTGTATTGTTAAAGACACAACTTTATAGTGAATTTTAATTGCAGAAGTATGGAAAATGGTAATTTTCACAACCTTGGGCAAGAATAAATGATTCTGATCATCTCTTACTGCTTAAACATAGCCATAAAAATTTAGCAGGGAACATTAGTGTGGAGAGTAATTGAGAGAAATACTGTAAAAGGCATAGCATTCCTAGCTGAATTCAGAAAATTATAAGATAAGAATAAATGAACTGCAGTAGTAGTTCTTTAGATGGGAGCTTTTGAAGGCAAGCTAGGTTTGAATTATGAAAGGATTGATTAACAGTTGTCAGAATAATTTCTGTTTATTCTTTCATTTGAACTTACCTGATCTTCAGTGCTATATGTAGCAGGTAAAGTTTTTTGGAACTGTTTAAAGGCAGCATTAAAACAGTGGTATTGTGGTGGTCAGTCTCTGGTCTGTCCAGTCATCTCATTTGTGGTAACTCGAGTATACAGAGTTGTGAATTTGTATTCCTGGCAGTTCTGGTTAGAAGAGTATTGTTAGCTGTGTTGTATAAAGATTAAGTAAATTAAAACTTGAAATTTTTGAAAATGAGAAGTGATTTCAGACTCTCTCAAAATCACAAACTGTGAGGTTATCTTGCACATTTTGGTCACTTTACAGTTCCAGCACAATAGTTGAATAAAAAAGTCAGTCAGTCATGCATCAGGTTTTGCTGTTGTTGTTGATTTGGCTTTTATTTTATTTCTTTCCAACTTTCTTCTCTTTATTGTTTGGGTCAACTTTACTAGAGATCCACAGTGACTTTGTGTATGGAGTATGTTAGGAGTTCCTGTGTCTGATAGTTGTACTGTACAGAAAGTAGTGATGATGGTTTTTATTGTTTTGTTTGTAAAATAATAGAACACCTCCACACTTATTCTGAGGGTACTACCAAAAGTTGAAAGTTTTTTGGGTTCCTTAAAATCCGTCTGGGGTGTTATCACTGTTTCCCTTTGCATACACACATCTCCCAGTTCTTTGCTAATTCTTAGTAGTCATGGCAATCGTTCTAGAAGTGGAGGAATTTGCTTTCCTCCCTGTGGGCTTGAATCTCTTCAGTTTTAACTTTCCTTTTGTATCCTGAGCAGTGCATCATAGTTTTGGAGTGCTGTAGTGTATCTTCCTTAGTTGTGCATTAGAGGGAAAAAAAAACAACTAACTTTTTTTAGTTGCTGTTTTATCACATAGCTTTGAAATTTGTAGCTTCCTGACTATACAAAATCAGGCAAACTGAGAAAATAATAATGAAAATTTTAGTAGTTTTGATCATCATACTCCAAACGAACTGTTTATTAAAACTATCTATTTTTTTTAGTCAGTAAAGATCCAGTGTTCATATACTCTGCTGTGTTTCAGGTTTTAAATTGACTGAAAGTCAGTGGTTTTGTTCAGTACCTTTTGTGTATTTTGTGGAGCATTTACACGAATGTGTGGTCATTCCCATTAGGTGGTCAGGACCGAGAACTTCTCCAAAGGAGAAAGGAGAAATACAGGCGAGAGCTGATGGAACAGATGGCTGAGCAACAGCGAAATAAAAGACGGTAATGGAAAGTTACTATATTTTTTTAAAGATAGTGGCTGGAATTTGGAGGCATTTCATTAATTCAATGTGGTAAGAGAAAAATTCGTAACTGAGGAATTCCAGGTAGTGAGGTAATATTGCATTCAATTAAACTCGTTGCCGTGAGAGCTTTAGTTTCTAATAATCAAATTCACCAGCTCTCAATGGGACAAAGAAAACCCAGATATTTTTTCATTTTTAAAAAATGATTTTAGTTTCTTCAGGGTAACGAAGCTTTGACTGAAGTTATCTTTTTTGCTGGTGTGGGAGTGTCTAACTACTTGGCAAAGTTGAATATTAGTCTTGTTTTTGCCCTCCAATTTAGGAAAGTAACCTCTTATTTTTGAAGCACTTGACCATGTGGCTTATGCAGAATAATAAAATATTAATTTCTTCCTTACCTATTAGCAGCTGCCTACTGAATAACAGTATGGATACATAAAAACACACAGTGATATTAGTGAAGGGATAAGGAATTAAAAATAAGTTAGTATTGGCAGTTTCACTATGATGAAAAATTCTGCATGCTAAACAAACCTGAGCCCAGAAATTACAAAATAGTATTTATTGCTGCAATTTTGAATCAGTCATTTCAATGTATTTAATACTAACTTCTTGAATGTGAATAAAGATAAATTTTAAGAAATGTCCTGAAAAGTTGTAGTAAACAGGTTTGTGGTGATTTGTCCTTTTATGGTAGTTGGATTTTTATTAGGTGGAATAGATGGTAGCCAGATGCTTCTTGAGAGTTCTGTTTATTTAAAATATTACACAGTTTCCTTCACTGACTCCAGAAGAATTCAAGTGGATTACTGTCTTCTGTTATCCTGTATTTTCGGAGTTATTTTAGCTACAAAGTTGTGAGCTCTATGCTTTGAAAGAATGAGTATAGTTGTTACTGCTTTCTGATATGATCCTTTTTTTTAAAAAAAAAATCCCCAACAAAACAGTGAGAAGGAACTTGAGCTCTTAGTTGCTGCTTCTGGAGCTCATGACCCAGAAAAGAAGGTAAGAAACTTGGATTTTCTTTCACCTATATAGACTTTTCCTTTTTTCTTGCTCAGTCACAAAACTCTGTAGGGCTTCTATAAAATGATAAATGCTGATTGTTTTGGTTTTTTTTTTAATAGGGCATCAGAATAGAACAAAATTGAAACCAAGGATGATAAGGCTGTGTCGTGGTTTAATCCCAGTCAGCAGCCAAGCCCAACACAGCCACTTACTCAATCCCCCCCCAGTGGGACTGGGGAGAAAATAGGAAGGATAAAAGCTAGAAAACTCATAGGTTGAGAGAAAGACAGTTTAATAGGGAAAGCAAAAGGTGCACACACAAACAAAGTAACACAAGGAATTAGTTCTCTGCTTCTCATGGGCAGGCATCTCCAGGAGAGCCGGGCCCCATCACACATGATGGTGACTTGGGAAGACAAACACCATCACTCTGAACATCCCTCCCTTCTTCTTGCCCCCACATCATATAATGAGCATGATGTCATATGGTCTGGAATGTCCCTTTGGTCAGCTGGGGGCAGCTGTCCCAACCTCCCATGCACCTCCAGTCTCCTCACCAGCGTGTCAGTATGAAAAGCAGAAAAGGCCTTACCTCTGCGTAAGCACTGCTCTGCAATAACAAAAAACATCACTATATTACCAACCCTGTGTTCAGCACAAATCCAAAGTATAGCCCCATAACAGCCACTTTGAAGAAAGTTAACTCTATCCCAGCCAAAACCAGCACAGGCTGTAACTTGTTACACATGCTGTCAGCTTAAGAGGAAAGTATTTTCATGGAAGTTATTGAACATTTTCTTGTGCAGTGACCAAGTGGAAATTTTGAACAGGCAGTGATTATCATAAAAAAAATACTTAGTGTCCATTGCTAGCCTGTTTACATGCACACAGTAGTAACCTTTCCTTGGAAATGTAAAGTATGCTGCAGAAAGTTTTTTCTCTTTTTCAGTTAAGAAAAAATCTAGTTGTTTTGCAGATGAGTTGATTTCACTGTATCAGTTTTTAATTTCAAATTTGTAATTGTTTTTAAATGATTCCATGTAGTGTTCAGGATTACAAGCATTTTCATAGGATTTTGTAAAAAAACAAGATGCTTAATATTTTGTTGCTTGTAAAACGTGATGCAGAGTTCCTGCTGTCTCCACTTCCTTAGTAAGGTGATGATTACGTTAAAAATTTTGATTAGCATATATCAAGGAGTAGGTTGTCAGCACTATAGCACTAGTAGCTGACTGCTTGTTGCAGAACTTGCATGATTTGCATGTGTGTTTGCTATGTGCCTGAAGCCATTGCATCTTGGAGATCTGCTGCTGAAGAGTTGGTAACTGTTTCAATCAAGAATAGACTGGTCATTAATTTAACTGGTAACTGGTTTAAATTATCAGCAGTGCTGGGTGTTTTTGAATGCAAGAAACTTATGCCATTTCTGGAGGGTTCAGTAGAGGTGAAAGGAGGTCCTATTTGCTAGAAAATGAAGGTGGGTGGATAGCTGTAAGATTTTATTAGTCAGCATGTGAGGCAGGAGGCTGAGAATGTGCACAGACAAGCAGTGAAGCTCAATCAAAATTCTTACTTCTAAATGGGGAGGGAGAACACTGCTCTGGCTGCATGTTCCTGCCCTCCCTGCTGAAAGTGTCTGTCTTGCTTGTTTGATCCCTTTTGCAAACTGAGTCAGCTTGGTTAGCTGGCAAAAATCTGAGTCTTTTTTGCTGCTTTAGTTGGCTTAGAGAGGTCAGCTGGCTGATCAGGGATTCAGATGGTGAAAGGGAGAGAGATGGAGTATATGGCTGGGAGCCAGGCAGGAAAAGAGACAAAACTGAGCAGAGGATGCTGGGTCCTTTGGCTCAGCAGGCTGCAAGGTCAGTGTAAACAGTATTGTCTAATCAAAGCTGACTATGCAGAAACATGCTTTGCTGCAGCACTCAGTATACCATATGCATCTCAAAAGTGCCTGTTGTGGGAATAAAATTATATCTAGAGCACGTCCAGAGCATGCACAGTGTTTTAAAACCACTAATTTAGCTGAAAGCCTTCAATTAAGTAGAATTGCTGCATTCATTAAGCATCAGTCACTGTTAGCTTTAAATTGCCTCTCAGGGAGAGATTCTAATTAGGTGGATTTCTTGATTAATTACAGGTTGGTTAAATAGCAATGCCTGATTAAGAATCTATAAATGTAGACTTTTGGCTCGTTTAAAATGAAACAGTCCCCAGGATGAACTGAATACCACAGCTAATCTGAAATTAGCTACAGAGCTGAAATCTGGGGCACTTTGGGAACAGTTCACATTAAAGTTAGTGAAAAAGGCTGTTTTAAATGTTCTCCTGCTCAAGACACTGGATTTGAAAAGACAAGTTAAAAAAATAGTCTGTAGACTGCATTATAATTTTCAATTGCTGTAGCTTGTATCTGTTAGCTACTTTTGTATTCACATATAGAAATTTGAAGTTAAATGTTACAAGCAAATCAAGTAGATTTTGAGAATTTTTATCTTAATGCTGTAGTTTGTGATTGGTGAGTACTAACTACTTTGTATATACTGTCTTGCAGCTAAGTGATGAGGAGGTAAAGATTTAATATTTTGCTGAAATACTTCCATATTGTAGGGTTTATGATTTGCTGTTAGATATTTAATAATTAGCTGGTTTCTGGTATTACTTTCTCTGAATGCATGTTAGTTGAAGCACTGCAATGTTAGGACCAGCGAATTCAGAACAAAATCTGTTTTACTTATACACTGTATGATTTGTTTCCATTCTTCTATTATATTAACTTATTTAAATAAACATTAAAATAGTTACACACAGCAGTTGCTGTAAGAGCTTTCTGGATGTGATAGGGTAGTTCTGAAACTAACTGACTTGCATGCCTTTGCATTATTTGCATGTTGCCTTTGACTTTCTTCTGAGGCTGCCAGTTATCAATAAACATTTGCTACTTCTATGTTGAAAAAGAACCACCCCAAAAATTCATAATTGTTGTGGTTGAAAAAAATCAATAAAATACAAGGAACTTAAAAAATGAAATAATGGTGTTGCAAGGAAATGTTTATTGGAAAAAGTCTCAGTATCTGTTTGATTTCAGTTTTTAGTGATTATGAGCCATTTCAGTCTTGGGATGGGAGGGAGGGATTTTGTAAACTTTTCCTATGCCTAATATAATGTGACAATTCTGTCAGTGTAAGAAATTGGCAGCTGTAGATAACCTGTACTACAGACAGAAATATTCTTTTTTCTGGGTATTAGCTAGAACTGTATGCTTCTTGAAACTTGCCACAGAGGTTGTTTTTTGTAAATCCATGATAAACTTCCTAGATTTCCCTGTAGTATTAGATTCCCAGTAAACCACTGGGAGAAAAACCTGCAATTACTAGAAATTTGAATAGCTAGTTGGGACCCAGTGAAGTGTTTAAAACAACCTAAATGGAAGGTCAGAATATTTCCTAGTAATGACAAGATAACCGTTTCATTTTGGTTTTATGTTTATGCTCTTTTCTTCTCTTACCTTTTTTTTTCCCCTTTTAGCCAAATAGACTGAAGCAGTTTGGCTTCACAGCAAGAGCTTCTGAAGAGAAAGTACCTCCTGAAAGGCCCAGGGTAGCTTTCCAAACTCCAGTGCCTGCCCCTTCAGCCTCTCCAGTGAATGAAGACTTTCAGAGTGATAAAGACTTTCCCAGAGGGCTAGCCAGCACTCTTGGTGAAATAGCAGCTCCCAGGTGCTTCACCATCATGTTTGTTTTACATGTTAAATAAGATTGATGTTAAGCATGTTATTGCTGCTGAGGTAGAGCTCAGTGGTGCTACTGATCCTTCTCCAAGGAACTGGTGGAGGTAGAAACAATATTTTGACAATTAAAAGAAAACTGACTACTTTGCACTGGAATAAACTTTAAATGTCAATTTCTTCACAGTTTATTTTGAAAAATCTGTGGAGGCTGGATTATCTGTGAAGACAGCTCTCTCCTAGTGGGCGTTTGTATAGGATAAGGGTTGTACTGTGGAAGTTATGTCCATGCCTGTAATATTGAATCATGTGCGAGGATGCTTGGGCACGTGCCCAGCAATGGCCATATTTTCAGAAGGCTGGTATGGTATGAGTTTGGCCCCTGTCAGTTAGCAATATCCCAAGGGATACCTACAGTGCATCCCTCAGGAAAGCACTGTAGGCAAGGACAGTGTCCATTAGATGCTGTGATTGAGGCTAAACTGTTGAGAGAGAGAGAAGGAGCTTCAGGCATGTGGCTGAAGCTGTGCTGAGCTACTCAGCCTTTGACCAGAGACTAATCCTTGCCTTGTTTTATTTACTGTTACTGATGTAACCAGTAAGTATCATTAACTGAGCTAGTAAAAGAAGGCGTGCTTGTTTTATGTTCTTTAGATCTCTGGAATAGTGTGGGTTCATGTACTACTCCCTAAGGGAAGGTAAATTCCCTACTGAGGCTTATTGTTTCTGCACGGCACTAATGAGAGGTCTTCAGCTGAACTAAATTAGAATTTTTTCATAATGAATTCTCTTTCTACTCCCATTCCCCCTCCCTTCTCTTTCCCTCCCTCTCTTTTCCTTCCTCACTTCGCTTCTTTTGATGATCTCTTCAGCTGTACAGCAAACCAAAGAGTTTTGTCCCTTTTTTCTTTAAGGCTTGCACCATTGCCACCGCCTCCAGCACCAGTTCTGACAGACAACTATAGAACACCTTATGATGACGCATATTACTTTTATGGGGCTAGGAATCCTCTGGATCCCGCTCTTGCATATTGTAAGTGGATGATTTTAGGTGGATTGGTTGTTAGAGTGATTAAGGTGACTACTTTTAATCTAGTTAAATAATGAATAATGTGGAACTAGTGACAGCAAATCAAACTAATTTTTTAGAATTGAATGAAAAGGGCTTTTTTCCAATGGTGTTTTTGAATGAAGTAGTTTTTTTTCAACTACAAAAGCGACTGTGGCTTCCAGAAATCTTGTTCATCACTTGAACAAGCTCTAGTCTCAGCTACTTAGCCATTACTCCTCCTGCATTATAATTTTCATTATAATTTTGATAATTAAAACATTATTTTCTGAATTTACATAACTAATATAATTCATTACATGTTTGGTGTTGTTACAATTTCAGATATAATTTTAAATATTTTTAGAACATTAATACATTAAATATCTTAAAATAATGTACAAAGAATTCTAACTTTGTATTTTAAGGACTTTTTTTGGTCTATCCTTTGAGTGCTTCAAAAGTGATTTCATGAGAGAAACAATAGTGATGTGTGTGTGGAGGGACTGGATTGTGTGGTGTGGTTTTTTTCTCTCTTTTCTTTGCTTTTTTAGAGGAAAAAGCAGAAATACTTTTTAAAATTTGTTGTGCTACTGTGCTGGTTTAAAGATAAACTGAAAGGTAAACTGAACCCAATTCAAAAGAGATTATAAATCAGAGTTACAATTTAATAACAATAATACAGTAAATACAATTATACAGACAGACAATTGGTTTTTAACCTACAAAACCCAGATGTATAACCCAGCACGCTGGGGCACATACAGAATGATGTTTGTTGGCCCCCGTGCTGAGCCCCACGTGGCCCCCCTGAGTCCAAAGTAAAAGGGGAGGAAAACCTGTTGGTGAGAGTGCTGGTCGCAGTCTGGTCGAGGTTCTGGTCCTCCTCTGGATCTGACGAGTGGGGGCCCAGAAGTCCCAAGACCCCAAGATTATATACTCTCAGGTTCGAGTGGGAATGCCCAGTACCTCCTGCAGGGTGGGAAGTTCTACAAGGGGTGGTTGTGAGTTGTGAGATATAATTGGGATCCTTGGTGGCCCATTGGCAGACATGACCCCTCAGGCTGGGTGTGAAGGTGCTGATGACTCCCTGGAGGGGAGTTATCACACCTGAGTCATTGGTGTGAGGATAGGAACATCCTCCTATCTCACAGGCTTTTTAACACCCAGTTATAGCCTGAGGGGTCAGGTGTGCTCTGGGCAGCTGCTGCAAACGGTCTATTGTTAACAGCTTCTGGGAAATGACATAGAGGGTGTAGAATACACAGTTTGGGTTACACCCACGCAGTGATGAACTAGTCCTGACTGCTCTAACTAGGACAGCTACCTTCATAGAAACGGTAAAATAAAGGGGGGAAAAAACCCTTACAAAAATAACTCTTTTACTAGTTTTATTTGAATGGTATTTGTATGCACTGGGGAATTTCAGGAAAGGTAGAGACTGAAGAGCAAAAGTTTTGGGATTTTTTTTTTCTGTCTCCATTGTAAATTTCTGCCTATCTTGTTATGTAATATCTTAGGGTTTGAGAAAGACTTGTTTGTTTGTTTGCTTCCTTATTTAAAAGTTCCATGCATTTTATCTTTTCTTTGTAATCTTATTTTCAGACCACAGTTTTAACTCACAGAAGTTTGGGGACTTTGATGGGGTTGTTTGGTTTCGGTTTTTTTCCTGTATATTTTATTTTGGTAGTTATTGTTTGTTTGTGTTTGTTTTTAACTTCTATCCATAAAACTTCTAGAGTAAAATGGCTTACAGTTTAGAGTATTAAAGAAACTAATACTTGAAATTCACATATGAGAGTTAAGTTGTCCTAAAGCTTGGTTACTCAAACTGGAATATTGCTAGTGCTTGATATTTGAACAGTGAAATTGTCTTGAACACGAGCAGTAATAAGCACAGTAATTTCAAGCCCCTTGTGGCAGGGTGCTGCAGGTCTTGTTTCAGTGAGAGTACAGGTGCCAGATGTACTGTAATTAGATGATACATTTGGAAAGCATGAGGACAAGTGTTACCATCAAGCGAGTTATTTTGTTATTTCATTTTAGAATATGTTATTGAAGTAATTTGTAAAATTTAAAGGGGTTTAGTTGAATTTAAGAAATAGATTTGTACTGTGGCGTTGTATTTCTTGCTTTAGAGGGCATTATGGATTAGCTAAATTTGTTATAGAAGCTGAAAGTCCTGTTAGTAATCCTGCATTTACAGAGTTAGAGCAGTGAACTCTGTTCTTTTAAGTAATGGCAAATATTTATACCCAAGCATTCAAAATTTAAAATAGTATTTTTATTTTTTCTGTGTAGATGGTACCAGTATGATGGGAATGCAGCCTACTCCTAATCTGGATCCCCCTTTAAATCAAGCCCCAGCAGAGCAATCTGTGTAAGTATTATCTGGATTCATATTCTTTGTTTGCATTTATCTTTTTGTGTTGGGAATATTTTGCTGAGAATGGACATGCCTTTGAAATAAAATGTATTAAACACAACTCTTCAAACTTCTAATGAAGGATTTCTATCTAAACAATAAACCAATAATTCAGCAAACTCCTACTTTCATATAAATTTATGAAAATGTTTGGGATTATAATCTACCAGGCTGTGGAAAACAGCTTTTAAGGAATTTTTAATTTTTTTTTTTTTTAATTCCCCCCATCTGGACCCTGTGATGTTTTCTTTTTATATGTGTGGTTTTTCAATTCAGAAGTAACATTGGACAGAGGAATACAGGAGACAAACAAAGAAGCATAGGAATATTTTCTGAAGAAAAAACACAGCCTTCCAAAGAGGCAACATTATCTTACCAACAAGAGTTACAACAGCAGGTACTGAGTGATAAAGTTTCTGACTCTTTATTCTTTTATTTTTTAACACACAATGGTTGTAACTGTAGTACTCTTTCAGACATTTTTATTTAGCTTACAAGTAAAAAGTTTTCTAACTCTCCCTCCCTTCATCACTTCTTTCCTCACGTTCCTCAGACCCTGCTTTAGTTTGCTTTAACTCTTCAAACAGACAATAAGCTCTTCAATTTTTTTGTCAGAGGCAGAGAGAATGTTAAGATTTACAGCAAACGTTAGTTCCAGGCATGTAGCTTTGTATGATTATTTTCATAAACATAAGAACCTGCATCTTAAAGGCAGTGGATTATATTGCTGTGATATTCCTGCTAAAAGATTGCTTTTGAGCATTATTGCTATAATTATTAGGAACAGTCTAATTTCAGTAAGTTCTTCATGATCGTTTGGACACTAATTCAAAAGCTTCCCATATGTTTATTTCCAGTGTGTTTGCAGTGGTGCCTTACCATTTTTAGCTTCCTTTTTGATAGACTAGACAAATTTTTCGAATCCCCTGTTCCAGTAGACATCCTAGACCCCTACTCATTTTAGTGACCTTTTGTTGCTGTACCTTGTGGGAGTTTATAAAATCTATTTGGCCATAATGAGGCATATTATTTTGCAAGATATTTTGCTAGAACCCAGTTCAGTGGCACTTAATATTTTCTCATCTTATTCTTTATATATTTCTTTGCTGGGGGTAAATAATGGCTATAAAAATATTATAGTTCTAATTATGATTGTGCATAGGGATAAAAGAAAGGCTGCCAAGCCAAGTCAAATAAAGAATTAAATAAACATTTAGGAATAGTGTCTGATATTGCACATATGCTTCTCTAAAGGCATTTTTTTACTATGGGCTTAAGTAAATTTTGTTTTGCCATATGAGAAGCTGCACAATTTGACACAAAGGTCTAATAAACATTGCACGATACAGTTTTTCAGAGTTATTATGCTGCTTATGGTTGAAAGCAAACAGAAGGTATTCTGCTTTTTTTTCCTGTTGACAAGACTGACCATTTTTGTGAATGGTTGAAGGAGCTAGATGGGTCTTTGTTTACTCATTATATCTCTAATGAAATTGTACGACTACTTGATAAGGGGAAATCATAGAATTACAGAATGGTTAGACTTGGAAGGGACCTTAAAGGTCATCTTGTTCCACCTCCCCCTACAGAGACACCTACCATTAGAGCAGGTTGTTCAGAGCCCTATCCCAACTGGCCGTGAACACTTCCAGGGATGGAACATCCACAGCTTCTCTGGGCAGCCTGTTCCAGTGCCTCATCACTCTCACAGTGGTTTATACTAACTATATTTATCTAATTAGTAAGTTTATCTAATGCACATGCAAACTTAAGAAAAATACAGTAATATATTTTAGTTACATAGATAGTAGTTAATGTTTGAAAAGCCCTAAGCAGAAGAGGAACTTTTTAACAGCTGTTCACTTTGTATATGTTACATTTATGAGGAAATGTAGTTATGTAAATGTAACCTGATTTTGAAGATAAGGAAGAACAATCTGTATGAACATTTCTGTGTTACATACATACATCATATGGTATTACTGCAGAAAACTAGTTCATCAATGGTTATAGAATTGTGTATCATTCTGTTAAGGCAGTTATTGTTAGGAGTCATCTCTAGTTTAAGTTTTGATTAAACAAAATATACCAGGTTGAGAGAAGCAAGTGTTGTAGTATTGTACAATTTTGCCTGTTTGATTTTCAGGCAGTATAAACATCTGTATCAAAGATGCAGAGAAATGGAACTTTGGATATAGAGCAAGTGTCAGATGTGAACATTTCTGGAACTTGGGAGTCTTATAATGTGTATCTGTGTGTTTCTCTGATTATGCACAACTGACCGTGCACGTTTTCACAACAGTATTCAATGCACTGTCTGCAGCATAGACAGTGAAATGTTTGGATCTGCTTGATATAGATGAGGGAAATAGGTAATGAGAGCATTCAGTTGGCACCGTTAACTTTTTATTAAAATTATACCTAATGTGATATTTTTATGGAACTGACTTTGTTTGGTTTGTTTTTAGATAAGAGAGAGAGAAGAGCGGCGCAGGCAGGAGCGAGAGGAGAAGGAGCGCTATGAAGCCAAGTTAGAAGCAGAAATGAGGAATTACAACCCCTGGGGAAGAGGTGGTGGTGGTGCTCCTCTCAGAGATGCAAAAGGAAATCTGATAAGTATGTTTGCCAAAATTATGTGTTGTCTTTTCAAGATTGATGTTTTCTTGCTCTCCTAAAGGCTCTATTCAGCTACATTATCCCTTGTTTAGTAACACTAGTAGCCCTTTATTGACAAATAGACTTACTTGTTCGAGGAGGTGCACTCTAGGAATATTTCAGTAATTATTTTGATTTCTGTAGAGGCATTTGAAGAGCAATTTGAACACAATGGGCAACGCAGGATATGTCAACTAGAAGTGAAGACATGCAGTTGTAAAGGGAGAAAGAAGGAGGAAAACAAGCTGTTAGAATATGCTCTCTTGTGAAGACTTTTATTTAAACGTGTCCAGGGACAAGTTTTAAATTGTTTTTTCTTTTTAAAAGTAATTTCTAGGGTTAGAAATCTCTACTTTTGACATGGAAAATGGAAGCATGTTTTATATGAATATACAAAGCTAAGTGGAATATTTAAATTTCCACAAGTAACACTGTTGGTAAGTGGCTATATAAAGAGCAGTCCACAGTAATGTTTTTTAAGGCTTAGTTTTTTCCAAATGCTCTTTTATACAAGATGGGAGTACCGAGCTGGGAAATAGCTGTGATCCAGGCAAGTTGTTCATCCACCCCTCCAGTAAATTATGGAACATTTACTGGATAAGTAGTTAGTTTCAGTTATATGACACCTGAGCAACATATGGCAAAATTAATAGTGTAGTTTGAGGGTAGCAGGTGAAGTTTAAATGCTTTTTTAAAGATTTTGTAGCCAAATTACAAGTTCAGAAGCTTGCATTAAGGATCCAAGCTTGCATTTATTACCAGAGCAGATAGAGGTGTTAATACTGCCTGACTTTAGACGCTGCATTTAAGTGTTTGACTTCTTTCTCTATGCTTTAACAGTGGTGAGAGTGGAAATGTAGAGGTCTCACACTAGCCTGAGCTCTGCTGAGAATTTTATCTGTAAATGAGGAACTGAGAGAAAGAAGCTTCTTACCCTGTTTTTCCTGGATTACATATGTAAAGTTCTTTTCCCACCATAGCTTGGCAGCATGATGGATAAGCTATGAGTCAAATGTCGTGAAACATCACATGCTTTCTGCCATGTCTCTTTTTTTATGCAGTGTGACTTGTCTTTTTATCCTCTTAAAAATGTCTGTAAATAGCTTTTGAGATTCTGATATATGCAAAGGCTGCTTTACAGAGAGGAATGTAATTTGAAGTTCCTGGAATCCATGTGCTTAAATGACTACGTAATTATCATTATGATTACATAATTATCAGAAATGCTATTTCAAAAGGTAATCTGAAAACTGTGCAGTACTTTTTTTGTTTTAAAATGAGCCTTCTAGGTATAGTATGGTAACACTTCAAAACCAGTTGAAATTAACATCTTTGATAAGGCACCATGTAAATTTTGGTGCAAATGCTGGATAATGTTGCTTTGCTTACATGTAGAAATTTGCATCTGGATTATTACTGAAGACATGAAAACCGAAATACACTTCAATGCTTGAGTGCACTTATCACTCCTAATAGTAATGAAATAGAGATTCAGTACTTAAATACCAACACTAAACTCAGAAGTATTTTACAACTTTAAGGAGATAGAAGAAGGGGTGGTTTCTAAATATGTGCTTGTCAACATACACTCGTCAGTCACTTTTGTCTTTGAGCTCTTTATCTTTTCATTTAATAGCATTTTGGGGTGGGAAAACGGGAGGTTTGTTGTGAAGAATCATTCCTGACAGAAGAAAAGCAACAAAATAAATCTTCTAATCAGCTAATTAATAGCACCTAATTATATATTAATTATATGTAATATATGTACATTATATATATTATATATTAATAGTACCTAAGTATTTCACCTTTAGCCTCTATATTCTTGTCTTTGCCTGAATCTTCTGTTCCCATAGCTGATATGCTCAGGAAAAGTGGAATTCGATCAAAAACCCCTGTATTTTTGAGAATCTGGGATGAACGTGCTTTTTATGAGAATAAAATACTATAAACAGTTATTTCCCCTTTCCTTTAGCGGACTTGAATATCATGCACAAGCAAAATGAAGATGCATATCATAATCCAGAGGCAAGACTATATGAAGATAAAAGGGCTCTTGTAGCTGTTGACCTAAGTTTGGCCTCCTCAAGACCTGAGAACACAGAAGCATCTACAAATAAAATAGCAGGTTTATACTATATTACAGCTCTAATTATCCATAAGTCTTAGTGATCAAAATTCTCTAGTTCTTTACCCCTTTTTAGTAGTCCTGTGATAGTGTTAATGCTCTCTGTGTGCAAAATCAGTGTCATGCTTCTTTCCCAAACTTCTTCATTGCTGTCACTGCGTGCCCTTAAAATGTATTTTCTCCTGTCTTGTCAGTAGTGGTAACTAATCAGTGTTTTAGCACTGACGAGTCAGGATCGGTATGTTAGTTTTCCAGGTTCAGTGTTATCTAATCAAATCCTCATACATACTTTTTAAATTCTTAAATGACATAGTAAAATACAGCTGTATAGTAGGTGAGAATACAAAATAAAAGGAGATGGAAGGTCTTCAGGTGTATATTAGAGATTTAAGGTGAAATTGGCACAGTAATGAGCTTAACAAGTTCTAAAAAGTTATAGGTAAATTAGGTCCATATGCAGCCCTGTGCATTGCCTCCAAGTTATAGAGATTTTATGTTTTTTTCATGTTTAAAAACAAATACATCTTACATTTTGTGAGACATCTAAATGAGAACACTGTGGTACTCCAGATCTGTCCCTAGTTTGGGCAAGTGCCAGGATCGGTGATGATCTTAAGTCAACTTAGATGCTACTTTTCTTTCTCCTGTCTGAACTGTTGCACTGCTGTATAAAGAGTTACATGGTATTTGGGGCATAGATCTACTTTGCGTGATTGCAACTCAGTGTCCTTACTACTAACTTTTGTTCCTTCTGTCCCACCTCTTATTCTTTATCTCTTACAGGCTGTATATTTAATCATTTAGTGGGAATGAAACAGGCAAGGCCGATAAAGTAATAACGTAAAACAGTGAAGAGCCCCCTGGTTAGACCACTTACTTTGAAATCAGGTGGTGGTGCACATCAGTGATGGGAACTTTATAGTCTTGCACCTTGAATTTGATCAACCAGGCAGTGAAGTGACGTTATATATGTTTTGGTGGGTTTGGTTGATTGCATTTGCAGAGGCTTTTTGTACACCAACCCACTAAAAGAAGAACTTGAAGGACAGTAACTGGTACACAGCAAGTGTTTTCCTTGATACTTTCCATAGTAACTTGTGTCTGTCTTGTATCCATGCCTTCTAAATGGTATATAAAATTTATTCTGCTTTTTTGCATGGAACATATCTATGGGAAGTAACTCCATCCTGAAAGAGCTACATGTAAATTTAGTTACATTTTGGAAAGATTCAAACACTGCTTCCATGTAAGGAAGAATAACACCTCAAAGTGTACTCCTTGGTATGCAAGCACATGCTCCTAAGGCTAGGCTGTAGTAGTAAGCATATGCATTCCTATGGGAATACGTGTATGTGTTATTTCTGCTTTCATCTGACTTGGATGGTACATCACCATATAGGGAAATGTAATGTTTGTCTGAGCTCAGTGGAGCTGTTACTCTTGCACGTCTTTGAGGCACACTCCTTCAGAGAAGGCATGATATGAGTGAAAAACATGCTGTATGAGCTGGCAAGTTAACACAACTTACTCTACTTTTCCTTTACTTCCTCTCTTTCTCCTCTATTTCCTGTGGGGATTCTGTTCTGCAAAATCTGCTCTGTGTGGTATCTGAATTAATCCTCCTATCTAGAGCTTTTGGGACTGTATGATTATGACGTGTTCATAACTCAGGGCTAAAGGAGGCCTGACACTTCCTGCTTCACAGTACAGAAGGCACCTTATACTTCCAGAATTCAGTTTTCTGACTGCTTAGAATTTCATTTACCAGTCTGGGGCTTTGTTTTTTGTAGCATCCTTTGCTATTTTGCCTAAACATTTGTTCTATTAGGATGCTCTGTTTTTAACTAGTGAATAAACCTAAGGAACAGAACTATATATTCTAAGAGTAATTGCAAGCAGTGAAGTTATGAGGTGTAAAGTATTTGCTATTCTAATTAACTTGCAGGTAATATTTTTAGATACTAAACTGCAGATCAGACAAAAATATATGATTTTTGTAGGTGTTATTTAGTAAAAAAAAACCAACTCACTTTGATATTATTAATTAAGCAGCTAAAACCTGGCAATATTGTAGGCAGGCAATGTAATAACTTTTAATCCCAGTTATAGTATTGAATTATGGCTGTCATAAGATACCTTTTGAAACAAGTGTCTTAGATTCTCCCTTCTTCACTCTGACTTGCTGTCTTAAATTTGCTTTGATTTTTGTCTGTAATTTTCCCCCTCCCTTAGGTTTTACATTTGCACAGGCCTCTCCTTTTGCTCGAGGTAATGTGTTTGGTGAACCACCATCTCCACGGTATCTGAAGCGACAGGAGTCATACAAGAACTTTCTTCGTCTACAGGTGAATGTGCACACCAGATATCATCTGATTAAATGAACTTTAGAAAGAGGGTTTGCAGTTGGAGCAAATCATCACTGCTGACCAAAGACCCTACTTACCCAATCATACCCAATTCTGTACACAAGAGGTGTAGTAAGAGCTATGTACTATCAAGTTTCTCAGATTTTGGCTTGCATAATAGCATCACTTTTATAAGCATTTCTTATTAGTTGGCTTCTATAATCCAGGTTCTATCTTTTTTTTTTTCTAAGTACAGCTCTTCAAATACAGTATTGAGTTCTCAAACTGTGCTTACTGTACAGGTTTGCGCACATAAATACCTAAAGAAACAAAGATCTTTGCCTTTGGAAGTTTACATGATGCACGCTCATCAAAATGAAATGGTGATCAGTGAGACAGTCACAGTGTAGTTATTTATTGATGTGTATATAAAGCCCAACTGTTCTTCTACCAGCTTCTGTCTTCTGTCCGTAATACTTCACATTTAATCTTATGCCACAGGAATTAAATATCATTGTTATTAAATATCAACATTGAGGAAATCCTATGTAATTTAAAAGAGTACTAAAGTCATACAGTAGTTTGATGTGGATCTCTTGAAAAGATAAAAGGTTTTTTTTTCTCCATGTATGGGACTGCCAGAAAGACTAAAGGGCAGACCTTTAGCTTTAGTAAGTCAGCACTGGGTCTAAAAATACTATAATTGTGGAAAGGAAAAAGAATTGCCATGTATTTTTTGGTTTGGTTTCCCATCTTCCATTATTTAATTAGTGAAGAAAAGTGTTATTCCAGCACATCTGGAGTAGAGGAAGTGTTAGGAAATACCCTGGGTTTATTAGTAGCATTTATAAGTAGTTTTCTTACTGGAGGATGGTTCTGTAAATAGTGGCCAAAAAGAAATAGTAAATATTTACTAAAAGAAATAGTAAAATAGAATGTCATTTTAAAGGAGTTCTGAAACTGAAATGTAAAACAGGCCCTGATATTCTTTCGGTTGTGCCATAAAACTTTTGATTGTGCAAGTAGTTACTGCAAAAGGTAAATGTTGGTAAATGATGGTAAATGTTGTTTATCAGATTATTGCTGACTATTGACAGTTAAATACTTCTTTGTTTTATTTTCCAGATTGAAGAAAAGAGACGTAGGGAAGAAGCAGAACGAGAAAAACTTAGAATGGAAGAAGAAAAAGAGGAAAAACGACTAGCGGAACAGAGGATGAGAATTCAAAAAGCATATGAAGATGAACAAGAAGAGAAAAGGAAGAAAGACGAGGAGGTGTAGTATTTTGATCCTTTGACTTTTTTACATCCTAAACTAACCCTCTGCAATATTTGTCATCTAGACTAAGAAGGTAAACTAAGCATTGTCCTGTGAATTGGTCCTTGCTTGTAAATGGGTCTACATTAGCCAGAGGAGAAGTGGATGGTTGTCAGCATTAACTAGCACATTCTTCTCACTCTTTATCATGTACTATGACCTTGAAGTGCTGTTAATGCTTCTAAGAAAAATTACATGGTTTTATAATTGACAGTTGTGCTCTTCTTTCTAAAGGAATTTGGTGATAAGACCAATAAAAAGCTTTGTCAAATTGGTGAATTAAAAAAAACAGCCCAGTTTTTGGCTTTTTTTATTAGCATCTTAAATCTAGCTCTCATGGAATTATTTGTATTACAAATGTAGCTATACAGGAAGGTTTTGTAAAGCTTTCTTTTGAATTGGTAAAGAGATATCTTTGAGATAAGAATACTACTTGTTTTGGAAGAATGCCAACCAAATCTAATGAATGCTTTTCATGGAGGTAAATTCAAATCCAAATCAATCCCCATGGATTTAATTAAAACGTAAAGTTTTATTTACCAGGTTCGAAAAAGTGAATACATTTTCATGATTTTGAATATCATAAATAATTGTAGGAAAAGGATGCAGGGCCATCAGAGATGGAGGAATATTTCAGTAGCCTGCGGGATTATGAAAGATCGGTTCAGGATGTAGGACTTCAAGTTTTCTAGGAGAGAACACTTAGCTTATATTCTAAATTCTCCTTCCTTAGTATGAGCAAGTTAGTTGGATGAGTCTTCGGAATACTAGAGCTGGTCTAGTATAGAGTGGGAAGCTTACTGGTATCATCACTATTCGCAAACACAGGACTAAAATTGAGATTGAATGATAATTTTCTCTGTGGGCTTGTGATTGAGTGGTGCATATTTACAGTATGTTTTGTTTGAATCTGAGTTTTTGGAAATGACTCCTGCAGTTTAGCCTTAGCTCATGGCAGATCTGGGGTCACAAACTGATGTTTATAGAAATTATTAGGAATTCTGTTAAATGATGTGAGCAAAGCCAGGACTGTGGATGTTTACTATTTGCATGAGATACTTTTTTAGTTTGAATGTTTGAAGTCAGCCTAATGAAATATGCTTTTCATTTCATACTAGATTCTTTGATGTGTAATTTTAACTTTCCAAAGAAAACCGAAACAAAATTTCAGTAATTTTGAGTCTTTTTTTTATGTACTAATAACGTTTATGTTACAGCGAAGATTGAAAAATAAAGAAATAATTCGATTGGATGAAGAAAGGAAAAAAGAGGCAGAAAAAAAAAGAAAAGAAAAAGAAGAAAAGCAAGAGGAACAGCTTAGACAATATTTTGAGAAAGAAAAGATGGAAGAGGAAAAGAAGATGGTATGCTTCAGTGACTTTCTAAGATACAAATACTTCTTTCTAACTTTTAGAAATAACTGGATTTTAAAGAAATCACATGATTTCTTAGACCTCTGCCTTCAGTGTTGTTCCCTTCTCACTTTATCAATCTGCAGTATACTTAATGAACAAGCAGAACAGCTGATTGAAAAATCAGATATACCACAGTGGACACTTATCTTGCTGATCAAATTTGCATTAAGAAATAGTAAAAACAAGATTAATAAGAGCAAGGTGCACTCTATAGTTGATTTTTATATCTGCAGCGAAGTACTGTGATCTGCATTAGCAGAGGTGCAAATACAAATAAAATTAGTTATACAGAGTAGGACTGTTCGTCTTGAACGATGGTGTTATTGATAATCTCATTATTTTTCTTTGACCTAGGTGGTGTAAAAAGTCCATCACATAGAATTTTGATGGACAAAATTGAAGTAAATTATAAAACTGTCTTATAAAATTTTTACAAAATTTCTGTCAATTCTCTAAAGTGGACAGATATAATAGAAGTGTCTAGAGGAAAAAAGATTTGCAACTTAAACATAAATGAAAAAGTCCCTAGAGCATAGAAAAAAAAAGGATTAAAACTGCTACAGGTGAAAACAAAATCATATTAAATAATTTTTTCAATAATTTTATGCATTTAAAAGCATTTTACTGTCAAATGAAAAATACTAACAAAACTCTTCCTGTCCAAAATAATACTTTATTCAGAAGCTATAGGAACATAGTTTCAGCCTTACTTTCCTCCTTGCAGTTTTCACGGCAATCTTCTCCCATCATTCCCACTCTTCAGAACAAATCAGTAAGAAAAGAAGAAAGGATTCCCTCTGCTGAGAGCCGTATATCTTACTATTCACAAGTACGATTATTGTAGCAAACTTTTACTGGTTTATTTAAGACCATACAGTGTATGAAATCCTACCAGGTTTTTAATGGTTGCTAGTTATTACTGGAATGCTGCAGATAACTGGAGACAGTCTTTACATTGGTCAGTCTTGCAGCTCTAAAATTTAAAGTTAAATTTGATTCCAAGTGTTGAAGAAATTTTTTGACCATGTGTTGTTTGAATTTTTTTTTCTGCATATGCATATTCTGTAGGTATGAGCACCTCATTTTGGACAGGACAGACACTGTCCAGACCCTTACCAAGGGTCTAATGATCTCAAGATTTAGGATAAGAAAGATTACATATTATGTAGCAGCTCATCCTGTTCACTCAGAGAAGAACTTAGCTCAAGCATGAAGTTTAGTGTTGATTTGTAGCTACAGACATTATTGTTTCATCTTTATGTTTTTGAAGGTACAAGAAGATTATAACTCCTAATATGCTTTCCATCTTCTCTGCATCAAAAATGAGTTACAGGAGTGGTCCTGAGACCTCTCATTTCTTTCATTTGACAATCTTCCCTGGGACAATATTTTTTTGTTTTTTTAAATAAATTTCTCCTGTAAAGAGTAGATTAAATAATTGGTCATGATACTTGAATCTTAGTTTACACTTCTGTCTTTTTACTGAGAAAGTGTTTTTTGGTTTTTTTTTTTTCAAACTGTCCATATGAACTCCACTAAATACTTTATAGTGCAGTTTCAGAGAATATTTTATGTTAGACTTTAAACCTTATTAAAACCATTGCTTTCCCTAAACGTGAAGAATGCTGTGGAGGAAGGTCTGTTTAGTTCTGTCTTAGCAGTACTTGGTATAGGTTTGTCTAGATCTCTGAGTAGTGCATTACAGTAATATATAAGTTTATAGTGACTGTAAATGCTATCCAAATATAGGAATTTGGATTATACATTTAAAGATAAGATTTAAAAAACCTTAGGCATTAACAACCTGTAAGGTTATTATTCTGTCTTCCAATTGTTAATGTAAATTGATGTAAAATAAGGAAGTAAAATGTACTGTATTTTCTTTCTTTTACATATTAACGTTTCGTATTCATTATGATCACTAGGATCCTGCACAGCCAAGAGTTCCTTCTCCACCTGTCCCTGCTAGAAGAAATCAGTTGCGTTCATTAGGTGGGTATCTGTCTTTATTGCAAACTCACTTTCTGTTACAGTAAAATTGTTCTCAGTTACAGTTCCCTTTCTTTCCTGCAAAGAAGTAGTCTTTTAAGGTTTGCATTTATATGTGGATGTTTTCTCTGTCTTAATAATATCAGTGTATTAGTATGATATGTCTGAAGTTTTAATGCAAAATAGAAATACATTTATTATGTATCTTCATCAGGAAAAGTTTTTTTGTAAAAACTCTGATAATGGAATAGTCTTCACAGGAAGTGCTGGATCTCTCAGTCAGAACAGTCGTTACCACTGTGACCAGAATATTGCAAAATGGGAGAGTTTTGCACTGGCTGAGTAATGGATTAAACCAACAATTGCAGTTGTAACTCTTAAATTCTGCTTATATTTGGTAATCTGCCTAATCCTCTGCTTGTTCCTCTTAGCTTTCATTGGTGGTTTTAAAATTCAGCTGTGCTGGGAGGATCTCCTTTGCTTTTTATATGCTAGTTATCTTGGCAATATATGGGTGGAAAGCAGTAATTTTTCTTCTGACTCTTTTTTACAAGAAATATAAGAAATATTCTTTATATAAGAAACAACATATGGAATGTAGCAGTAAATGCTGTCCTGTTGTGGCTTTTCCACTAAATGGGAGAGTGGTTCTTAATCCGGCCATTGGAAATTGGTTGACTCAGACTGTCTGTCACGAGAGAAATGAAGACATATGAATTAAGTCTCGTGTTTGAGGATTTAAACTAGTAAAACTTGCTTCCCTGCTAGGTTCTGGACACAGTCTAAAAGTCAGTAAAATATCAAATTACTAAGCATGTTATTTGGAAAATGAGGAATTTATTAAACTGGTTTAACTTGTGGAGGAATGCTGTCGTGACCACAAAAAACCAGCTTAGACCCGAAGTAGGTCTAAAAAGTCAGCATAAGCACATACTAAAAATTGAAGTTAGAAGTTGACCACTTAAGACAGTCTGCACTGGACAGACAGATATCCCACTTTTGAGACAGGAAACAGAAATGAGGTTGTGTGCTTGCAGATACCACCTCAATTCCTGTCATCTGCCTCTGGACCTCTGAGGAATGCGTAGGTTTGCTTATTTCAAAGTAAGACTTTTTTCTGGCAATGCCCTCTTGCTGCTATTTCATAGCTTTTCCTTTTTTAAATATAGCAAAACATTTGCAGTGACTTTTGGATGCTTTCTGCTATTCAGGGAATCTGGTCCTTGTGTTGTCTCAAAATACAAGCTCTAATCTAATTTCTAGTATATGAAATGCTGCAATCCTTGTGGTTGTACAGTCTTTGTTTCAATTAACATTTCATTATCTCTGCTTTCTCTTTTTTTTACCTTATGTTTATGAAGTAGACAGAAAAGTGGCTCTGACACTCTTTATTTTTAAATTATTTGTGCTAAATTCCAGAGGAAAGAAAGAACGTGATAAATGAATTATCAGAGATGAGGAAACAGCTTCGTAGTGAAGAAAGGCGGCTGCAGGAACAGTTGCTAAATATGGCCACTGATGATGATGTACCAATTACACGGTAAGAATTTCATCTTCAGTTTTAAAAGTTAGATTTTGCATAGGAACTTAGAGCTTCTGTGTATTAGTTGGCCAGTATACATGAGTGAAATGAAGATATAAAGATAGAACTTGTATATAAAATTATCTTTATTTTTTTCTTATGTGTATGGTTTTTTTCCAAGAATCTTGCTAAAGTTTATTGTCAGAATGGCTATACTGGTAAGATTGGAGGTTGCAATGCTCTGCCTCAGAAAGAGGATGTGTAAGGTGGAATTTTATCTCATTACTTCTTTTCCTAGGGCATAATTTATGCCTGTAAAATGCAGTACTACTGCTGTTGAGTATGTTTTTGAATGCCATACTGCTGTGAAAGTACTTACTTTATTCTTGAAAAATCATACCCTCTTTATTTAATAAATTTGGTTTGTTTCCAAAATGGATTAGTTAATTATACCAGTTAGTTGGAAAAGACTCACCTGATCATCAGTCTTAGTCCTATTCCATAAAGTATGAGGGATTTTTTTTAAATTTTAAGTAGGTTATCCCTTTTTATAACAACTTTCAAACTTATTTTCCTGTTTAGATAGATTTATTAAGGATAAAAGATCCAAATTTTATCAGTATTATATTTCCATCCAACTCATTAATATTACACTCTGCTTGTTTTACAAACTTTTCATGCAGGAGGAGAGACAAGAATCCAAAGGATATATTTGAGAAGGCCAGGCTTCGCCTGCAGGCCCCAGTAAGGCGACCTTCATCAAAGGAGGCACAAGATCCTGTCAATATACAGAATATCTGGGAATTTAATGAACTTAAATACAAAGGCAGGTAGCTCCTCCTGTTACTGATGAAGACGGGTAGTGAAACATCTGTTCTTTTCCTCCATCTTCCATTCCATCCAGTATTTAAAGGCAAAAATAAAAATCAGGCTCTTCACAGCTACTGCTCATACAACACACTCAGTGGATGGCCTTCTGTATATGTATGTATCTCTGTGTGGTCATTCCTACAAGTACATGGAATTCACAGCATCCTAATGCTGTGTTTTCACTCGGAGCACCCACCTGTCTTCTAGTCCTTGATGCACTTCCTGTGCATTTGATATTACGCTGTTACTGAAAGTAGACTGAATTAGATTTTTTTACCCACGAACAAATTATGATTCTCTCTAACTTTTTGTTTCTCCTTTACCAGAAAAAATATATTTTTAATATAGAAAAATTGTGAAGTTATTGTGAAGTGGCTCATCCTCTTGGACACTGTTGCCATTATTTTTAATGTGATTTTTTTATGATTCTGTATCTGTAGCTATTTCTTCAAAAATGCTTTTCAGAAATGTTGGTATAGGGAAAAAAAAAGTAAATTTCATATCTTTGCTATAGATTCTGAATCGCGTATTGGCTTGAGGCACATGTATCCTGATCCTCCAAAAGATGACCAGACTCTAGAGATTCAACAGCAGGCACTGTTGAGGGAGCAGCAGAAGAAACTTGACAGAATAAGAATGAGGAGAGAAACAGAAGGTAGGGAATGAATGGTCTGAGATCAACAAAAATCATTGAAATTGTGTTTTGAATTTGATAAGAATTAAAAACCATGACGTCTAGTTTTACTTCTTCCGAGTTCACTGTCAACACTGCAGAACGAAACAGTAAAACACCAGAATGCTGAAATTCTATAATAATGTAAGCATAAAGAAATTGAGTGTTTGTGGGAGTTTCTGTGGTTTTATATTTGGTTTTGGGTTTAATTACTGCAACTGTTTCTCTTTGGTTCTCTGATAAAAGTAATTTAGCTAGTGCCTCATACTTCAGAAAAATGCAAGAGAGAAGTAATTTTGTTACTGTTTTTTAAAGAAAAATACAGAGCAGGGTAACTCTTCAGCTGATCTATGATAAAAGTGTTAGCAGATAAGTTCCTTGAAGCAATTCTTGAGTTCCCACTGAGAAAGTAGATGGCTTTGAGCTGTGAATTGATTAAAATGCAGATGGCATATCTTTTAATGGATTTTAATGGATTAAATTTCTTTTACTTCCATAATCTTGGTTTGAGTATTTCAAAGTTTCGGCAACCTGTAGTCATAAAAAGGCTTTGCTTTAGAAACTACATGTGAGATATCTTAAATACTTTGAGTCTGCAGAAGGAAAATGTTGCTTGTATTGCATAATGGAGACGTTCCTAAGATAGTAAAATATTAATATCCTAACATGGTAAAATATTTTAACTGCATATTGCAGAAAGAGCGAAATGTAAATGTAATGCCCCTTTTTTGCATGCTCCACATAATTCCAAATGTAAGGTTCATTTAGATACCTTTTACAAACGGTCATGAAAGACCAATATCTCCAGTTATTTTGGATATTTAAAAATATAATGAGAGTTGCTTCAGCCTTCCCAAACCATACAAATGAACTCAGTTTTGAGTGCAAGATACAAATTTCTCAGAAAACTGTTTGCCTCTGTAATTCAGACTGGCCTAGCTAAATTTTCAAAGAGAGAGTAAGTTTATTTCTGTGGTGGCTTAGCCTTTGCTAGCAGCCAAACTCCCACCCAGCTGCCCTCCTGCTTACATCCCCTCACTCCTGCCCCTTGGTGAGGTACTAGGGGAAACAGGAAGAATAAAGCTTGTTGGCCAAACCATAGATGGGAAGGTTGATTACCAACTACTGTTGTGGGCAAAGCAGACCTGACTTGGGGAAAATTAACTTAATTACTCTAAACTTAAATATTTAATTACTGACTTTGAGTAGCAGGAAACAAAAAGACAAACATCAAACCCACATCTTTTCTGCCCCCTTCCCCATACCGAGCTTCACCCTGTGCCCCTGCTCCCCTTCCTTGGTACCACCACAGGTTATGTTCAGTCCCTTCGATGATGCAATGAGTGGTGTCAGGCTGAGGCAGGGGGGAAATATGGTCAGTACACAGTGGTTTCTCTCTTCTGCCTCTGTCTTCTTGCACCTTTCCATCTGCTCCACCATGGTCTCTTCAGGACCTGCAGGGGAATCTGCTCTGGCACCTGGAGAATCTCCTCCCCCTCCTTCTTCTCCAACCTTCATGTCTTGCTTTTCGTGTGTTTGTCCTCACTCCTAACTGACATGCTTTGCTTTACTCTTTCTTAGATATGTTTTCAGAGGCACCACAAGCTTGACTGATGGGCTTAGCTGCAGGTCTGTTATGACACTAGCTGTGCCTGGCACAGAGTCATCCGTGGCATCTTCTCACAGTGCCTGCTGTCCTCGCCTTGCCTCAGTCACCCCTATGACTGCTCCTTAGACTTTTTTAGCCTTAGAGATGAGGTGAAAGTTGGACATTAAAAAAACCAAACAACACAAACACATATGGAAGGAAAATAGTGATACCTTTCCATACTGCTTTAAAAAAAATGAAGTGCCTTTTCTGGTCCCTGGATGTGCTCTGAGGCTTGTTCCTGTTAGCTGTTACTAGACCTATATGTGAGTAAGATCAACAAAATTGGTTACCAGGGTGTGAAGGGTGACAGGCACTTGCAGGGTGTTCAGTTCAGCTCCTCTTGAGCATTAAAGATGATTCCTGTTCTGTCTTGGACAGATGTGCTGGTGTTCAAGCAAATGTGTCCAATATTGCTTTTGGATAATAGAACATCACAGTTGCAAATAAGCATATCTGTACCATTTTCTGTGTTAATTACATGGTTGTGAATATAATTTAATGTCTAAGTGGAGTGTATAGGGTTGTCTTCAGTCTTCCCCTCTGTGAGATTGACTGAAAATGATAAAAAATAGTTCACTAGCTTCAGCTGAGATTTCTCTGGGGCGCGGTTCTGATTTTCCACCATTAGAATATTTTTTAATAGTCCAGTCAGAAAAAGGTTTCATTTAATGTTGTCTGAAGAGGAACCTCTGTAATCTAGAAAGCAAATTTGCCATTTTCATTAATTTCGAGGGCGTGCAGTCAGTTTAGACACCTGCTAATGCTAAATGGATAATGCAGGCTTACATGATGACAACCTGAAGAGGCCTTTCCTTGGACAACTTGGATTAGTTGCTAGACAAGCAGCTTATTTTTTTAATGATTTCCTACCAATGCTTCTAGAGGATCCTTGAAACAGCTTTCTCTCCCTCTCTCTCTCTCTCCCATCACTTTACAACTTCATTTAACTTTATAGTCTGTCACTGAGCACTGAGCAGGAGAATTAGTTGCTATGTATTTCTCTGTTTATGATATATTTTCGTCAGAGGAAAGTTCATCATCCCCTCACTGAAAATAGATGAGTGGTTTTATTGTCTGATTTAAGGCAGAAAGAAAGATGAATTAGAGCAGTATGTAATTTTGTACTTTTGTGTTATGGGCTGTAGTGGTGTACCTGTTTTCCCACACTGTGTAAGTGTTCTTTACCTTACATGCTTTTTATACAGTTTCCACTGTCTTTACGTAAAGGAGAAATATGTGGACTATTAGTGGGACTATAACCTGAAAAACTAGTGATTTTAAATGTCCTCAGTTTTAAATGCTAGATGTATCCCTATAAATAAGACAGTTTTTTGCAGATTTCTGGACAATTGTTATTTCAAGGGATAGGAGGGAAAGGCAGAGAAGCAGTTTTGATGTTGTTGCACTGCAGTGCTGGGCTCTGCATGACTGGAATATTATATTGGGAATGGACTGATAGCCCATGTGCTCTGGTTTTTGATGCTGGACAGAAGCTCAGCTACACACTGAATAAGTTTGCTAGACAGAGATGCAAACCCCAAAGACTATCGTATTAAAAAATAATAAAATAGAAAATAATAAATAATTTTAAAATTAAAATAAAAATTAAAATAATTTTAAACATTAATAAAACACTATTAAATGTTTTATTTGAAAACTTAAACTAAATAAGAAAAGTAACTTCAGTTTTGCTTCTTTGCATTTCCAGCATGCATTAGGCCATTTTTACAATGACCTAATGATACAATGATACAATTGACAATGACCTAATGATACAATTTAATGATACATTAAATTTCAAGGTGATTCTCTGTGCTCTCCAGAACTGAAGTTTTTATCCTTAGACAAGTACTTTCCTCTGTAGTGATCTCTGTCTAGTTCAACCACTCTTGAAAGCTGCAAGAGTGGTGTGCTCAGCATGCTGAGTGTGCATTCACTCCTGGGGCTTTCTGCAGTCCCTGCTCTCGTTATTACACCCTGACAGAAGGCAAGAGAAATGATTTTGTTAACAGAGTTGATTGTGACACATCATCCTCCTTGCTAGTCAATTTGATTGTTGAGGTGTCCCACCTAGGGGAGAAGATCATTAGTCTTGAGTTCTGTTGATATAAGTACAACCGTTTAGTTATACAAACATTCCTGGCAAGCAGATGTCTGGAATATAGAGTAAATATTTTTGGAGTATCCATGAATCTTAACTACCAAGCAGTGTAATATTTAGCTTCACTGCATATAAGTGAGACTCCTGACTTGCAGTCTAACCTGTGATAGACTGCTAAAAATAATGGCAAAAACCAAATTAGGGACAGGAATTATATGGCTTGGGTGATCCCTAATTTTGGAAGAAATAATTCATTTTTGACTCTCTAATTTTTGAAATTTGATGCAGATTTGTTTTGTATTTCTACTTGGTTCATATCTAGTTTAAACAAAAAATGATAGAGAGATTTCTTTCCATTTTTGGGATCTTTTGTGTCCTAGCTGGGAAGTTCAGATGGAGTTTAAAGAACTGCAGTTTAGCACTAGCAATTGCTGTTATGCTGAATACCATTAACTTCTGATTTTTTTTTTAAATTTACAAATGTGTTTCCTGTAAGAAAAAAAATGTGACACATAAAATTTAGTATGTGAAGATGCTGGCAAGAAAACCAGAATATGTATGCTAGGAAAGGGAGGATAATCTTCATTATAATAAGAAGGCCATCAACTTGGAGTTATTTGCTACACTTTGGAAAATAGATTTCTGTCAAAATGCCTTTTCATCTGCAGTACTTAACCTGTTGGGTTTTATGAGTACCACATTCCATTTGCATTAGGATTCAGCAGTGTGCAGAACACTGGACAAAACCCCCATTTTTCTCTAGCTGCATGGCTGGATTTTGTTGAAGATGCAGTAATTCAAACAATAAAGATCTTAAGGTATCAAAAACTGAAACATAAGGGAGAAGAGAGAGAAACTAAGTATTCATGCAGCAAACTTTTGTGCCTCCATGTGTTGCTTTGATCGTTTAAACTGTGCTGCTTTCCCACAAATTGATGGGTTTTTTACGTTATTAGGTCAGTACTTGGACATGACCTTTCTATAACAGGTGTTTAGAACATTATTGTAAACATACCTCAGAGGTAGTTCTGACTGTTGCGGTATAGGGAACTTTTTCAGAATTCAACACAATTTAGTGCTGTTCTAGCATTTAGTGAAATATGATTATAATCTTTTAAAAAATGGTTTTCAGTAGCCACAGAAATAATTATGCTTCCTTTTTCTGGATAACAAGTAAGGTTTTGAGTAAGATGGAAACCAGTTGATTTATATTAGTTGTGAATAGTATGATTCTGGTGTGAAATGAATGTGACTGAATCCAGCCTTAGGGGCTTGCACATGCTCAACATTTTCAGAAACAATACACTACAGACTTCTGTTTGATTTCTCTGATTCTGCTTAAATTTACGTAAGGAAACCGGAATAACCGTTGCATTCAAATGTTTTGAAAATTTGTTCATTCATTACAATGTATGTAAATTTAAAGGTGTAATACATATTGGTCTTCATTTTTGTAATTGTATAGTGATAAAACTTTTAGTGTGTTTTGGTATTAACTGTCTTTATGTCAACACTGTCATTTTGTCTCTTGTCTATGTTGCCTTTGTTGATCAAGATGACTCTGCTTCTGACAGCTACCCACAAACCATGGGACTGGTAAGAATAAAACAGGATTTGTATTTTATTGCTTTTTTCAAGTGGGAAAAATATTGTGTCTTTCACTGATTTGGAGAAGAGAATTAAATAACAATGCAGCAAGCTTACTTACTTCTCTTGCTTGTCCACACAATGAGTAACAGCCTCTTTAAACTTGACATACAAGTTACTTATGTTTGTGTGTAGAGAGAGCCTGATTCTTTAACTCCCTTCCTTTTATATTCATTGGTGTGTATTTTATATGCATACAATGTTCAGTTGCTGCTTCGGCCAAACTAAAGGATAACAGAGTTCAATTGTGTTTCATGGTAATGTGAAACCATGCAAAATAGGAGACTGTGCAAGAGCAAAGACATTAGCCTTGAGGATAATACTGTAACTAAATGCAAAAATGGAACAGTTTTTTGTTTAAAAAAGTAATCATCTTAATGCACTTTATAGTTGTAATTTATTGACTGAAATTCTCATTCAGAGCAATGCTTTGCAGTAAAAGATTCGTTTTCTATTGTTCTGTTTCCTCTGATAGTTTCTACTGCTTTGGTTTTCAACATAAATTATTCCACAGTAGAATTTCTGTAACAAATGGTTGCATCTATGGAGTGAACTAGGAGTGTTGGTCTTAGGGCTTGCTATTACGATGAAGAAATTTGTTATTTTAATGCTTTAATGTCAAAGCTTGTATGTGGTGGGATAAGCGAAACATAAGGAATCATTCTTCATTTGATCAATACTTCATACAAACCTAAAGTGCAAAGCTCCCCTCCAGGACTGGCTGTTCTGAAACTCAGACAGAGAAAGAGGGATCTATTTCTCGATAGACATGTCTGTGTTGCACAAATCACCAAAACAGCTGCCATGTGTGGGCAATTTCAGCAAATGGGATTACTACAGAAAAGTAAAATAAAGACCCTAATGCTTAAAGGGAATATGAGTTATTTAAAAGTGTATTGGGTTTGTAGAAACCTAAAGTATAGTGGAATATAATGCTGTAGAGCTGCTCTTTACTTTGTAGAAGTTTGGCAATTAATTTACATTAATTATAATTTGGCTCCAGAAATATATTGAGGCCTCTGAATTTCCATTTCTTCTGTTTCACTTTTGTAGTTCAGGAATGAATCTAATGAATTCTTGAAGAATTCACTGTTGGAATCGGATAGCGCTTTTATCGGTGAGTTTATACCTCTCCTTAACCATTTTGTGAGTGTACAAACATATTATTTAATCCAATGCTGTGTCTCTAAAATGATTATTACTGTTTAAAAGTTACAGTGGTTACAGGTATGGTGGTTGGTTTAAAGTATTAGAAAATTATGCCTCCAAATTAAAATGCAAATATTTACGAAATTGTACTGCAATAAATTTGTGTAGATCACCCCTAAAATTAATGATGCTGCCTTATACCACTTTACATCCTTTTACGAGAAAACATCTTTCTCTGCTCTTTGTGCCTTGTCTGGGATGCTAGTCTTGTCTAGGAGCTTCTTTTGACATCTTCCCAGCTTTGGATAAGGAAAAGCTAATATTTGTTCAGCAAATGTATTACAGCGGTAGAATATACAATGCTCTTCTGTTGTTCTGCGGCAAATAAAATACTTTATTGGCAATCACAGCTTACAACTGCAAGCTGTCCACAGTGAAATACAAGAGTCTTAGCACTTATTTTCATGGTTATTCTTTTGATTTACAAGCATGCTCAATTTTAAGTATGATTATATGGGTATAATAGTGATTCTTTCTAAATTAATCACTTTTCTGCTGTTCACATATTATTTCATTTCACTTGAAACATCATACTTGTAAATATTGTTACTTTTTCATCATCTGAAGTAGATGACTTTTAGTTTTAAGATTTTTGTATAAAGGACTGCCTCATTCTCTTACATCTCCTTATTCAACCTTTGTCTGCATGTATGTATAAGTGCTGTTTTATTTCCATTCACTAGAAATAATAAGGCTAGAAAACCCCAATCAACTCAGGCCTCTACACATTATTTTCCTTTAGCAGGCATTACAGTATCTTGAAATTTCCTTCATTCATTTTACAAGGTTTTTATTCTTTGCTGTAGGGAAGATGCAGTTGAGTTCTGCTTTTTAATGAAAATAGATGATAAACTGATGATTATTATCTCTGGCTTTGGTTAAAAGCAGAATTTTTCGTTTGAAATGTATTCAAGCTTATTCTGTTAACATGCAAGTTCTGGAGTAGAGGATAGATCCTGGCCTTGGGAGGGGCACAGGACAAGGCTTTCAGCCTTGTTCAATGCATTTGGTACTCTCTGTAGTCTGCAATGCCTTCTTTTTCACCTTAGGAATAGTACAGCCCAAATGGGGAAAGGATGCTTTAGGAGAGCCCATCAGTCTAGAATGTGGCCAAATATCCTAAGTCAAATGCTCTGTGATTGCATTTAATAAGTCTTGCAAAGCTGGGTCTTTAATAGGTTGTCTTTCATGAATGGGAATGAGCATTTTTGAATCCTGCTAATTGTTTACCGTTAGCAGTATTGTGTGGATAAACATCCACACTGTCTCCTTTCATCTGCTCTGAATGTACCACCTGTGTAATGAGGTGCTCTTGGTTTAGTTCACCACTTTCACAAGGTTCATGATTTTTATAGTCCTCTCACCCTTTTCTTTTTTCTCCCCTTCCAACTGGTACTTGCAGCTCAGTGAGGTGATGGAGTTAACCTATGATATATATTCCCCCCTTTCTTTTCCCTTTTATTCCCAGATCGTTTAGGACCGTGGTGAAAACCATGTTCTCTGATACTGAGCTGCAGGCACTAACTAAAACTGTGTTATCCTTTGCATTATTTGGGCTTTACAAATTAAAATTCTGAATGTGAATCTGGTGACTTCCACCCCTGACTACCATTATCTGTGGGCTGCCTTCTCTGTGAATTGTGCTGCTCATGTTGTCTGAGGGTCTTTTGTGAAATACCTGGGGTATATTTTAACAATGTTTTTCATTTCCTAAGAGGAGAGTAACACTACCCTTTGTTTTCATTGGGTTTTTTTTTTTTTTTACATGGGTTTAAAATCCAACTCAATTTTGACATCTATTATGTCAGTATTACAAATGAATTTATCTCCCAGGGCTCAGAAATTTGAGGCAGTTAGGAATAAAGGGGTTCATCAGTTTCTTTTTCTCCTTTTTTGCCTCACTGGAAACCCTAGAATTCATTAGTGTTAATGCAGTGATTTGAAAGCATCTCTCTGCAGCAGTATCTGAATGATAGATGTTTACAGGAACATGTAGTATCTTACACGGATGACACACTAATGGTACAAATAAATTCTACTTTATCTTGTACTTTGTTTCTGTTGTCATAAATTCACATGATTAAACCATTTTTTATACTTTGAGTAATAGCACTAATTTGAATATAGTGAAGTTGAACTGATCTTGTAGCTGGAATTCTGATGTGTGGATTGTTAGCCATATACCATTTCAAAATTACACTTTGATTTTTTTCATTGAAACATTTGTGATAGGAGTATGAGTACCTGTGATGAAACTGGGAAGGGAGAAGAGGAGAATAAAATTTTTATTTTTAGAGAAAAACCAACTGGTAATACAAAAGAATTTTTTAATATCTTTTTTTAATATCTTTTTAAATATTTTTCAAACCTAAGTATTTCATTTTTCAACCAAAATAATTGTTTAATTGTTACTTTTAGAATTTACACCAATCTGTTGTCTTAATCCTTTTACTTAATGTATCATACCAGACTAAGCACCTTTTCAAAAGGTGACTTTGTTGTTACAAAGAGTAGTTGATTTAATGGATTCTATACTGATTTTGTTGAGCAAAGACCTTCCTTTTCCTGGGAGTATCAGTCCTTGAAGGTGCTAGAGGATCTGAACTAGGAATGAGAGCCCAATGTTAGAAGCAAGCAGCAGCAAAGCCATAAACCAGCCCCCAAGCAGTGGTTACTGATCCTGGAGAAAAAAAAAAAAGTACCTGTTTGAAATAGTTTGTATTTGAAATAGTTTCCAGAATCAGCAAAAGAAAGGGAAATAGACAAGACAAGTGTGAAGCACAGAGATCACCTTAGGGTTCATTTATATTATAAAAATAGATGAAACTCCCTCCACTGTAATATGACGCAGGTAGGATCAAAAAAATTAGTTATTTGTTTTTGTATGAACAGATTCTAACAGTTTATTACAAGAAATTACTGAGATATGACCAAGGCTGTGTGATTAATGCATAGATTATGTGTTATCATGTTCTATGTAACATTGTCGTTCTGTGTAATGTTATTATGTATTCCGTGTAACATATTTACATACATAATTTATTACATGATTGTATCTTTTTATGACTCTAATTTGCCTAGTGTTCTCTGTTTCGAGCAAACAAACTTGTTTGAATACTCATTTTTCTCTAAAGGTCTAGGTATAAACAAGATGTGGTGAAGTGAGGTGGGTGGTAGATTTGCAGGATGCCTTATCCTCTATATAAGAGATATCTTGATATATATCATAGAATCACAGAAGGGTTTGGGTTGGTTGACCTTAAAGGTCATCTTGTTCCAACCTCTGTGCCATGGGCAGGGACATCTTCTACTAGACCAGGTTGCTCAGAGTCCCATCCAGCCTGGCCTTCAACACTTCCAAGGATGGGGAGTCCACAACTTCTCTGGATCACCTGTTCCAGGTATATTTCTGGCCTTTGCTTGAAGGTCATCCCTTTCTGCCATTGTGGTGCCTTGTTCTTTTGTCTGAATCTGAATTATCACTGGCTTTGTCCAAGATGTCCTAATGAATACATTCCTTGGTTCCTGTGATGAAATCAAATACAGTATATCGGCTCATTTCAAAACATAAGCAGGTTTGAGCACTGTGTGGTATTTTGATTTCTTTGCAAATGATTTCACCTGTTTTTCCAGGTGCTAATGGGGAAACATTTCCTGCCTTAGAAGAAGTTAATTTATTACCACCACTTCCATCTTCTGCAAGGGAGAGGAGACGAATGAAGCAGAAAACTTTGGAGCGTGCTGTACGTATGATAACTGGCTTGGCTTAAATATGAAGGTGGGCCACAGATCTAATGTCAGACAGTTCCTGCAGTTCCTGTGGTGTTATAGATCCAGAGAGAGAACGTGTAGCTATTTGCCCTTTCAAAAAGGATGCTGTTTAACTGAAGGAATTGTGCATTTTTGGATTTTCTGCAGGAGGATGTTCCAGCAGCCCAGACACCGCTGCTGCAGCCTGACAGCCTTAGTTTGCACTCAGATTTCAGCCTCGACATTGATCAGATGAAAGGCAAGAATGAGGAACGATTGCACAGACTGACTGAGCTCCAGCAGAAATCTGCTTACTTGGGTATGCTCTGTGTAGTAGAGATGATGTAGTGAATACTAATTAATTACAATAATTAAAGGAACAAATAATAGGCTGCACGTAGTAGAACAGTGAGCAACTGGATCAAACATAGGAATTATTTATAGAGTTGTGTAGCTGCTGCAGGGAGTTCCCCAGTAAACTTCAACACGACTCTTTTAGAGTAGGTTTAGAGGAGGGTAGTAGGAAAAGATGCTCTAATTCCTGTCTGATCAGCCCTTGTACTTGTCCTGTCTGTCCCACTGCGATGTGTCACTGCTGGCAGTAGGGTGGGGATATCCAGCTGCATTGCTGAAATATTAGTGGAAAGAAATGAAATGCCTGAGTGATGAATGGTGATGAGGTGCCTGTGTGAGTTTGTTGACACTCCTGGGAATCAGATGTGTGTGGTCTAACCAGAATGAAGATATGCCAGAAAACTGTGTATGGTGAAGTACTTCAGTTTCTAGTTAATGTCATTTTCTAGTGGTTGATTAATATAAATGAACATTCAGTATTTAAGGTTGATATTGATACCTCATTCACTGGACACACACTGGAATTCATTCTGTGTTTCTTGTCATCATATAATACATCAGACTGGAGTTGTCTTGGAGCTTCTGCACAGGCTGACTCCCTAATCTAGATTCCCTTTGTATATCAAGTACTAATCATGGCAACCATTAATGGCCTGTAATTTCTCATGTGGGTTATGACCCAGATTCTTTCATATGAATCTGAAATCTCCCTTTTTTTAGGAGGTGGTTGCTATGCTGTATAGGCAATTACAGTATCAGTATCCTTTTTATAAATTTAATGAGAGTACAGATGCTGGCAGTATTTTTGATTCTGTTGCTATGGGTACTCTTACAAGCACTTCATCCTTTTTTTGTTTGCTTTAAACATCTCACTGTGATTTTTAAGTCACTAAAAAAACCCTATTCATATTAATTTTTTTCCATAACCTAAATAAATGCTTTACTAATTTTACTCCACTCAGATATTTTTGCTATGTGAACTTCTTTTACTTCTCTGCTCTTGCTCTTATCTCACCTCTCTTATAATTTCACTTCATACCATATGAACCACACTTTTAATTTTGCTTGCCTTCTGTTTTTCATGGTCTCCAGAGCTTCAGCCTCTAGTATATAATTTTTATATGTGTATGTGTGTGTGTGTATATTTGTATGTATGTAACTTGTTCTTTGGAACACATGGGGACCATCACTCATCCTTACCATATGTGCCTCTTGAAAAGGTAGCTAGAGATGCTCTTGCTCAGCTGTGGTCATTCAGGCTGCACTGCTGCCTGCCTTCTTGTTCCCTCCTCATGCTCAGGGACATTACAGAAAAAATGAGTGAAGCCAAGTGGTTTTATTCCTTTTCCATAACAGTTTGATAGAACCCTTGTGGCATCCTTTTGCTTTCCCAGCAGCTAGGACTGTTATTTTTTCTCTGCTCTCAGAGACACTGCTGTAAGAGAACAAATGTGTCAAATATACAACTAAGGAAATGTAACTGGTTATCTTCCCTTTAAATGACCAGAGATGGCAATTTACAGGCTTAGATAAATTCTAAATGCAGCTCCAAAGAAAATTCTTTTCATGTGTCCCAATTAAGAACAGCTTTTTATGGAGTATCCAAAGTGTTGAAATTCATGATGAAGGAAGTTTTGCACTGTAGCTGATCTGTGGTGCTTTCTAAAAGCAGCACCAGGTGATTCTGATATAGTGTTGTGCACTATGATCTTATCTCTGTTAAAACAGTTGTTCCTGCCTCTGACATCTGGAAGATCTAAAGGCTTTGTCTTTAAAGGCAGCAATAGTTTAGCTTGGGGAAATGCAGCTTTCTTGGCCTGGATGTCCACAGTTTGTCTCTTCTCTAAACAAATACGTTACCTTATATTTATTGTTTCTGAGTATCATCTCTTGAAGCAGCAAAGAAAAATTTAATTTTCTTTAGGTATTACTTTTTCTGCCATGTACTGTTTTTAACCCCACCATAACTTAAAGTGTGTGAAAACCATGGGTTCCAATCCACAGGAGAGTTCATCTGACCCAAGATTTAAGAGGCAAAGAGGTTTGCTCTGCCAGCTTTAAGCACTGAGAGAGGTCTGCTCTCACTTCTGATGTTACAGACAAGTTTTGTTTTAACCAGACTAGGAAGGCTTGGAGGATGATCAGATCAGTGTCTGTATGATGTGACAGAACTAATTTGGTGCCCAATTCATTTAGAACATTTAGAACAGGAAGTAATTGGCATTTTGTTTTGGAATCTGAAATCCCACCTTGGGCATGAAGAGAAAAACAGCCTTTGCTCCCATTGTATGTGGGGTCGTGCAGTTTCTGTCCTTCCCTTCACCTATCCACACCTGACTGCTCCTTCTGCAGGACCTGAGTTCTCATGCCTATGCTTAAACCATCAACTTTCAAGTTTTAATGAGAAGATACAGAGAAATTTTGGTTTAAAATCAGATTTTAAAAAGTCATAATTTTTTTCCAAAATAAAAACCTTACTTTAATTAAATGACACAAATTGCTAAATGGAATTATTTGATCACTACATACACAATTCTTTTACATTTTGCTTGATTAGGATGTTTCTGCAAAACTTTTGTGATTTTTTTGTTTTTTCCTAAGCCAGAATCTTTAAATATTTTTCTGCCCACCTTAACACACACCAACAAAACAGAACTTCTTCATTTATGTGACTCAGCTTTAAAGGGGAAAATATTGCAGTTTTCAGTTGTTTTAGGTGTGTATTTGGGGATTGTGTAATTTTGTGGTTTATATATGTAAAATGTTGTGAAGCCAAAAAATGAACAGCACATTTATATATAATAAAATTTATGTTGTTTGATAATCCACACTAAGAACAATTTGTTTAAGGTATTAGGTATGTACAATTGCTAACAGAATTGAAATGAGTGAAGTTCAGACCTCAAATTCAAAGGCAAGGCAGTTCAGCTTTTTCTTTGGTGGGGTTTGTTTTGTGGCTGGAAGATCACAACTTATCCAGTTTGAGAGTGACGTTGCATTGAGGTTATAACCTGTGCTGGACTGTGATACACTTGCATTTACATTGTTAACCAGTGATGAAATAATTCTTCCTGAGTTCTCTCCTGAGTAAGAGACTGACTATACAAGAGTGTTGGGCCATGCCACTATAATTTAATGGCCTTATTTTTAAATGCATTTTTTAGGCATATATGCACTGACAGATTTGACTTTTCCTTATAACAGGAGCTTTTGGGAAAGCCAGAACCATCTACTGAGTCCATCCACCTTTGCCTGTATCACCCCCTTGTTGACCTGGTGGTGGGGGTGTGGAGCTATTGAGGCACAGTTCCTCAGAACATCAACAAATGTGTGTTCAGTAGAAACAAATGTGATTTACAACCAATATTTATGCATTCTTTGCAGACAAGCAACCCTGTTGAATGTTGTGGTAAGATGTGATAAGCTTCTGTCCCCTTTTATCACATGTGTGTTGCTCTCCCCCTTTCCCAGGTGATGACATTTCCTTAGGAGATGTGGATGATCTTTTGAAGCGCCCTCCGTCCCACACGGGCAGACGCCCCAGTTCTGTCGACACGGTCGCGACAGAGCCCTGGCTGCGACCAGGAACTTCCGACACGCTCCAGAGACTGATGGCTGAACAGTCACATCCAGCAAAGCTGCCGCCGGAGAACACGCTCCCCCTCGGTTGGCAGGGCCTCTCCACCGCGCACGGCTGACTCCGGCCTGTGGGAACCAGCTGTGCCTTGCGGCCAACGAGGGACCATCCAGCACTACCGCACTTTCCAGGGTCTCCTGGAGGGAGAGTTCTCTTCCATGTACATAGTGTGGAGTTGTGCGTCTGTGTAATTTAAAATAGCAATAATAAAGATTCAGACACTGCAGTGTAATGGAGAATGTAGCATAGGGATGTTTTCTATTCCATGACGTGGGAAGTGGGGGAATAGCTTGTCAGCTTTTGCACTTTTTATACAACTTGGTTTCAGCCTCAGAGCTGGACTTACCACAAATACAGTGTGGGGCGTGTGTGAATTTAGTATGAAATCAAAGTTATTTTTTAGCTTTATAGTCAAACTCCAAAACTGTCTGGAATTAGAGTAACCCAAGAGCAGAGGGGCATTAGGTTTTTACCAAAAGAGTGAGTAACTTGGAGAAGGACCCTTGCTTTTCATACCTTGTGCATGGAAGGGCAGAGAACATTTCAATGAAAAAAAATTATTATTAGCAATGTGTCGTATGTTCCCTAACTTATGTGCTGAAAAGACAGAAATTGTTGCAAATATTTATGTTTCTGATTGAATGAAGAGTTAAAATAAAGTATTTTGTTACTAAAATTATTTTTGTTACAAAAAAATGTGAAAGCAGACTTCAATTTTCTTAATTTATCATTTGATGCAGCTTACATTTACTTATGAACAAACTGGAATGTTAAGGCAACACATGGAAAATTTGTTGATTAAAAGCACAAAGCTTTAAAAGGACATGTAGAGCTGGAAGTAATGTTTCAGTTCACTGAACTCCTAAAATCTTAAGGTGAAATAAGGATAAGGCTGCAACTTTCCTCTTGGTTAGGAAATTCCCACCCAGATGCCACAGCTTAACCAGTGGGGGGAGTGGGGGTAGGAGAACCACTGATGAAAACAAGTGGTTTTATGAATTTGTAAAAATATCTTCATTTTTACTGAAATGCCACTTTAAAGCTTTTGTAAACCTCCTTGAAGGCCACAGCAGTTCCATGATGACAGCAGGCAGTTCTTGCTGAGAGAGATGTCCTTCAACCTTGTGTTGTGTTTAGCTTCTTCATGCGTGTAGCATGTGCTTTCCCAGGAAGGATTTATCAGATCTGGCTAATTCTTACCCTGAATCTCTGGCCCAGCAGTGAGAAGGCTCATGATGTTCAGCAGTGTGGTTGTGAGAGAAATGGCCAGTCATGCAGGGGCTTTACTATAATCCAGCACCTGGGCTGCAGCACAGGACAGGCCACACAGCTGCTGCATTCTCGACTTCCCAGAGGCAGGAAGCACAAAGGAATTTCAAGCAGCTGAGGTGAAAATGTTCTATAATACATTTACTTACCCCCCACCCCAGCACCTCTCATGATGAAGCCCATCATTTTATACTTCTCTTGGGCACGTGCCAGCCTTGCCCTTGTTTTTGATGCCTGATGGCTCTTTTCAGGTGCTTCACAATTTGAACTTTGCAATACGTTAACTGTACTAACTCCAGGTTACATATGGAACTTGTCTTCTTCCTCATCTAGGTGCCTATGTAGTTTAATTATTCCTTATTCCCTTAGCTTTAATTGAAGTTTTATCCTCCACAGAAGCATAAAGTCAATGTTACCCTATGAAACCACCCTCATGTCACTGCAGGAAGTTTTGTAAATGCCAGGCCAGCATTCCTTGCCTCCAGTTCAAGCCAAGACACAGCCTAGCCCCTCTTGAAGGTGTTTCCTTCACTGCTGCTGTGGCCTGAAACCAGTGAAACTGCTCAGCAGCCTTCAGCACCATGAATTACACTCTTTCTCACATCTATCCCTCCCTTGGGCACCCAGGCTGCTACTCAGGATACTGTGGGTCCTTCAGCTTTCTCTGCATCTCCAAAGCTCAGCTGTTAAAGGCCCTTCTGCCTTCTTAAATTTTTTAAACTTTTTATCATGACAGCCTTACCTGCAAAATAAATGGACCTGCACAGCGGTTTAACATTTAAACAACGCACAACTGCCAAAGTAAAATATAGCCCAAGAGAAAGTGTACAATTACAATCAATTAAAATAACCTCAAATCTCCCCCTTCTGACATTGGTAAATGCAATTTGGTGAATCACAAGTCATGGCAGTTAATTCCTGCCTCCGGCTTTTCCAGAGCTTTTTCATCAAACTGCTTACGTTTTTGGAACCTGCAGTGAAGGGCAACTGGAGATTCATTCCTCTGCAAGAGAGGGGAGGCTCCCTCACACACCTCAGGCTTCAGATTGCTCTCCTGTGCTATTCAGAAGTTCTGTGGGAGCACACTGGAGAACAATCCACTTCCACTTTTACTCATCAAATCAGAGATGCTGACAAAGCTGAGCTGGCTGATGTGTTCCAAGTCAGCAGTCAGCAGAACTCCCAGCCTTTGCCTCCCAACCACCCTTTCTCCCTTGTCAGTTTGGTGTTTATATTTTAATCCCCAGAAAGCAATGCCCAGTATTTGAGTTTCTATCTGGGCAGCACTAGAGGGTTCATTTGACCAGTTCATGCACAAACACTTCTATTCTCGTCCTCCCTGCCCTTTGTTTTTTTTTTTTTTTAATTTACCCTTCTTTTTCCCACTGTATTTGTGAAAGTGAGAAGACACATCACAGTCAACCAAAGGTCACCCACCTTTCTGCCCCCAGGAGGCTGGGGTTTGCCCTTTTGAAACAGAAGCATGAGAGGCAAAGCAAACTAAAACAAGTAGCTGTGGATTAGACCGGTTTTGATTGCACTGATGAAAGAGTTCAAAAACTTTATTGACCTATAACCTGATTAGAATATGCCAGATGAGAACCAAATATTGTACAGAAAGTTGTACAGAATTTTTTTTTACATAGAAAACTTTACATATCTGTACCATATACATTTTGTCCATCTGAAAAAAATTTCTACATCCATTGTAATACAGAATGCTTGACAATCTCATCTGTTAACCATCAGAGCACAATTCACAGTATGAATACATTTCCAATAAATTTAACCATCCCCAAACCATGCCAGATTTGTTACTTGAATATATTCAACATTAAATTCTGTACATAAGAGTGAAATCTACATCAAACAAAAAACATCTGACAGCAGACACAACCTAGACTTGTTTGCAGTGATTCAAGTTCCAGTCCTTGAAGGATCATCATTTCAATGGCTCGTTTTAATATTTAAAAGCCCTAAAACAAGTATATTACAGGTAGTTATGTCAGTCGTGATATTTCTACCGCTGTTCTTGACAAAAGTCGGCAACACTAACTTCTGGGCTACAATGAAACAAAGCAAAACAAAACAACAAAAAAAGAGGAAGAAAACTCACAACCCCAAAAAAAATAAACCCAAACTTCTAGTGCATTTGGTAAACGAGTAAGAGTTATGGGCTTTCAGCAAATCAATATTACAGAAATAAAACAATTCCGGAAGAACTGTATAGTGTTAAAGAGTTTATATTACAGACCTGCATCTCTGTACATTTTCACAGAAGGATGATTACCAATGTCTCAGACAGCCTGAGTGTGCAAAAATCTTAGAATAAGAATATCAGACATAGTTGCTAAATATCTTTTACCATGAACAATAATCTCAATTTTCTTTTCACTATAAACATTTTATCCTTCAAAATACAGCTCTCCTGAGTTGTACTTCTCGCAGAAGCTCAAACCTTTACATATATATGTTTCTTTGGGTACATTTTACCTTCACACCCGCCATAAACATCTGTTGCTATACTGCTGTCTAGGACAGTAAAGGATACTGCAGCCCATGCTGACAAGGGGACTGTGCTAAAAACTGGCTTTGTGCTCAGCACGAGCCAGGGAAGAGAAACCGATAGAGATAATCCGTCAGGAAATAAAGGGACTGGAGTGTTGCAAGCCTTAATTACAGTTGTAAGCGTCTGTACCGTTAACCCTTGGATACATGTTGCCACACAAAGAAATCATTTTTATGGATATCCAGACAGAATGGCTCAGCTACCTGGTCCTTGTATTTAGCTGAGGAATATAAACTTTTAAACAGTGTCACTATCTGCTACTGCTTGCTTATTCCAGACTCTTGTTCTGGTGGTTGGGATATTTGGAAAACCACACCAATCCGCAGGAAAAACCTCCGTAAAACAGCTCGAAGCTCAGGAATAAGGTCAAACTGCATGATTTCACACAACAGAGGATAGTAGAACGATGCATGGGCTTTGAACTGCAGAGAAAACAAACAGAAGAAATTACTCTATTATACATCAATACACCTCGGAAGGCACATTGCAAGATATGAATTTTAAATACTTCTCCAATTCACGGTGAGAAACCCACAATGTGACTAACAGAAACGTCTTTATAACTGAAGTTAGCAGTGCTACAATAAGGCTATGACAGCTGTGACATACTCTGACAGATGCTCACTAGCTACACACAGCTCCTTACTAATGCTTATTCTCCAAAAGGAAATATTTTTCTATTACCAGTTTTTTACTGTAGTTGGTCCCTTTCACTTAAATATTTCAGCCAGGTTTTGTTAAAAACAGAGAGAGATCTAAATATGGATTTATTTATTGCAGAATTGCTTTGGAGAAGGTCAAGGTGAGGTACATGTAGCACTGGAGTCAGAAACAGAGGTTAATTCTTTGAATCACTAATCCTATTCTTCAGCAGGAGAGGGGTAAAAGCAACTTAACACACAGTTCTAAAGGATTCCAACATCTTTCAACTTCTCTCAGACACGTTTTATTTTATCACTCACTGCACCTTCACGCTGAATTATTACTGTCAGTATCTGTCAAATGCAGTTTGAATGTACATTCCCTCAACAAAGGAGTGTCTACAGAGCAGCAGGAGCTTTTAAAGTCAAGTCTATAACTGTGTGTGAAGAACTGGCCTAGAACTACGTCTTACCTGTAAATGTTATCTGAAACACCATTCCAAACAGTTACTTACCCTTTCATCACTTATCTTCAGCACTTTAGTCAAAAATAAGAGTAAAAGATTAGTCCAGGCTTCCCGATGACTTTCTGATGTAAGAGTCAGGAAATAACTCAGAGCCTCACTGCAGACACTAGAGAGAACACAAACAAAAATTAGTAACTCATATTTCATTCAAAGCTCTACTGCAGAGAAGGAGCTCTGGCTTTGTAACTCATGGCAGTAGAACTCTGGTGTAGAACAGCATTTTTTTTATGAAAGCTACTCTAAGCCTGATTAGTTACAGAAGGCAGTGATCTTGTTCAACTTAAACCCAAAGTCCTCGTAATTCAGCAAAAAATAAGCTGATAAAATGTTATTATGCTGTTTGTGCATGTATTTGAAGTGCATCAAGTGTTCTCTGAGAGGTATTAAAATCCACATGACAAATGCTATGTAGACTTTAAGAATATATGTCACGCTGATGTAACCAGGTAGTTTTCAGCTCTGCTTCCTGGTCTGTGAACCTTAAAGTCTTTGCCTTAAGTGTTACTGTCATAGTTTTAAGCCCTCTCTTATTCCAACACTTGCTTGAAAAACTCTGTAAACAAAAACCATTCAGGTGAATCTTAGTATTCAAAGTAATGAATAAGCAAAAAGCCAAAAGCCTCTCTATGTGCAACACAAAGCTGCTCAACCCCAGCGTCTATTTCTGCAGATGAGAAGTGTCAATTCCCTAAAATACCTGAGGTTACTGAAACAAAAAATCCCAGCGTTTAGGTGACAGTTGCCTTCCTTTTTAAAGAGGAGCTCTAACAAGCCCCCACCTACCCACATGATACAAAAAAAGGTGACAAACCCTTTGTTCTCTCCAGCAAAACGTGTAATGAGAACAAAAAGCAGAGACAGCATCAGTAGCTGGAGGCACAGCACCCTCCACAGCACATGAAAACTCTTAGTGTTAGCTGTGACCACCACCGCGCACGTTAGCTCTAGGAAATTTACCTCAAACAGAGAAGGTGTATCCTTTTAAATAAAAAAACTCCTTTAACATCAGAAACAACATCAACAGGTTCAGCTACATGGACCTTACTTTAATAGTCTATGCTGGACTTCCTCCCACGCACTGGTACGGCTTTCGTCCATGTACATACGGAACAGAATGCGCAACCCACAGGCCAGGCTGCTCGTCTCCTGCTTCAGCAGGTTAGGCTTTGATTTGCCTTTGAAACCTAGAGAAATTCCAAGCATCCATTTAGATTTTTGGTTCAGCTGACATTCTCCCTAACAGTCCCCCACTTCTAAGCATTTTCTGCATGTAGACAGTTAGAAGAATGACCCTGGGTAATTAATTTCTCATGACATTAAGTACAGTGGAGCACTGCTACAAATGAACCTATTTATATACGCCACAATTGTATTTAGCACCCATTTGTACATAAGCTTCCAATGAGCTGTGAAACCTGTGTTTGTGCCTGCAAGCATGCGACTCACACTGGCAGCTGTAACTTCCTTAAATTTTAGGAAACCAGGAAGATATCTGCACCTGCACAGATGAGGTCTCCTTCCCTTAAGAATCCCAAGGTCATAAAGCTAAAGTCTGATACTCAATTTTTACATTCAGCTTCTAAGTAGTTTTGACTTTAAAAGCACAGTAGCACCCTGTCACTAAGTATTTCCCCAAGATGACTGACTCACCTGCTTTCCAGAGAGCAGTTCTCTGTTCATTGTTTGAATTAAACGCTTTAGCAAATCTGTGAGATTCCAACAGACAATCCAGAAGTTTGAAAAGCTGCTGTGATGTCAGAAAACGATACATCCCTTGATCTTGTGTATCCACGTGGACATCAAAGTCTACAGCATCTCTCTATTAAAAAAAAAAAAAAGGAAAAAAGCCAAGGATTTCAAGTAAAAATTCGTAACTGTGTTCAGCAAGCTCTTGTGATAACAACTCAATCCTACCCTGCTGCCCTGGCACAGCAAAAGCAATTTAATGCAAGTTGGAGAAGATCTCAAGTGCATCTAAAAACTGTAAATTAGCAGACACTGTAAGAATTTATGAAACTTTATCCACCAGAGGAAAAGCTGTTAAAAAGAGAGAAACTTATCTGTTCTACTTACTTGTGCTGCTGCTAGATTCTCTGCATCCTCTTTTTTGCTAGTTGCTGGGAAGAACACAATGTTGTCGATCGTCTGAATGAGTTCCAGCTGTACAACGCATTTGATCAAAAGAGCAGCAAATAATTTCTGTTCTGGAAATTCTTTAAAGGAAAGAAAAAGAAAACGACTTGTTAACTAGGGAACTGCAATACTTTTTTCTTTTTTTTGAGCTATTTTGATGGTAAGTTGAAGAACAGTTTGACTTTAAGTATATTCATACAACAAACCTGGAATCCACCAGTCTTGAACCACTAAAACCAGAACTTATGATCATGTTAACAATTGGCACATCTTAAAAAAATATTTCCTGAAGTCATCTGTGATATATTGGACAAATATTCAATGTTATCTAAAAATCACCAAAATGAGTGACTTGGATCTTAGTATCAGTGCAATAGCAAGAATCTGAGGCTGTCACAGGCAGGAGGTTTAGGACAGTACTGGTACCATTGTTTGCTTGCACTTGTGGGAAGTACTAATAGCACCACAGTCATGAGCATTTAAGCACTAACATGTAACTTTGCATAAGTTATCTTAAGGGTTTCATATATTCTCTTCAAATCATAGACAGGATTTTATAGCTACATTCTACAGCTGTATTTTCAACTACAGCTTCTGTTGCATTTTGCACTGAAAAATCTTTGCTCCTAAGACAAAAAAAATTATTACTCATTTACATAGCATTGTAAGGAGAACACTATTTTTAATATTTTGCCTTTGGTAAAAAGCCTGCAAGTTAGCAGCTGGACTCTTGATTTTTAAAACATAGGTCAAAAGTGTGGACCCACAGGAATCCAACAGAGTTCTGAAACACTATAGGATGACAAAAATGCAAACAAGGATTTTCTTCTCATCATGTTTCTACAGATATCAAACATCTGCTAAATACTACTCTTAGAAGAGATAAAATGCCAAGTCACTACAAAACACGCACTTGGTGTTGGCCTGGTTTTACTTGTTTCTTCACCTACTGTGGCCCCTGTGCTGGGCTGATATGGGCGTCCATCTGAAGGTCTAGGCTGAATGGAATCATGAATATCTACTGACTTCTGTGAGATTGTATCCTGAAAACAAAGCCAAAAAAAAAAAAGAAATTAACTTACAAAAAACTTTGGCAAGCAATTGTCAATAGTGCCATGCTCTTCACAGCTTAAGATATTTGCTGTTTCAACACTGCACTTTTGTTCACTTTAGTCTTATTTGATATTATCATTCATGAAAGATGCATGAAAAAGATGACCTAATAAGAAAGATTTGAAAATTTAACAAGCAACAAATATTTAATTACACAGAAAAGTTAATGTACTTTGCAGATAGGTTTTTGTATTCCACTCAATCATTTAGTGTGTCAGCCAACAGTTTGGCTTTTACCAGGTGACGTGTACAAGGTTTGCTGCAAGGTTGCCCCTATGAGGTTGCGAGCTATGCTGGTGATGGTACATGCCATTGGCAGGGTCTCCCATGCCAGACAGGTCAAAACTGTAGGGTCAGATATATGTCCGAGGGCAGGATAGGCTCACTAGCCTTCTGGCAATCATCCTAGGAGAAGGACAATTCTAATTTCTAAATCCGGGCAGATGGGGCTCGCTTAGCCCTGTAAGGCCATCCATCTAAGAGAAGGTCACTCTAATCAAACCTACGTCCTGAGGATCTCACTCCCACTGTCCAAGCTCACTTGGCCCTGGCAGATGAACCTTGGGATTAAAGGGTGGGCCCAGTTCATCACACACTGCATCTCACCTAAAAAATCCACTGCACAGGCTCTGAGGAGCCTGTTCTACAGTGAAAAAACCCCTCAAGACCTTCTGTGAGAAACTGTTTTCCTTTATAACTGGTGAAAAATGTGAACGCACAGCTCTTAAATGACAAGTCCAAGCAATATGAAGTATCATGAGACTTTCATCTTTACTTGTCTTTACTCCCTTGAGTGTTCTGAACCATAAGCTCCTAACACGTCTGTGGATGATACAGGAATTTACCACAGTGAAATGATGGAGGAGAATACATTTAGAATCATAGAATCACAAAAATACTCTAATTTAAAATTCTTTTGCCAGAGAGCTGCTTCAGCAGACTTCTGCAACGTGTTCTAATTCTCCCTGTTACTGTGTTACCTTGTGAACTAGAACTCAGTGACTTTAGAAGAGAAACTGTTGAAGTTTTGTTTTATTTTTTAATAAATATCTTCCTTCTTGACAAGTTGAACATAAAGTATTAAAGTTAATACCTATTGTTTTCATTTCAGAAAGCATTCATTGAAAGAGGGAAATGTAATTAATAACAAAATATGCTATCATTAACTGCAAAGCACATATCTATACACAGACATATATGGTGACCAGTGACAGGACTCAAGGGAATGGCCTGATGTTGTGTCAGAGGAGGCTTAGGTTGAATATTAAAAAAAGGTTCTTCACCCAGAGGGTGGTTGGGCACTGGAACAGGCTGCCCAGTGGAGTGGTCACAGCACCAAGCCTGACAAGAGTTCAAGAAGCATTTAGATGATACTCTCAGGCATGTGGTACGACTCTTGGGGATGGTCCTGTGCAGGGACAGGAGTTGGACTTGATGACCATTGTTGGTCCCTTCCAACTGTGATATATATCTATATCTATATATCTATATCTATATATCTATAAAATAATGTCCCACTCAATAACCCAGCATTTCTATTGGCACTTGTTCCGTAAGTGCCACTGAAGACTACACATTAATACCCTTGATTGTGCTGTTAGCAAGACTTAAATCTACATATATAGCTCCTATAAAGAATGTATCGACTTCTCATACCAGTATAAACCAAGGATTTCATCACTACTAAGTAAAAATATATATTTTAATAAGTATCATGTCTATACATAGCAAAACACTCCATCATATTTGAACTACCTAAAGAAAAATGAGACGAAATTATCTAAAGCCTGCAAAAAATCTATCCTAACAAAAAGATCCAAAGTATTTCTCCTTTAATACTATTTATTCTATAAGTTCTGTTAATGTTGAAGTTGCAAAGTGTTTTTTACACTGAAGATGAAAAAAATTTTTGAAAACATTCATGTTAAAGCTATTTCAAAGAGAAAAGATCCTTCAATTTACTCAAGACTAAGACATTTAATATATCTGCCATATGTGCATGCTATCATTGACATAAATGGTTCAAAAATGTAGCCAATGTTTAGATCAAACATTTTACATATCAAACCACTATAAATGAGTCATACATAAAATAGCACGAATGTACAATACCTATACAATGAGAACTGGCCATCACAAACATTTACACTCCGTTTCAATTAAATTATGGTAACACTCCATAAAGACAAATGGAGGGAGTCGGACTTTCTTGGTAGAGCTCATTTGGGACCATTATCCTTGAACAACTGTTATCAAATGCTTCATTAATCTATGAAGAACTTTATGCAGCAATCTTGTGGGAATTTCAAAAGACAAACTAATTCTCATCAGTAGTAAAGTAGCTACAGGGCTGTCAACCTGTAGGTAAATCCAAATTATACCTCAGTTTATTCAACCAGTGCTAAGCAATCTCATGGTTATATAGATTTTCTATTTTAAACACTGACATTTAAGTTCTTATTACCAGAGAAAATCTGAAGGAAAAAAAAAAAGAAGTCAATCTGTCATTCTATCCTCCTTTACCATTTTCTCATCTTGCCAATGTATCAAAATGAAAGAAAAAACATGACCCAAAACAGGAAACAACTCAAAGCCTAAATACAGTATTAGAGAAACTATGAGACACAGAACATGACCTAAAACAAACACAAGTAGCTACCTAAAGCCAACTTCTGGAAGCTATGTCTACTGCAAACAAATATGTAATTCTTTATCAATTAATTTCTTGTTATTTTAAAGCACTAAATAGAACTCTAGCTGGAAAAAAAGTTTTCAAGTAAATCATAATTGAAAAATGTATATTTTGAACTTATTCTTCATCACAACACAATGATACCCAGCTCTTGCAATCTTAAAGTATTTATTTCAGCAGCTTACCAGTTTTTCTTTTGCATCAGAGGGAGAGCCAGAGCCAAACTCCCCTGCAACGGGTCGCCAAGTCAGCAGCCTTTAAAACACAAAATCAATACCAAATTTACTAAGTTTGAAGTACAAATCAGAACCAACACTCTAAAAAGTCCACTTCAACATGGTGGGGCTTTTGTTTCTATTAATTTAATTAATGGAAGCTAAACATTAAAAGAGTATGATATAGATACTTCCATAAATTAATAAACTAATTTCAGTTCTAAGTACACACATTTTTCTTTCACACAAATTGAAAAATATAAGTATCGTGGTTTTTGAACTTCATTGTTTCTGCCAGATACTTTGGACAGACAACTGGATTATGCAGAGGTGAAGTAATTTTTCTCAGAAATAGTGGATTTGGTTTAAGGCAGTGTTCTAGTGCCATTAGTGGGTTCTGTTCTCCCACACTGCCTTAAGCTTCACCTAGAATAAGGAATTAATCTACCCCAGAACAAGTCTGCATGAATATCTGGAAATGTTTTGCATCCTCTCCGTGGGGTATGTCCCAGCACTGTGTTTCCATTTTCACTTAGGATTCATTGCTGTTACATGGTATCAAGTCACTGACAATACTGATCATTCTCTGCTGATTTCCTATAGATGTTGCTGTCTTGAAAATCTTCACCTTAAGCACTAAAAAATTTCTACATTGATTGTAACCTATTGAGGCTGTCTGTGCTTGCCAAGAATTGAGGGAAACTGGATTAAACAACTTAAGTGGTCCCATTATCTCTTTTTCTTCAAATCTATCACTACAAAGTAAAATTAAAGTTATTTGTCATCATTAAGATCTCAAACTATTTAGTTTCAGTCTGTGTGAGGCAACGCATGATGGAAGAGTCTTTTCTCACTGTGTTAAGGTTCCTAAATTAATGTATCACTGATCTCCAGACAACTGAAGATCAGATAACTAGAAAGACAAACTGGAGATAAGGAAATATAAAATCTTGAGGCATGTAATGAGACAACAAATAAAGCAGAACAGAGAACTGAACTGATTCTTGAAAGTTACAAGGACACAAATTGAGGTCTTGGAATAATGAGCCGTTATGAGCCAGTAGAGGCCAGACCATCATAACCTGTGCAAGGAATCAATTCTAACTCTTGAATTTCTTGAGGACAAGAGGGCATTCAGGATGGCTGTCTCAGCACCAGCAAGCCAAGACATGCTCTCATGAAGCTTCAGAAAATTTTCATCAACAAAATTTAGAAACAGAACTTAAACAAAAATAAAAATAAAAAAACCCATTAAAATAAGTTAACAAACTATGGGCTGGATGAGCAAACAGTGAGGTGGATCAAAAACTGGCTGAACAGCCTAGAAGCTAAGAGGATGGTGACAAGGGGCATAAAATCTAGTTGGAGTCCAGTGGTACATCCCAGGGAGCAATACCGGGTCCAGTTCCGTTCAACATCTTAATGAATGATCTGGGTGATGGGGCAGAGCGGACTTCAGCAAGTTTGCTGAAGAAACGAAAGTAGGAGGAGTGGTTGATATACCAGAGGGTCATGATGCATCCAGATGGATCTGAACAGGCTGGAGAAACGGGCTGATGGGAACCTTGTGCAGTTCAACAGGGGTGAAGTGCAAAGTTCTTCATTTGGGAAGGAACAACCCCATGCACCAGGACATGCTGGGAGCTGCCCAAATGGAAAGCAGCATAACAGAGAAAGCCGTGGAGATCCCAGTGGACATCAGGTTGGACATGAGTCAGCAGTGTGCCCTTGCTGCAAAGAAAGAAAATGGTATCCTGGGCTACATGAGGAGAGGGAGGGGATCCTGCCCCTCTGCTCAGCACTGTGTCCAGTCCTGGGCTCCCAGTATAAGAGACATGGACCTACTGGGGAGGGTCCAGAAAAAGGCCACAGAGGTGGTGAAGGGACTGGAGCATGTCTCCTATGAGGAAAAGTTGAGAGGGCTGGGACTGTCCAGGCTGGCAAAGAGAAGGCTCGGGGCATCTCATCAACATATATAAATATCTGAAAGGACAGAGCAAAGAGGACAGAGCCAGGCTTTTTCCAGTGATTTGCAGTGCCAAGACCAGAGGCAATGGTACAAACTGAAACACAGAAGGTTCCGTATGAACATCAGGGAACACTTTTCCACTGTGACTGTGACCAAGCACTGGCACAGGTTGCCAAAAACAGCTGTGGGGTTTCACTTCTTGGAGATATCCAAAAGCCAGAATACGATCCCGGGAAAACTGCTCTGGGTGGCCATGCCTTAACATAGGGGTTGGATCAGACAACCTTCAGAGCCCCTTCCAACTTTAGCCATTCTGTGTCATTCTGTATTAGTACCTTCAGCTATCAACACCTCAATGATTCTGTAGAAGCTTGGCAGCAGTACAGTTTGTGGTTTTCTAGTGAGTGATCCTTGCTGGAATTGGTAGCTGAGCAAATATTCCAGTACCACATTTTCAAAACAAGGAAATAATATGTTCATCTCTCTTTGCAAGAAAGTAACTTGCCAAGAATCAGCAGAGGTTGATACTGATACTGCAACTAAGAACTCCTGCAGCCAATGTTGCAGCTCTTAAATTGAATAAGTTAGTTACACAATACTTGGGAGATGTTTCATATGAATGCTAATAAAGAACATATGTTACCCTATCTGGTCACAGTTATAAGAACCTCTGCCAGAAGATACTTTACACTCCAGAGATTTGTAGCATCTGACTATTTCAAGACAATTAGCAATTAAAGCACTTGCCCAGAAAGTTTTCATATATACCACTGCGAGAATTGTCCTCTTGAATTCAACATTAACTATTGTGTTACTTCTGCACATGGGTAAACAAAGGTAAAAGCATCATTTCCCTAAGTACTGAGGCAGCCTTCACAAAAAACTGGGTATTAAAACTGCATTGTCAAAAAAAAAAGTAATAAAAAATTAAGGCTGGGAGGGCAGGAAAAGCTCCGTTGCAAAAATAAAAGGAAAAGCTTTGTTGCAAAAATAAGGCTAATAGAGGGACTAAGAAATACAAATATGGGATTTCAGCCAAACCAGGAGTCACAGAAAAAGAACTAGATCCCAAAAAAAGAGAGGAAAAAAAAAGAAGTATCCTCCTAGGACTCAGAAAGAGAAGGAAAAAAAGATGAGTACAAAGTCTCCATTAAAATTACAAATACCTGCATATTGTTTGGCTTTAATTAAATATGGTCAAAGTGAAAAGACACTTTTGAGCAGTTTTTTGTCACTCAACAATTGCTGGTGTACTTTCAGCACAGAAAAGGAGATGAATTACATATGCTCAAGGGATTACTCTCATATAAAATAAGTAAGATTTACTCTACCCTGCAAAAGCTGAGAACCTCCAAGAAATTAAAGAAGGAATAATATAACGAAGTTCTCAAAAGAAGGCACAGAAAGATGAAAAAAGGAGATGAGAAGACTGGAAATCTATGGAAGGAATCAGATATTCTCCCAGGAAAAATAACCTATTTGAAAAGCAGAAGAGCCATAATCAAAGGGAATAATGCACATATTTCAAATCAGATATAACTAAAGGCAAGAAGAGTATTTTGAATGTGTCTAAATATTAAGATATCCAAAATGCTGCTGCAGAAAGGTTTCTAATATTCAACTATAAGAACACCCAGAAAAATAAGTTTTGATTGTGTGCTGAAATCAAAGCAAATATTCTGCTAGTGACTATTTACTTAAAAATCTTTTCAAGTATGGGACACAGTAATTTAGGGCTAATTCAACTGGACTTTTACATCCAGAGATTTGGTTTCAAATTTTATCTCTGGTAGTTACCAAAATGGAGAAAAAATATCTTGCTAGCTCCCGAGTGTTTCAGCTTTATTTCAGTATTATTTTTGGATGGAATTAATTCATACCTACTCACATAAAAAAAAGTAGGTGAGGTAGTGACAGATTTTATCTGTTAATGAATGAATCTGTTTTGGATTTTTTCCGTTAATGAAGCTCTCTTTGAGTGCTATCTGATACACAACTCTAAAATTAAGGAAAGACTGACATGCAGAAGGCTCCTTTTGCTTGTTTTCTTCAAGCCTGAACTAGGTCCCAGAAGCAAAGGCCATGAACTAGTTGACAGACACAGAACAAATAATAACTTCAGATATGAAAACAAGTAGTGTTTCATCTCAGTGTTGGTAGCACAGGGGAAAAAAACCCTCAACTTTGGCATAATGCTGGACATGATTTTTTGTTACTCTGCCCTCAGATGCATATGTGTAAGATAATCCTCTGAATGGGGAAGCCTTGTTTCAAGAAGCTTCACATTAGTTATAACATGAAGGGAAAGAGTTACTAATTATGCAAGATCATTTTCATAAAAAGATTAGGATTCACAAACATATGATGGAAGTTAACCATCAACCACAGAGACTTAGATCTGTAAGACTTGAAGTATTTTAGTATTTTGTGGACATAAGACTTGATATGCATGCAGGTAACCGGAGAACTAAGCCTTAGCTGAAACACTGAGGGAACTTTAATTGGAAACCGGAAATGCTACAAGGCACTGTAAAAATTCACAGCCTGGTGGGAAATACACACACGGAGCAGGTCTCCTGCCTCACATATCAAAGGCCTGACGCATGTGCAGATGCCCACTAGGCTGCTCTTGTACTGTTTTTATTTTCTCTTCTTATCTCCCTTCCCCCAAGTCTGTGGGAAAGGAAGCTTTGAAGTTTGACACAGCCTGCAGGTATCTTCCTTCACAGAAAATTCGTCTGTTTCAGCAAGAACAGCCCGAGGGAAAGACAGAATGTTACAGTTCCCACGCTACTTCTCCTAGACTTAAACCTTCCAGGTGCAGAAGGTTTCTTGAGTGAAGAAAATCCTTAAACAGCTCCCCCTTCCTCCTCACCCAAAAATCTTCTGTTTGTCACCCCTGCATCCCCACAGCGGAAAAAGCTTCACATGTAATTACAAACAGCAAAGTCTGCCTATCAATAGCATTATTCTATTACAAAAAAGAAAATAACAAAAAAAATCAGACAGTACTTCTCCAAAAAAAATCCAACATTGTCAAATTGAATCAAATTACATTTTGAGGGTCATCTCAAAAATCCTCATCTCCTATATAGCATTTTAGGTTTTAACAGTTTATCATTTATAATACAAAAGTATACCTAGTACCTAACTTATCATTATGTTCCAAGAAAGTCTGTTTCTCTTTAGTCCACACATAACAGCTTTTTGTTCACCCCATCTATGAGACATCTGAGAATTTGAAATCAGTAAGTAATTTAGTTGAACTATTTTAGAAAATATAAATATTAGCAGTTGTCTTACGCGTGAGGGATTGTAGTTTTGAAAATATCCAGCATGCAAGTGCAAGTTTTATCCCAGATTTCTAGGGTAAACTTTTCACCATTTAGGATGACAACATTCTCCAAACAGTTTGTACCAGATCGCGCCAGTTGTTCATTGTCTGTAAAAGACAAACAGTGTATTTGTTTATTCACATTCAAGACAGTAAAATGTTAACATTGTTTTAACATAATCTGGTACAGTCCTACCTTGCTGCACACACCAGTACAGCTGTGCAAATATATCATCCAAAAGAACATCACTAAGTACTTCTAAATACTGTGTGAATACATCACATATTGCATAAAGTGCATGGTTACAAGTAGTTGTCATCCATTCTGCTTTCTAGGAGTGGAAAAAAAGAAGAGTTACAACTTTAAGGTGACACTTCAGGATACACACATAGATGGATACATGTATTTACCTAATTTGAATTGCTTACTAGTGACATGCAATTTGTTTCTGTATCCCAAAACCCTCAAAACTTGGAGCCCCAACTTTTGCTTTGCTAACTAGTATGTTTTAAAAAACTACAGAAACAGAGTTTCTACAAAACTATAAACAACTGTCTCAGTGTTTTTAACGAGATCAACGATTTAACACCACATCAAAGCTGTGTTTAAGTATTTTCCAGAGAATAAAAACTTGGAAAGTGAGACATGTCCTTCCATAAACAGCTAGACAAGGCTTCCCAAACAATCAACAATTTTGGTCAAACCTCTAATATTAATAATTTACACCTAATTTCCATCTTTAGGTCCATTTCTGTTCAATTCTTTGTCAGAACAGTATCTCGTTCTGGTTTGGCAGGTCAAAAGAGTCCAGTGAAAGCACAGTGCTGTTTGGGGGGATTTTCTGTTTGGTTTTGGGTTGGTTATGGGGGTTTCTTTTCTTCTGTTTTGGTTTTTTTTTCCTTAGGTATCAAAAATTTTTGAACTAGTAGAACTTATTTCTTCTAATTGTGACTTCACTGCTGATTACAAGTCTCGCTTCACTGAGCATGTTGTGTGTTTCAGATTCCACACATCACGTGTAAAAGCTACAGTTCTTATAACACTACAAGTATTTCATTTTATGCTATTCCTCTGTTGTTTGTAGTGTAAACTACTAGGCCTTTCACACATTAAAAAAATGAAAAAAGTGACAACACCTGCCAACAGAATGCCATTAAAACAAAAAAAGGCTACTAAAATCATATAGAGGTCAATCACTCAAGTTTTGAGGTTTGCCTAATGTTACTTGATAAATCTATATTACAGGTTTTCTGCTGTAAATATAGTTCTCATGTAAACTATATTTTCCCACTTTTTTCACCTCAGTCTGCTGTTCTGGCAGTTTCATGTTGTCAAATATCCTGAAGACAATTCGAAACAAATCTTGCCACCAGTGTTTTTCATAAGTATGGCCGTATGTCTTCATTATTTCAAACATTACTGTTAAGCCCCTGAAATGAAGAAAGAAAAACATATACTAAGAGTTACAGAAACACAACATGTGTGAGACCAAATATGTCCAACTGCAGCAACAATAACAAACTCAAATACTGTTGAGAACATTATAGCTGGATCTGATGTGGATCAGGCACACTAGCACACAAAAATTAAGTAGAAAATCACCTTGTAAAAAAAAGCACTTTATAGTTACAGGCAACAGCCAGAGAACTGTGGTAATTTAAAACTGAAGTAGGAAAACAACTTTGTTACCAGGGATCACAAGAACAAACAAACAAATATTTCCAAGAAGGAACAAGTATTAACCTTCACCAGCTATGAAGGGAGTCCATATGCACAGTTTACATGTAGATGTTTAAATTCAGAGTTATTTGTATACAACCTCTCATATTTGGTATCTGAACTGCAACTGAATATACTTTAGAAGGGAAGAGCCATATTCAAGGAAAATAAGCAGGTTTTATATGAGATCAGAGTACAGCTTTGATTTTTCAACTGTTTCTCTAATCTTCAACCAGCGAATGAATCTAGTATAAACCCAGTCTTAAAATCCCCAAACTAAGTATGATGGGCACGACACACAACGCAATAACAGTTACTTAACTTTGTTATTGATTATAACAGAAAATAAAAATGTCATATGTAAAGAACATAGACTAAATGTCTGCATTCGAGCATCCATTTAAAAGGTGTTTAGTGTTTCCAAAGTGATATCACCCAAATTTAAATACATAAATCATTTTATGATGGTTACATTTAGTAGAAGAGTTGTTTCTATTTTAAAAGTGTAAACTAAGCCTTTTAAAATTTGAATTACAAATACTGATTGTTACCTGGTTCTTACATCTAATTTGCATCTATTGATGATACAGGACAGCTCGAAGAGAATTGGGAACCACCCTCGCACCCACACTCTGTCTTCGGGAGCTACATTCATATCATCACTTGTGTATTCCTTGAATGCCTTTAGAAGAAAACACAGGGTTACAGAGAGTCATAGGAGTTAGATTCTTCAAAATAAAACACAATCTGGACTGTAAATAACAATCTCTGCTGTACTAGTATCACATCCTGATACTTCAGGTGAGCTGGCAATCAAAATACTACTGAGAAGACAAAGTGTTTTTCAAAGTACTGCTTAGTATATTATGAAGAATAAACTTATAAACAAGATTATACATTCAATTATCAGTTTTTGCTTGTAATTCAGTGTGAGTCTCTTGCTGTCATTTTCATAGAGATAGCACTGAAAGTGTGGATCTATCATAAAATCTTAAGGATATCAAGCATTTTTGCTTATGCCATTATCCATTCTTCACAACATTTCTCAGTAGAGAGAGATCCTGAGATACATTGATTTCCAGCAGCTCCCAGGAATGCCAGTCACCAGTTGAACTGGGTGCATGGGGATGGGCAAAGGGGAATGAAAGAAGAAAAAGAAATTGCTGATACTTTCAAAGCCCGTGGCATTTTATACTCCTATTGTTTCTGAATAAAGTATATTTCTCATTAATCCATGAAACTTGAAGGGAAGCCAAGAAGTTTAGCACAAGTATTTTTTCTTTGTAAAAGCACTATTGTAAAAGCACTTACAATTTAGCTAATACAGAATATACCTGAGGTCTGTCAGATACATATTTTGCACAGTGGCGGATGAGGCGGATCGCTTCCATACTGGTATCTGGAAATGCTGCATTGCAGGCAAATTCAGACAAGCACTTTACTGCATCCTGGAAAGAATCTATGGTTGCTGGGAAGTGTTTTTCAAACACGATTGCTGAGAGAAAAGTGTGAACAGAAGAAAAAAAAAGTGTCACGCTTTAAAATCTATTAATTCTAATATGAACTGACTGTAACAGAAGCCATGAGAGACCAGTTCATCAATTGGTGCTGTCAAATGCTTGAGTAGTAAGAAAAACTAAAGAAAAAACCCCAGAAGAATGGTTTAACGAGAAAAAAAAAATCACCTAGAGGGCATTCCATTTTGACAGTAAATAAGTGTTTAAAATAAGATAGCATCTAGACTAAAGAAGGGCAACTTAACAGTTAAGCAAGGCCAGAGCGATAGGCTTAGTGTTTAACACTGGTCTGCATGACCAGACCTTAAGAGGGCTACATGAAGTATGGAGTTACATCTACTAATGGACTTCCCCCTCTGCAACATGTTGCCTTGTTTTGACATAGATACTTTTCAGGATAAAAAAATGCTTCATCAAAGCTGAAAAAGTTTTAGGAACTTGCAGAGGTTGAGACAGAATGAAGAGATCCCTTATACTCCTTAAAGCCTGTGATCTAGATTAGAGTGGGAAGGAAAAAAAAATTAAAATCATCATAGTGCCACATAGCTCAGCACTTTCTCTTAAACAGGGCCACGCACAAACACAATTCAGAAACATGGAAAAAGACAGGCAAACAACATAATACTAAAATGAGTACACTTCTTTTTTTCCTGGGGTGAAAAACATAATATTCTTCACTTAAATGAAAATCTACACCCTACGTAAAATTATCTAAGGTCTGACTTGTTTTACTACAGAATGCTACAAACATATATTTTTTAAAAGGCATAAAGACAGACAGATAACTATAATCTTCTTGAATGACTTCGTTAAGTATTTTGCCAGAGGACTGCTTGAAAAGTGTGGATTGGTTCTACAACATGAAGCAGGCTTTACTACGCAGACTGTGGAGTCAACAGACAAACAAAGCTTTTCAGGCTCGGGAGTGACACACACTTCCATGACGTCTGAATATCGTTCATACTCACTGACAATGTGCCCTGTAGTCTGGAATGCCAGTTCCACTATACTTTCATCCTGATCTGAGGCTGCCAGATGAAATACTGAAAAAATGTTCTTCCAGCCAGAACGAATGTTAGCAGCCTGGGAATTTACCATCTGTGCAATACACCGTACAACCATGTCTCGAATAGTAGGAGACCTAAATTAAGATAATAAATAATATTTTTTTAAACTACATTACATAATCAATTAGAATAGTATAATTTTTTAACTATTGATTTTAATAAAAAGTAATTTGAAACATTAATTGCAAAAGTTGATGCTTGCAATCCCAGGCAATTCAGTTAATTGTATGTTATTACCTATTTCTCTTCATGATATGTTCAAATGGTCTTAGGAAGTCCTTCTGGAATCGGAAATTAGCAAGTTCTCCTTTTTCCAAGAACTTCATTGACAATTGCCTTAATGAATCTACTGCAAAAATAGCTACATCTTCATTGGGATTGCAGCCAACCTGAGAAGGTAGAATAGAAATGCATGGTAAGCTTACACCAGAATTCTTACAGATTCAGCATGAGCTGCCTATACAGTTGATAATGGAGAACTAAACAGTGCTGGAAAATTAACAAAATTACACAGCAGCCAGTTCCATAAACCACATTGTTAATGGAATTCAATAATCCCTAACCAGCTCCAGCTATTTTCTACATTAATTAACCTGGCATTTAAAACTTTCTAAAAATAAGCAAGCTGTCTAGAAAGACTTCAATAGCTGTATTAAAAATGCATATCTACCATTCACCTGATAAACAATCCATTTAGACTTGAATAGAAAACGTCATCTTATCCCAAGCTTCACAAAACACCCACAAAACTTCTAACACAAAACTAATGGCAGCCAGGTCATGATAAATAACAATGTATACTTGTGTTTTTACACATTTATTATATCATGTACCTCTGTCGCCTTTTCAGCTTTACAATTTTTGTTGGTTTAAGGTACTTACACGGAAGGACAATAAAACCAGTATAATTCAGATAAGCATGTGTTTTTCCAACAAATCTCAAAATAAAATTAATTTGTATCAATAACTGGAGTATGCAGTAGAATCATTAACAGGGATACCTTATTAAAATGATCGCCAATAACTTCCCAGATCCTAGACCACTGTAACCTTATCCGTCCCATGTTGTAGTAAGAAATCTCCACTATCTTCTGCAGACTAAACATTCGAGGGTGGGTAGCAGACAGCAGCTCATCCATAGATACAGCACAAAGCCAGCGAACAAAATCCACTGTTAAACAACCACAGATTTTAATGCAGTATTTTTCCAAGGTTTAGTTTACAGGGGTGGGTGGGGAAGAGATAAAACCTACCAATAGCATTTCCATCCAACCTCGTAGATCCCGTAAATATTCTGCAAAATGCAGTTAAAGACATTGTTACAATTTCTTTAAAAAAAAAAGAAGCATCTATTAAACATGTATTCCAAGTTTGTTTTTTTTTTTCATTGGTTCCCCCCCCCCAATATATAGACATCCTTGGATTACTTTTATTTATGAAAAAAGAGTTAGTAATTGTGGAGAAATACTGATGAATACTGTCAGTAGTTTTTATTATCCCTGCCCAAATATAGAAGCCAAGCTTCTCCAGAGCGCACAATTCCCATCTGCCATGACAAGTAGATACCTGAAACACTTCCCATTATGAAGCAGGGAGAGACACTGCAAACCTAAAGAGCTATTATGTTTGACATTAAGCTTCCACTTCACTGACTGTGATTTTACTGCAAGGCACCCTTCAATGAACTGATACCGATCTTGCTGCCTATGTTCAATCACAGAAATGTTTGTAAGCCTTCAAAATGATACCTCTTCATCAATTTTGACAACCATTAAGAAAATGATGTGTTCTGATTTCTTATATGCTGAGCAAGCAGGGACCATTAACACTCCAGTCTCATCAGTACTTCATGATATAAACAAGGAACGTTCATGATATATATTATGCCTGGCCAAATCCAGTAAAATAAATGTGATTCATAAAAAGGAAGACTGGAATAATAATTTTGGTCATTTCAGACAACATCTACATAAACTAGAGGAAAGTTGGAAGTCAGTAATTATATTTAGGAGAGAATGTCAATAATGCCCTCTGTACTAAGGCAAAATGAGATTTCCTATCTGTTACTATATACAGTAAATCAAGATTCACCAGACGCTACAGCAGTCTCCATTCTGCAACTCTACTGCAGTAATTTTTTTAAGTAAAAAGGTTTCTTGCCTAATCTTTGCTGTGCTCCTGCTTGCAAAAATACCTATGATCCATAAAAAAAGGGAAAGCCCCCATCCAAAACCAAAAAGCACTTTAGTACTGTAGTATCGAGTTTTTTCAAATAAATTAATAAATTAATAATGTCCCATTCTTAGCATAGATGATTTAAATAGTGCTTAAAAAGCTTGAGGTCACAACAACAAATTCAATACCATACAATACCTGTCTACAGCAACGACAACACTTTGGGAGCTAGTTTCTCCAATGGATTCCTGAATACTTGCTATCTGCTTCCAATCCACGTTTCCACCAACTACAGTGAACAAAAATTGAAAAACAGGTAAGTGATAACACAGAAAGAGCTGGGAAGAAAAAGAAAAGTTGTGCCAATACCAGTATAATTAAATATATTTTCAATTCACAAAAAAGAGAAGGATATTATTAATTTCCCTTGCATGATCTGGGCATCTCAGTGGACAGTTGTATGTTGGTCTAAGTCCTAATTAACTGGATTCTCTATCAATGTACAAACTATATTAATCTGAGAAAATTATCCATGTTTGGAGCAATTGTATGAACAGATAAAAGTGAAAAAAATTAAAAATCACAGAAAGCATCTTTTTTTCTCCTTCTTTCAATGAACCTTAGGTAATTTTGCTACTGAAAATATGCAACAAATGACAGAGAATACCACATGGAGAAACTTTTCACATTTTACTAGCATCGAGTAAATCCATCTTGATAGGTTTTATTTTAGATTATTCATGGAGAAGAGCTTCCACCAAAACTCCATCTTTAAGCTACATCTCAAGTACAGCAAAATTATCACAACAGTGAGAAAAATCTGCAAATAAAAATAGCAGTTATTTATTTTGGAGGCTAGAAACTGTAACCTACATCTGGGAAATCTCATATTAAGAAACTGCTAATAGCGAGCAAAATTCTGAAATTTCTGATAATCTCTAAACTTGCCTCAAATTGTCATTGCAAAAAGAGAGGAATCTTGCACCATTCTGGTTAATTCCGCATCCCCTGCATTTAGGTTTTTTCCCCTTAGGCATCCTATCAGAAAGATAAGGGAGAACAGAAGACCTAAAGAAAGCCAGCAGTTCTGTTCTCAGAGCTTTGCAGAGACAAGAAGTTCTCCTATTTCAGACTGCCTCCCAAAAGTCTGCTTCCGAGTCTCACTGTGCTCCACCCACACTTGAGGGTGGCTGGAGATGACCGTAAGACAAATCTATATAACCTGATCCATCTGAAGTATTTTTCTAAGGCATTTATGGACCAAACATTTGGTACATACATACATACACTAGTATTTCAGGAACTTATAATACTGTTGGGTTTGATCAAGGCTTCTCTTGTAAGCACACAAGCTGCCAATATCAATTAGCTTGAGGCTTGGTAAGAGTCAGCTAAGAAACATATCAAATGAGCAGCTGGTGAAGTGAATTTGAAAGGCTATCTCCAAGAAGTCAGGTAACAGTAACCAACTCAGCCAGTTCCACATGAGAATTCCTTGTTATTGCAGTTTTTACCATCAGTCTGGAAAACCTAAGCAGATAGCAGACTTTGATTCTAACAGTTATGAATCTCTTTCAATGAAACATAAAGAGTCACCTATATAACTCTGCTTTATGAAAAACCAATTCCTCAGATTCCCCTTGTCCAAAGAGGATTTCTGGTCACCTAAAAAGTACACTTTGGCTACGACCTACTCACTGCAGCAAGTTTTGACTTCCAACTTTATGAACAGAAACTGGAATAGAAGAAACCTGAATTTGACAATTACAACTAAAAGTAAGACAACGTTCCTACCAAAGAGGCAAAGGAATAGATGTTTATTCTTTTACTTTTCCAACCCACATGCTTGTGATGCTTTAAATGTCCAAGTAAAACAAAAAAAGGGCCACCGCAGGAAGATAATGCAAGAGATGAAGACATAGAAATGAAGATGCCTGAAGAGCCACACCTGAATCCTTGCTGAGGAAGTAAACGAGCAAAGGAGCTTTTGGGGTTGGTTCTGTTGCTTTTTGGAGTGAATGCTGCTGTTTATCCATGTTTGAGTTTGCAAGCAGGCTTGAAAGATGGAGCTTCTGTGTCACCAGACTGAAACTTCACTGACTCTAATTAAACTCTGATTATTTTCCTGTAAAATGTGTCTGTATATACGGACGTATGCACTATGTGTTCTTCCAAGGAATTTAGGTTTATAGAAAGGTTGTTTGCAACCCGTAGTTCCAAAGGATACTTTGGAGTGATCATAGAAAATTAAACTATCTGCAAAACACAATTTACAGAAAGGAGTGGAAAAAACCAAAACAGTTGAAAAAAATGTTCTAATAGCCCCGAAGTGCAAGAAAACCAAATTCCTATAAGTTAGGTATTTTCCTAAAAGATTGAAGCAATATTATTAAAAAAAAAAAAAAAAGGAAAAAATGGTAAAGTTTCCATATGTGCACTGTAATAAGCATTCCAGAAATTCAATTCAGAGAGAAACACTTCATGCATTTGGGCATAAACTATTTTCCTTAAAAATGGCAGTAAAAAGTCTTTATGAGCTGGATTTACACCAATGATAGCAAATATGATTTAGAGACACCTGACTACAGTTTACATTCTTGAGCTATTAGGACTTAAAAGCTTTAGAGGTCAATCACTTCAGTGTAGAGAAACTGCCAGCATTTGGAAACAGTGAAGTTGGATAGGTCACTGGGGAACACTAAACTGGAGGATGCATATTAGAAGGGCAGAAGAAGCTCAGTATATGAGATGTTGGCAGACTCATTAATTTCCAGGCATAAGTTTTCCCTTCATCTGTTCTTGGCAAGGTGAGTACACAGAGGTTGGCCAAAGGAAAGCAGAAGGGAAAGAAAAAGACTGACTGCAGAAGAAAAACTGTCTGAGGAGAAAACAAAGTTGGATGATTAGGACTAATCTGGGAGCTAAGATCGGGGAAAACAGGAAAATAATCATTACTACTAAAAAAGAGTTACACAAAAAATTGAGGGAAGACAAGGCTTTTGCCTGGCTGTGGGTGAAGTTTAGAAAGGCAGGAGATACCGAGCATCACACAAACTGAAACTTTTTAGCAGTCAAATACATTTATATATATACACTTTGATGCTTCTAGAGTTTCCTAATACGCTACACCTGTGTATATGTATGTAACTGTGTTCCCTTTTTAAAAAACAAACAAACAACCACCCCGCAAGAAAAACCCCACTGTTTTGAAGATAATTTAAGGTAAGACCGCTATATATTTTAGTAGAATAATAAACATCTCATTTACGGAGTAAATTTTGGTGCTCAGGTCAACCTAAAAAAGGCAGTTACTCAGTACCAAAGTAACCAAGAGAGGAAAGAAATGGCAGCTCAGAATTTAAGCTAAATTAATCTCCCACTTGGTTTGAATTCTATATATTTCTCACAAAGCTTCACAACAGATGCTTAACCTACACATACTTGCTTGTTTGGTAAGATACTTGGCGCACCAACGCTGCAATATTATTAAATCTGGTCGTACCGTCTGTGAGCCGTTCTAAGTTGGTCAGCTGTATTTTAATAGAAATTAATAACATAAAACTTTCTTAAATTTCCTACTCTCCCACCCTGGCAATAATATTTAACAGAGCAAACCAAATATTCCAGAAATTGGAACAGATCTATTAAAAGTCTAGGAGTTTTATGAGGACTATTTTATGGTCTTCTGTCTGAACCTCCCAGTCAACAAGAATGAACACAAAGGACAAACCTGAATAGCTGTGAACAAAGCCAGTTAAATGAAATACTTCATATCTGCATTACTTACCCAGTCCCAGCCCCACAAATTCATCGGGTGTCTGATCTTTTGTTCCAGTAAAAGAACCTTCCCTGCCACGCACTGTCCCTGAGATGTAGCGAGGTTTTACTCCAGTTCCTATTAACTGTGCCAGTTCAAGCTGACTGATGCATTTCAGAATCTATTCCAGAGAATAACAAAGTTGTTCATCAACAAAAAGCAGTTTTAAATAGTAAAAAATAGATAAATAAAAATCTTCAAAAGAAAAAAATTCTCAAGACTCAAGGTCAGAAAAGTTATTTCTGTTCTTGTCTAAAATGAATATTAATTTAGAGATGTTTTGCTACTTTAATTGGCTGCATAATATATGCACAAAAATATATACTTGGTACTTATCTAAAAACCACTGTATTTATGCACAAACAAGTACACCACTGTGGTCAAAAAATCAGTAAACACGCTGTCTTACAATTTAAATACAAATGACTTTTACCTCATGCCAGGAATTTCCTAAATAGTTTCCATCTGTATGAGCCACCGTGATGAGAGTTTTAATGGTGTCAATATTCTTCTGCTTCATTTCAGTAATACCAGAACTCACTGTAAGTAACGTAAATCTTGCTAATGCTTGAACATAGGCATCTCTTTCAAGCTGGAAATGGAAGGGAAAAACCCAAAATTCTCGTAAGTATTTTTTCTGTTTCTTCATCTTAGTACAGTCTGTGTGGTTTCATCAACTATACCATTTACCTTTCTCTTCCTAGAACTAAATTTCCGAAGCATAGTGAAAATATCTTATGTTCTTGTACAGTAAGCTGTGGGATAAAAATCAGGCTCCTTCTGTTCATGAAGTATAATGTCTGACAGCACAGAACACATAGGTTGTTGTTAGGTTTCTGGTTTGGTCTTTTTGGGGGGCTTTTTTGAAAAATAGGATGCTGTTTCAAAATAAATGTGGCTACTTAGCTACGCTTTTAATATTCTTGTACAATACTCAGATCTACTCTGAAAATGCTGCCCTAGCAGACACACTATAGTTGTAGGATTTTTTTGTCAACAGGGTCTATGTAATGTATCTAAAAGGCACATTTTGCCAATTCCACAGAACTGCTCAAAATGTATTTGACTTAATCCACATTGTTTGGAGCATCTCAGAATCTTCTGAGGCAAGCATCACAGGCGAGTAAACTGCAAGTGACCATAACCTAGACAGATGAAATCTATCTCACAAAAGAAAAAAGGTTCTGCGTGTAGTTACCCAATTTTTATGTTGTCCTATAAACAACAAAGGAAACTCTTCAGATCTCATATGAACCAACTAAAACAGTGAAAAGGGGATTACAGTTGAGCTCACATGTGCATTTTACTCTCCTGTTGTGTATAAGTGAAATGTATACCAGACAAACAAATGACAATTACAAAATACATTTAACTGCTTGGATATTTAGGGCTGTTTCCAAGTTAAAAAAATAATCGAGAATATAAACCAACCAAATATAAAATATTAAAAAAAAATATCCCAGGAAGAATGCTTATTTCCCAGAGAAAACATGAACACCACAACAGCGGGCAATGATAGAAGGGATGGATTATCACAGAGCCACGCAACGTGTCTGCCATGTTCAAATCCAACTACTACTGCAGGGTAGGCTGGCAAAGGCACAGCAAATGATGTCTAAGCACAGAAAAATGGAAATTTCAAAGAAAGCATACTCAGCAATGAAGGTTTAGAGTCTACAAAATGTGTATCTTCTGGAAAATGTTTTCAGTCCTACCTATTCATACAGATATTCCCCTTCTGCCCCTTTTTCTAAGCCATCAAAGTAGGAGAAAAACAACTAAACAATGTGTCCATCACCCAAAAATTAAAACCAGATGATATAAGCAGATTAAGTACATTCTTTTGATGCATATGTTGGCTTAGATGCTTAAAGACAAAAGTCAGACTCTGTGACAGTCTAAGATAAAGAAGCATAAATAATTAAAACCAGAATCTATAATTCAGGTTTTAGAGGTGAACATGCATAGCTTAAACTAAATTGTTGTCATGGTTTCAAACCATGACAATTGTGTACTTTGAAAACTTTCTTAAAACTAAAAGCATCAATATCTCTCAAGATGTGTAAACTAATGTTAACTCTTACTAGACACCAATCTTAATTTCTGTATGTTTATTCAATGAAATAGAAAGGTTGCCAGCACTGGAGGAAAAACTTGATTCCAACAAAAAAGATCCTTAAATCAGCTTAAGTACAGATTTGCCAGTTTGCTTCAAACCACCAGAGCTACTTGGCCTCTGAAGTCAGACAAGATGCCATCTAATCATTGCCTTGTGCACTGGAACAGCTCTATAACATACTGAAATCATCAACAAGCCAGTACTGTTTTTAATGATATCAACAAAGCAGAATCCCCATAGGAAACAAAGAAGGAATATCCTTTACATAAAAAATTCAAAAGCAACACTTCTCATTTTCTGAAATTTAAAAACTTGGTTTTGCAACACCTCTAGTTCAAGCAAGTTTGTCCCAAGCCAGTTGAAGGGTATTACTGAAGCATGGGGATCTTCTGAGTGTAAGCAAGCATGTCCTTGCCCTTGCCACGCAAGGCAGACCACTGCAGGACTGGGAGCTAAACTCTGCAGCTGCTGAAACTGATATCTGTACCAGTTTCACTTCTGCAGCTTAGAAACAAAAATAACAGGAATGTGAATTACACAGACCAGCTGCAGGCTCCAGGGAAGGCTTTGTTAATCAAATTTTTAAGTCTGTTCAGTCTGGGGGCAGGTGGTGATGATGCAGAAATTAAGTGGAAAGACAGAGGAAGGAAACCTTACATGATCTCAGATGGGCTTTTCTAAGCAGCTGTATAAGAGGTCCCAATGGGACTTTTCCCATTGGCAATAAAAAGTTATCTAATTTGCCAAATACAAGTGCAAGAGGAGAAGGAAGGAAAGCATTCACTATCATATCATAGTTTAACATTTTTAACTTAATCTTACAGGGTTCTTGGTTGGGGTTTTTTTATTTACATGTTTTCAGTGTACACATGAAATAATGCAATGTCAAACATGAATTTTGCTTGCCCCTCTCTTCAGCTACCCCTATGATGGACTTACAGCAGACCACTATTTCATTTATTAACTAATTATCTACAATAACATAATTGTACCTTCACTACCAAGGATTTTTAAATGGAAAAAAATAAAGCCAAAAAAAGCCCAAATTTAATCAGAATTACCCTCTGGAGCCAGAGAGTCTGGAATTCTTGGCATAGTGCTTAATGCAAGATACATTCATGCATCACATCAGGAATGACATTTCCAGTGTCATAACTGTTAAAATGGCATCCAATTATAAAAGTCTTGTATTAGTATAATCTCTCTGAAGTTGAGAACAATACCTCAAATAGAGTTCACAGAGATACTATTTTACTTGTGAAACACAATAGAAAGACTCATTTTTGGAAGCACCACAACAAAGCTAAACAGCCTGTAACTAGAAAGAAAGCTAAAAAGAAAGTACTTTGACTTAAAAGTAGTCAACTGATACAGAAACAAAAATTCAGTATATAGGCATGGAAGAACTTACCACAAAACACCAGGAAAAAGAAAGGTAACTTTATTTACACTTCCAGTCAAATATCAGAAGTAGCAATGGCAGAAGGAGGCAGCCTCTAGGTATTGCAGTGCAATAACTTCAGCAACAAGGACTTTCAGAATCCCACTAACATTTTGCTGGTACATAAATCAAAGTAGTGTCTCAATCTTATATTTTTTTACCTGAATGTTGAAAATGCAAGCAATCCGGATTGCACATCGTATACCCTCTAAACAAAGAGAGGCAACTTCGGTGTCATCACAGTCCTGCAGACCCACACTGAACGCAGCTAGAAAAGGTGTCCATGCCAACTGGAACGTATGCGAAATAAGTGTTATGTTAGCATTTTAAGTTAGCACTTGAAGGGAATGTTATAGTTTCGACATCTTGCTAGAGTGTAAATTCCATCCTTAACTCACATCATTATCCTGAAGTTGCCTTTTGCCAAAAAGGAAATAGAATAGATAGGCATGAGACATCGAATAGTATAAAGTATGGTCAGACGAGACGTGAGAATGGGACAGGAGTAACACAGACTGGCACCCCCCTCAGAAGCACTCGTCCTCTCCCTCAGCAATCAGCACACTCAACCATCCTCAGATTGTAGGAAAACCCAAACCCTAAAGCTATGTCAGTTAGGTGTCTACTGGAACTTTGGTATTCCCAGGATAACCTTTATCTTTGCACACTGAGAAAGAGAGATAAGAGTTGATAGTTATTGCAAAAACCAATACAGCACATGGCAGATTCCTTAATGATGAAAAGTACTTAAATAAGACTAGCTTATCCTGATAACAGCAGAAGGAAAGAAAAGAAGGCAGTGAAAATAGGGCAAACTTTATTAATTCCACTAAAATTATGGTAAGACAACAATAAGAAATACAGGACATAATCTGCTCTTAAGTTTCTTGCCCTTATCCCTCCATGTTCTTGTATCCAAGCCACTGTTGATGTTTTCCATCTCTCTTGCCTTAGGTGGGACTGGAGGTACAACACACTCAACTGAAGTTATTGCAGGAGACTCTACATGGTTCTGTCTTTGTGGTCAAGGCTCCCTCTCCCACTGGCAGAAAAATCAGTCAGAAGATGCAGAGGGAACCTGCCATAACTACATGTCCGTATGGAGAGGAAACCCCCCGGTTTCCTCAGAAACCCCAGAACAATTTTCAAAACCATTTTACCTGAAGTCACCCCAGATGAAATACAGACTCAATGGGCACAGCAGGGAGCACAGATTTCACACTTAATTTCATAGTAAAATGATGCACCACAGAGCTCTGGTTTAATTTAAGCCAGCAATTCCAAATGCACTACCTCAGAAAAGCATTTAACACTTGCATATACCAAAGGGTATCTGTGGGACAGTATTAAAGGCATCAGATGAATTCCTAGATCCAGGATTTAATTCCCTATTGTATGACCTTTAAAGGTCCCTCCCCACCCAAACTATTCTATGATTTTATGTTCAGAAATGTATGTTTCTTCTCATTGCCTTCCTAATTTTTCATTCCTGCTGAAACCAAAACTAATCTTAAAAAATCACAAAACTGAAATACTTTCTTAAGAACCATCTAATGATCTGTATATATGCTTTATAACTAGATTTATGCTGTTATTTTTAATACACATAAATTGACACCCTGTTTTGTCAATAAGGGTGAAAATAACCAGACAATCAACTTTGGGCTGCTTAGGCGGATGCATAAAGTAAATTTTTGCTCTGTTTTCATCATTTAGCAAATGTATCTGTAAATACAGTTATAACGATCAATTTTACATGGACATCAATAGGTGAGATACTCAGAAATTTATAAAATTTATAAAATTTTGCTGAAATTAAAATTTTAAAAAGTCTAAAGATGTGAAACTTAGTATTTAAATTTCACAGTTCTCACCTTTTTGAGAAGACAGCTCTCTGTTAGACACATCACACTGTCCTCAGTACTTTAATTAGTTCATGAACATCCTCACTTCTAATTCTTAGCACCTTCACAAAAGATGTTAAGGGTGTTAATTTACCCTGATGCTTCATATTTTGCTCCTTTGAAAATGGACTTTGCAAATGTACTTTTCAGAAACTAAAGGCTAGGAAGTACTAGGGCTGGTATTTTAAGAAAAAATAGACTACAAATTTTAGAGATGCCTGCATGCAGGTGATTTCATTTCAGTCTTAAAGAAGTCAACAGAGGGGATATACAGTATACCTCTACCGAGTGACACTCTGAAAGTAGACCTTTTAAAAGGGAAACAGTGTTCCTCTGTACAGACAGAGTGCTATACTACTTTTATTAATAAGGTGACAAAGAACTCAGAAGTTTGCCTCATGGACAGCAATCCCACAGCTAGATCCTCAGTGTGTCCAGGTGGTCAAGAAGGCCAATGGCATCCTGGCCTGTATCAGAAATAGTGTGGCCAGCAGGACCAGGGCAGTGATCGTCCCCCTGGACCCAGCACTGGTGAGGCTGCACCTCAGACACTGCATTCAGTTTTGGACCCTTCATGACAAGAAAGACATTGAGGTGTTAGAGCATGTCCAGAGAAGGGCAATAATACTGGTGAAGGAGTTGGTCTCTTCTCTCAAGTAACACGTGATAGGACAAGAGGAAATGATTTCAAGTTGCACCAGGGGAGGTTTAGATTGGGTATCTGGAAAAATTTCAGAAAGAGTTGAAAAATGTTGGAACAGTCTGCCTAGGGAAGTGGTGTAGTCACCAGCCCCGGAGGTATTTAAAAGACGTGTAGATGTGGCACTTGGGGACACGGTTTAGTAGTGGACTTGGCAGTGCTGGGTTAACAATTGGAAACAATGTTCTTAAAGGTCTTTTTTAAGCTAAATGCTTCTATGATTCTTGAGCCTGGGCTTGGAGCTCCACCTGACCTCACAACACATCCCTCCAGGGATGTTACATTGGTTTATTGTAACGGTAGCAGTCTGCAACTTCACCTCCCTGCGGCAGTTCACAAAGGGGTCATGCGAGGACCACGACTTGCACAAAGGGCTGCAAATGAGAGCACGTGGTAAAGGGCACAACAGTTTATTTCAGTGGCAGATAACTGCTATGAGTTAGTTATGCCAGAGATCACATCCAAGATCACACTGAGGCATCATACACTACTGAATGACTGTATCTATGAATCTGAATCATTGGTATGGAAAAGGCATTTGGGATGCAGACAGATTTGTACCTACAGAAGGGCATAGACAGGTGTTTCGAATAATAGTTTAATACAGGTCCAGCTACCTCCTCCTAGAGTCTTAACTTGTCTAAAATAATAATCTGCCACAAACAACATCAGATAAAAGTTTGTTCTCATAACTGCTCCCCCAAAACACAATTAAGTAACCTCCCCTAGAGCAGTAAGAGGGAGCCAAATCAATGAACTGAAATTAGTAATTTCTCACTTTTATAAATCTGGTTTTTGACTACACCTCTACACCTGAAATAAAAATGCTAACATTTTAAATTTTTAACTATTCTTCATAGGTTTTTCCCCTTTAACTCCTCCACTGTATCAAGATGCTACTTCCATCAGCCCTGAAACTTCTTAAATTCCACAGTTAATTAAATTAGATTAGAAGGCTCAAAATCCTTTCTTTCCTGAAGTAATTTAAATAACTTACAAAATGATCAAAAGATAGCAGATACAAATCTTTAGTATTTTCAATAAATCCTATCAGTCAGTATTTTTTATTAAGAAACTGTGATATTCTCCATATTAAATATGTATCTCACCTTAAACATGGGTCTCACATGCTCCAGGTGTGTTGCACTAGTAAAAGGGGCTTGAACGTGGCTCACTGCCTCCATAAGAGCTTTAGCTGTTTTAGCCATTTGTTCCATTTCCAAGTTATAAAGGAGTCTTCTCTGCTTTTCACTAGCAACACCTGTAAACACATTTTTTCCTCTCATTTGTGCATCTTTAGTAGTGGTGTCTTTAGGAATATAATAATTTCACATTTTTCATTAACTGCAATACTCAGATGCAATTTTTGTATTAGCTTTACATTTTGAAGTTACCACACCAGCAAGATATTTCTTTTACAATACAGATAAAATTTAACTTAAGGCAAACTAATGTGTGAAATGTAACCTACTTTTAAACCTTTACAGAATCTTAAGATTTGGACAACAAGGATTTCTTCTCCATCACCTCAACTGACAGCATAAATATCACATCCCCAAAGCTAAATTCAAAGTGAAGAAACCTTTCATAGTAATATATTAGCACACAAAATAAGAATAAAAATAACTGGACATCCTTTTTCTGAAGGAGAACTACATTAATCACATTTTCATTTCCATAATGGAATCTCCATCTCATCAAGACAGTGAAACCCAAGAAGCATGTAATAATAAGTTTTTTAAAAATTACAATAAAACATTGCATTAATTGAATGAATACTGAAAACAAGATGGATTCTTTTAGCCACATGCAAGTTTCCTACAAGCACTCTGCATATAAGGCTAACATAGGACTTGAAAGTATACAAATATGTTGGGAAAAAGTCAAGTCTCTTTAATGTTCTCTGTAGAAAAGCTAGAATGAATAACACCTGAATTTTCATGCTGTGCAAAACACAAAAAGTTTTTCTGGTATTTGAGAGAGGAAAAGATAATTCATTTTAAAAGTGCATAAATTAGTGTCCTACAAACCAAATATTGCAAAATTTTTGAGGATGACAGACTGGTTATTGCAGGAAATCACAATGGTCACTATAGAAATAGAAGACCCACTCAGTGTTCTGCACTGTGCTTATGGGTGACACTTATTTCACAAGCTTAAATTTCCCTGTGTTGCTGTTCAACAGCAAAACCTGCCTTCTCTCCATGGTGAGTGCACCAATCGCCAGGAACTCAGATACAAAGGGAAGTGAAAATAAGCAGGTGCATTTAACACCATCAAGCATCAGGCATCATCATACATTTATGTGAAATGGAAAAGAATATGAAATTAACTCATTTTGAGTTAAGTGGTGTTTGCTTCATTGAACTCTCATTTTAAAAATAAGAACTTAATGAAACTGAAGAGCCAAAACTTTGAAGAAAGCTAATATTACAACTACTTACTTTGTTTACTAGATTTTGTGGGTATTGTTAATTCTTTTGTTTCCTTCATTGAAATCTTCTTTCCAGCTATTTCATTATAGATAGCAGACAAATATTCTTCAGGGAGATCTTTACTGTCATTGATACCTCTATTCATTTTAATATACTGTTCTTTTGTCATTTTATTCTTAACCTGAAATCCAGAAAATAGCTATAAATATCAACAAATGAGGCAAGCTCATTGCAGTTACAATGCTGCCTACAAAACTGGCCAGCAGATGACAAGTTACCATCGAAGACAAACCTACTGATTCAGAAGACATTTTTAAGTATTCAACATATGCAAGACTGTCATATCTACAAAATAATACAAGGACATGAGGACATTCCAACACTCATGCAGTAGGATCCACAGATCAATTATAATACACATTACCAAAAAAAAAAAGGAAGGAAGGAAGAAAGAAAGAAAAAGAGTGTTTTATCTTGGCATACAGACCAAACTATCTATCTGAAAGAAATCTACCTTACAGAAAGGCCTAACCAAAACAACTTAAAAATCTCAATGTCCATGAAACATAAAACTGTTAAACATAAGCTAGCTTACTTCTTACACACATATTGGTGTTAAATTGGACCGCAAGCTTTTAAAACTACATTGTCACAAAGCTTGAAAGTTACATATCTATGTAACACAAATACTTATTCCAGCAACATACCTGTGGACTGTGAAGATCTGTTGTCAACATGATAATTGAGTAAGCTAAAACATATGCAGTATCTGCACTAGCAAAAAGAGTTTGCCTGAAGGCAAAAAGGAGAAAAAGAACAGCAAATTTAATTTATTAGGATTTTTTACTAATTATTCAGCTTTCCAAGGTTCTGAAGACAAAGTACATCTTACCCTTGGTTACATTCTAAATATCTAGCAGCAAATTTCTCCATTAGGCGATCAATTTTTTGAGCTTCTCCTGGAAGGCGAAATCCTTCTAGAAACATGCGCAGAGCTGAAACAAAATCCTTTCCTGAAAAGTCGTGTTGGTCTACATAGGCGTACATGACTTCTTTGTTAAATTTATCATTGTCTCCCAGGAACTCCCCAACCTGAGTCTAAAATAAGAACAGAAAAGGCAAACTAGTGCATTTACACTAGGAAAAATACAAAACAGAAAACAGAGTCAAAAGCCTCACAAAAACAGAGGCCTGTATGCAATTAACTAAGACATACTCCTGCTTCTCCTCTCTAAAGCCAAGTATTTTGGCCATATATTCCATCATAATGCTCTTACATGCTCATACATATCTGCCTACATTCCTCCTTCTCTGGCTTTACTTATGTGCCATTTTTCCATTAGATGAACTCCACGTGCACAATACAAAGTTAATATTACCAACGATTGTTCTCTACTACAATGATTTTTGTAGTTAGGACACTTACTACAGGAATGAAAAAATTACTAAACTAAACTTTATCCCTTAGGGTGCAGATTTCAAACAGATGCAAGGGAAGCTCAAATATAAATAGCTGGTACTCGAATTCATCCAAGTTCACTGTCAAAGCAATACAGTACAGTGAAAAACAACAAGCATTCAGATAAAGATGCCTGTATGTGTATATGTAAACTGAGGTTAAAAAGTTTGTTTTGATATGAGATTTTAAGTTTTAATACTGAAATTTGTGACTTTTGCCACAGCTGCAAGCACTGGCACCAAAACAGGTGTGACTACTAAGCACAATGGTGCAGGCTGCTGTTTCACAAAGCTGTTTTTCATGAGATATTCCAATCCTCAGCCAGATACTGTAGGACCCTTCCAAGTCCAGAAACAGCTTCTAGCTGTAAATAAAATCAAAGAACATTAAATAACTTTCTTTTGGGAAACAGAAAAAGTGTTTTTAATGCTGTTGCACCACATTATTTTTTAGCCCTCTCTGAAGGACAGATACTTCCCGCAGTTACTTATTGGAATAAAGTACATAAAATTTACAAGGTTCTTCTAGCTATACTAGTAACTAAGTACAAGTTTTGAGTCAGCTCAAGTAGGTCAATGTTTTCCTTTACACTTTGCTGAACTGCAGGATGCATATAGCACAGGGTACAGCTCTAATGCATTCTAGAAACCAAATTCCTTAAGCTTAGGAATTTTAGAAGAGAGAGAAGTTTCCGTTTCTTCATTGCACAATAACGTTACACACTTCAACACACTAACAAGTGATTTGCAATTAGTATAAACACATCTGCATCAGCAAAAACAATTATCAGGAAAACAGTTTTCTTACTGAATCTAATCTTTCCTCTTGATGCAAGAACTGAGCAATATCTTCTGGGGTAGTGCCAAGCATTCCTTGTTCTTGCAGGTACTGAATCCCCCTCTTTGGTTTCTTATTGAACCTGTACAATCAAGATCAGGATGGAATAAGAGTTAACCCTTTTACCCATGCACAAAGCTGTACAAGCTTAAGTAAAAAGATTTAATAATTTCAGATAAGGTCCTGAAAAATCTATGTATTAAATATTTTTCCTTTATCAAACTATGCCTTAGATGGGAATGAGCTGTTGCTTTCTATAATTATTGGATGATGGGTGTTTTGTTTGTTTGTTTCTGTTGTTACCCTGTAAACAGCCTCCTCTTCCTCTTTCAAACATAACTGCCAGCATGTCATCCAGGCAGCTCCAAGTAAAGAGAGCTAAACACTATCATTTACTCTGGCACTCGTGAATTAAAAAATATTCCACAGAGACAGCAAAGTGTTGGCTTGGAAAGAACAATTATACCCTGCTGCTTTTTATTTTTATCTGTATGAAACAACCAAGAAATCCATGAGTTGCCTGTAAGAATGAAAATGTACAAGACAAGGAACCAGGTAACTGAAAGAAATCAAAACCTTAAAGGAATAAGGCATGTTTGTTCAGGGTCCCAGAACTATATGACAGAAAACTTTTATTTTTGCATAAACTGACCTCACCAAGGAGGTTAAGGTGAAAAAGCTGAAATCACACAGAAGATTCATGTCAGACTGCACTGAGAAATTACACTATCCTACAGTTCTAATTATGACAAGTTAATTAATCAGAAGGAAGCATCAGCTTAAGTATACAGGCACTTTCATCAGTAATGCGTACATTAACAGGGGTCATATTCAACTGATCACGAGTTCAATGTTCTTTTTATCCAAACATAAACCCCTTATTTTTAGACAAGCAGGTCTGGAGAAAAAAAGAACAAACATTCAGAGTACTCATCTTCTAGCTGTGAGGAATTAGGTTAACACAAAACACTGTTGACAGGCTCCAAAGGGGACACCATTCAGCACTCTTTCACCAGAGGAAGTGCTGTTACATCCAGAGTATTTTCCTAACACAAGATGAGTATCTATGAGGAGAAGGAAGAAAAACCCAGGAATCTTCATAGCTCCAAAAGAATCCACCCTCCCGGGGTGATAAAAGGGCACTCACAAGTCAATTCCTTGTTCTATTATTTCCTTTTGTTGCTTTAGGACCTCAAACTGCTCTGGGTTGTCAGTGCCAGACATCTGTGTGCTGTAACTGCCAATTCCTGATGAAGCAGTAGAATCCAAGGAATTTAAGCTTCCATATCTGTTAATTGTCTCAGGGTGTTTGGTTTCACTGCTGTCCTGTTCTGTGGGTTTTTCTTGGCCTAGAAATTGGAAAGGGTTACATATATCCAAAATACATACAGTGGAAAAAAACCCTAAAATCACAGCTTATTCTTAAAATCCTTTCTAAAGGCTTTAAAAAGTTAGTTGGGTTACCTTCAATGATGTATTTATTTTTATATAATTATTCTGACTTTATTTTAATTGGGAAAAAAATAATAACAAAAAACCACTACAAAATATCAAGGAGAATTCTTTTAGTTCATCACATACTGAAATTTAAGCCTTAACTATAATTTGTAGGCACCTGGAAAAAAATTTGACACCTTAGAAACCTAATTACATCTCATATCTTTTATTTTCAAGTCCAATATTACTTTTTACCTGAAGAAAACCACAATATTCTGAATTTCTGAAGCACAGTGTTTAAAAGAATGTAGACACATCAAGGAGCTGGCGCTCTCAGCTCACAAGGACAGCCATGCTAACCACCCTAAAAAGTTTATTACTTCACCTACCAACTTTAAGCACCTAATCTGAAAATTCTGGCATAACCTTAGTACTTCTCAGGTCAGATGGAAACAGGATTAAAACAAGATTAATGATTTAGTTACTTCACTGCTTACAACATTCAAAGTTCTATAGCTATAATAGGTAAATAATAAATAAATGAGTAATTTTTTTACTATTAAGTAAAAAAAATGCTCTCCATCCTGCTTGCTCCAATAGTAATTTAATCAATATGAAATTAGATGCAATTAAGGGAGCTTCAAAGAGAGTTCTGAGATCCTTTTAAAATTAGAAATACAGAAAATAACAGGATTTAGTAATTTTCAGTGTAGTAGTGTTCTACAAATTCATACAATTAGGAAAAGACAACTCAGACAACTTGTTCAGATTACACCAAACTTACAAGTATTTCTATTAAGAAAAAAATTTATTCTCTCTCTTTCATGCAAGAGACCTTACTAACTTGTACACTAACATTAGCAAGATATGGATAGAACACAAGAAACTCTTGCAGCACCCCTTCATTAAAGCCAGAAGAAACATATCATGTCTTACCAAGTGTTGTCTGAGAATTGGGATTTACATATTGATCCTTACTCCACTCGACCATGCACTTCAAGATTGACACTAAGCATTCCAATCCTTTTTTTCTCAAACTTAATTCCTAGAAAAGATTTCATAAACAATTATTAGTGGAATGGAGTTTAGTTTCAACCTATCATGCCAAGAAACATGAAGCTTTATAAAGTTTAGTGAAATTTTTACCTGAACATTGGACATGCCAAGTTCTTGGCTCCCCCTTCCTTGAGCAATCTTTGATAAGTCATTAACCAGCCTTTCAAATATATTTGCTGCATTTAAATCACAATCATAGTTCACGTAGATGTCCACTACACTCTGGGCATCTATAAATAAAGTGATATTGTCAAACTTGGAACAAAAACTAGGTAACTCAATGAAAGGCAAGTACAGTTTTGTTCTTCAAGATAAAAATGTAAAAACTAGAATCAAATGATCCTTAATACCTGCACATATCCTTGTCAGTGTTTGTATAACCATCCACTTATGATCAAATGAGCTAGTAGAAGTTTCCAAGATATACAGGAAAATTTCTTTGAAGAAAACCTAACAAATATTCCAGGAAGAGGGAGAAAAAAAAAATCTATTACAAACACAGTCACTAACTTTGATGCCAAAATTCTGACATAATTCTGAAAGCAGCACCTTAGAGGTACAGGAAATAAAGAGAAAAAAAAAAGGAGGAAAGGAAGAAGTACAACTTATGCTTGATACATTCAAATTAGGAATTTGAACTGCTAGTTATGTACCTCTGGAGTTTTGGCCAGATGAAAAATTTGCTTTATATTTTGAACACTCAAAACCAGAAGAACTGGGAAAGATGTCAGACCCTGAAGGACAATTTAGCCTAATGAGAAGTCTAAGTTGCTAAGAGTTTATTTGGGATTTTGAAAGGAGAGGTATTACCTCATCACAAAAAGATTTTCTCTTCAAGACAGTGAAAAACATAACAAACAGTCACTTAAGCAAATTTAAAGTGTAGGACCTCCATTAGAAAGGTAAAATTCTGACACAAAAGAACCACACTTCAGTATTAGATTATTGGAAGAAGGGTACTGGTCAGGCACAGCATAAAAACACGGCAGCAAGTCCATTAATAAGAAAGCTAGTCTTCCCTAAGAGTCATTAGTTTTCCCTGAAATCACTTCAGTACAGGTGCTGTTGTTTGGAACAGAGACTATTTTATCCCCTCTCAGTTCCTCACCAGATCTACCAACACTATGGGCTTACTAATTCAGCCAAGTATGCTTCGCTGGACAGGCTTCTTCTCACTTCTCTCCTGAGCAGCAGTGACTGCCATAACAGCATTTGAGCTCAAAGTGAGAACTGCTACATGGCATTACATCACCATCCTACACAGCATTACATCGCTGTTCAGCACTTCTAAGAGTTCAGCTCCTCACAGCCAGCTGTGGCCTACCAAATCCACCAACATGTTTTTTCTAGAATGCTGCTGATAGTCTCAAGCTCACTTCTCCAATAGCATCATGCAAATATCCAAATATGTAACTACTCTTGTTTATAATATTGGCTATTCCTTTTAGCACAGAATTTATAAAGAGATTTTTATGCTATTAGTCACATAGAGGTAAGCATAACTGCACTTTATGTCACGTGTTTAGGGAAAAACAGTAATGCTGACTTTTAGGCAACTTTGCTGGTAAATAATTTCCTCAAGCAAAATGTGCTACCAACAGTTACATACTCTTTAGAGAGACAGGTACACAGCACAATCCCAGATACTAGTCTTAGTAAGGAAAGCACCCTATGAAACCTAAGGAGTTCAACATGAGATCATAGACTTTCAAGTGTCTAAACACACTTAGGAGGATACTAGACTGATTTTAGCCACAATTTTATGTAATCAGACATTATAAAGACAAAAGTTTAACAAATGTCATGCTAAGAGCAATCCTTAGTTACGTATTTGCTGTCTTCTGATTTTTTTTACTGAAAGACAGTAATGTTATATACTCTCTGAAATCAGGAAATTTTTTTTTTTCTGGTAGAAAACTTAAAAAAAAGAAGTCACCGAAGGAGCAGAGAAAAAAAGTTTCACAGATAAAAACCAAACCCAAATCTAAACTAGAAGAGAAATTAACTGAAAGGTCTGCATATTATGAAGGCACTTCAGATCTCTGCTTCCAAGACAGAGTTGAACTTCTTGCTTTTGGTGTCACCTTTGGAGAAGCATATCTTGGAATGAACAGCTTCTCAAAACTGTACTGATTATTTACATTTTAGATATTTAAAAATGCTATCACTATGTTACTTATTGCAATTCACATCACAGAGTTGAGACTCTGTTCCTAGTATATTGGAAGAGTAAACCAGAAAAGAGCCAATTATTTATTTACTTGGTCAACTGAGAGTATGAGTTTAAAGGCAGTTTATATTAACAATTATGAACAGGTGGCAATGGCAAATACAGCTAAATGTCACCCCAGCTTCTCTCATATCTAGGACTTGACTTGCTGCAAATATATTCATTGACCCATTCAGAAATACAGTTACAATACAGCTAAGGTACAATCAAACTATTTTAGCTGTCAGAGCTATTGTAAGTCAAAAGGCTAAGGGAGGGATACTTCCAACAGAATCTGAAGCTTTTCTTTTAAAATATGCCAGAAAATTCTTACACAGACGAAGAATGCAGCCTCAATCCCAAAATATATAGATTTTGCATATATAAATCAGAGCATATGGCTCTCCTTACAGCTCCAAGACACAAACTGAATGTGAAGTTATCTACTTGTCTACCCACATCTTTTGAATAACCTTTAGGCTCAGGAGTTGAAAGAGGAATTCTTAGCTCACAACCACGAAAAAGTTTCTATCCCCCACGTTTTGCAATAGATGTGACACTTCGGTGGCATCAAGCTTTCTCCCAAGGAAGAAATACAGCCCTGTTACGGGTGATGGTCCTAATCTGACATACTCTAGAACCTGCTACAATAGCGTAGGGTATCCCATATCCCATTTTCTGCTTGGAGTTTGTGAAAGGATGGCAGCGATGGAAACGCATCCACTTTCTGTCAGGGAAGTTGGATTGCAACGCATTCACCACCTACGTGCTGATTGTAAGCTCTGTGAGCACATAGCAAGTCCAACTCTTTCTGGGAAGCAGGCTGTGTGACTGAGGAGCAGCTCAGCCCAGTCTGTCTGATGTGCCAAACACCACACCTGCACTACAGTCTTGTTGAGCACACAGTTTGTCTTGAAACCCTTCAAAACACATCATATTTTCAAGGCACATTCAATCACTGCTATAAAATACTGGAAAACCTATTGTTTCTTCACCTAAAAGGTATCAAAATAACCTGGTAAGTGATCAGAACACAATCCTTTTCTGACTTGCTACTGTCAAAATGAGGTTCTTCCTCCGAAGCGCCATAACATATCAACTTGTACAGTGACATGCACAGATGAAGAATTCCCTGAATTCAAGGTCCTTATAACAGCAACATTATCAACATTCCTCAGCATCTTTTCACGCACTTAAGCTCCACACAGATGGGGCAATCTGTAGGCTTCAGTGTTCACACTGACTCCACAAACTTAAAAATACTAAAATGCACAGTAGGGACACACTGTGCACACTGCTGCTTCATTCACCACAGAATTAAGAGCTTTAACACATGGGACACCACAAGAGGGTATCCATGTGGTTCCAAAGGACAAATTAGTTCTGTACACAGCTACACTATGGCACAAAGAGCAGTACTCAAGAACAAACCCTGTACATACATCTGGCTTTCCCCTATGACTTAGAATGTATTAGTCCAGTGAGAGAATTTACAATGTCTGCAAGGACTCAGATAACTTATTGCTAAGAATACATACTTATCTCTATGTACTGCCCAAGGAGTTTAATTGTGCATGTATCTTTAGAGGAAATGAGATTATCTTATTCAGAACATATACTGATATAGGCCCTGATATACAAAGAAAAGTGGCTACAATAATCAAATAGCTGGGATTTCCCTAGAGAAAGAAATTTGTTCAAGTGACCTCAAAGAGAATGCACAATGCTTCTCAAGTCATTAATTTTTGTTTTAAATTCCTTTGTAAAACCATATATTACATAGAATTTCATAAGTGTACTCATTTTCCTAATTTGTATTATGCAGTGCAGGGCTAAACTTTCTTAATCACATTATTGAACACTGATTGATTGAGCTTAGCCACAAACCTACTCAATTCTGAGTTTCAGCATCACGTGATAATAACATGCCACAGCCAGCAGAAAACTTTAAAATAAGGAAGATCTGGCAAGTCTTACACAAAAGCTGTGAGTCAAATTTATCTAAGTGAGACTGAGCTACAATCAAACAAACAAATGTTCACTGAACATCCCCCACTCTTTAATTAGAGATTAATGTAACGTACCTCGATCTGCATCTTTAGATGAGTCTTAAAGTTTGAGAGGAGAGTAAGAAATATGGAAAGTGAAAGTTCAAAAACTTCTGGAACTGATGAGACTCCATTTTTTGACAGTGCAACACAAAGGTACTGCTTTATAGCATTAATAAACATCTCATTTGTCCTGAAGACTGGTCCTGCGTTTTGCAGAATGGAGAGAAGCAACTGCAATGAAAGAATCTTTGATCGCAGTTCATGAGATCTAGAACAAAACAGAGCATGTCAGCTCAGCCTAAGTCATAAAAAACAAAACATTCTCTTGAAAAGTCAATACATACAATGATTTTGCCAGTTGTATGTTAATGAAATTCACTCAAATTTGACACAACCTGTTGTAGAAAGGATCATTAAAAGATGTTGATGTTTTTTACTGAAGTGGTCATTCTTCAACCAAGGTGGGCAAGAATAACTTCTTATAGAAAAGGAAAAATTACTATTGAGCCACTCTCTCTTCTGAATCACAGCACTGCAGAACAGCAGCAACAGGAGGCATAAGAGGATGAAGTGAGCACTCTTTCCTCTTAATGGACCTTTTGAAGATCCCATCTAAAATATGCAGCCCACCTACCAAATTCTGACTATCAAGATGTGGAAATTCCTCCTCCTCCTCTATTTCCACCAGCACGGAAAGAGAGTTGAAGGACTATAAAGGCAACACCTGTACTGCCTGACCTATTCCTGCCAACACTGAAATCTCTTTTTTCGAATACAACATTTATTAGTCACTGGCCCCATCCCACTCCTAGAACAGGTAAGATACATAACACATCTATTTTAAGCATGGCAGTAATAAAGTCAGGCAACTGCAGCATTTTCAAGTGACCCACAGTAACATCATGCTTCTTAGAGATTGAAATAAGTTAGAATTCATATCAGAACAGTGCTACTATTTATGCCTTAAAAACAAAACAAAACCAAACAAAACAGTCAAAAAAACCCCAAACCACACACACACACAAAGAAAGCATAAAGGAAATCTGCATCTATGAAAACACAATGCAATAAAAAACATTCTGGGGGAAAACATTCTCTCCTCAGACTCCCAATGCTTCTTCCCACTTCTGATCATCTCAAAAAAAGAGTAAAGCTCTTCTGAAGGGCAGGTAAAGACATAATCGACTTTCCCAACAGGACAGTCCACAGTTTTCATTAAACAACTGCTCACTGACAGAGGACAGTTATGAAACATGAGGAACAATGACAGGAAATTTTTCAACCAATACAGCTCAGACATAGTAAGGAGTACTTCAAGTCAACATGTGACACAAACAGCAGTTGGATATTTGGTGTATGCTGCAAAAACAAAAGCTTAATTGAAAAAAAAAAGTAATTTCAGTCTAGCTAAAAGCAAAAATGCAAATTAATAACAAGTATGCTACAAATAAACTCAGTTGTTTCTGTCAAACCAAGTTGGATGGGGAAATCAATCTGCAAACATTTAAAACTCATAAATTGTAATTCCAACTGTAGACTTTTTTTCTGAAGACACTTCTGAGAAGAAAACATAGCCAGTCAAACTGAGTGAAGAATTTGTCCCTCTCATTTTTCCTAATGGGCTGCGGGTCAAAGTCAATGTCCCAAAACTGCTCTCTGTAGGAGTTCTTCAAGAAAAGGCTTGGCTCTGGCAGTGCACAGCCACATGAAACCTGACATAACAATCTCTCTTGATGTAAAAGGCTTGATTTTGCATCACAGGGTATCAAATGTGGAGACAGTGAATTCCAGTCATAAATAAAATATTAGATATTGCCTATTTGCAGCAAGTATCAGCTCCTAACTGAAATCTTAACATGCTGGGCTTATCAATCCTGTATGATGTGTAAAGCCCACTTAATTTAAAATAAGTTTAAGGAAAAAAAAATAACAAGCAAACCTTCAAGATATTTCACCTCCATCTTATTTTATTCCAGAGAAAAAGGAAACAAAGACATTAACGAGGTTCCCAGGAAGCATAATGCTGATCTCAACTCCCACCCTTGTGATTTTAAGCTAAAGCTCCATGTCCAGTTACCTAAAATTTGAAAATATTTCATTACAGACTTCATAACAAATTTCACTGGAAATATGATTTGTAAAGGGGTAGATAAGACTCTTTAAAATGTTGTAGACACCCTACACCTCCCCTTCCAGTTACAGCATGTTGGTAATAGTTCAAAAACCCATCAATGCCTCAGAGCCACTGATAAATTCTAGGCACTTCTCCAAATATGAGATATCTTCGAATGTATTTGCAGTGAATTTCTGTTGCCCGAAATGCTGCTTCCTCTGATTTGTTTTATATGAAGAGCTTTATCAGTTCTAATATGAATGTCAAGCTCCAAGAGCCTCAACAGCTATTTCTGCTCTTGCAGAGGGAGTTAATCCATTAAAGCCTTTAATAAATGGGTAGCTTTAGTCTCAGAGAACTAAAACCACAGGATTTTCATGGAATTTCCTGGAAGACAATTCTCAAAAACAGTCAGGAAAAACCTCATGCCTCAGTCTTCATTCTCTAATACCCTGACTTTCCATAGTGCATTGCTAGATAACTTAAGAATGGTTCCAGACTAAACCTTCAAACTCTTTCTACTATCTTTTCAGCTTATTAAATCCACAACACACATCACTGATTAAACTAACCTGTCTTAAAGTTACCTGCTTTAAAAGCTAGACCGTGGAACAAGGTCTTGGAACAAGTAAAGCTGATTTTATTTTAAAGAATTCCAGGCCTTTCACTGCCCTCTGAAGTAATACTACAGCAGTTTTAAGATTCCAGTAAGAAAAAAGTAGGCCTCTTGAAAATTATTACCAATTGCTCCTAATGTGCAAAAAAAACATGTATACAAATTCTATCCAAGATCAGAAAGCAAACTTTTTTGCCAAGACTCAAACTTAATACTGGCACCCATCTATGGAGAATTTATTTTTTTGCTTTACAACAAAAAATTCTCTAAGCCAAGATGAAAACATAGTATCTTCAGTCAGAGCACAAGACTTCCAAAACCAGCCAAATAAAGACCTTGTTTTCAAAACATTTGAGTTTTGATTAAGTAGGCTGAAGAAAGTGTCCAACCTGAACAAAAGAATGGAACACTATAGCATGAACTTATCACAAGTGGCATCTGCTCCAAGTGAGGAGCTTATATTAATAGGAAGTAGAGCTGGGTATGTGCACTGGACACACAGTATGTAAGAGATGAAAGAAACTGTGGGGCACAAACAGCAATGGTTATGAACCTAGAAATTATGTAAAAGCAGAGCAACATGAGCCAAGACCAGAAATACCCGAAGATCTTCGATACAAACCCTTCCGAAAAGCATTATAAAGAGCAACTAGGAAGAACATGATGTACTTACAGGAAGCATAGGTGTTGTTAATAAACTTGCAAACAAGTATATAAAAGATGCACTAAAACATAAAAGTACCTTTTCGAAGTTTCTAGGTTCTTTTTACCATACCATTACTTTCTCAGTAATCGAGAACTCGCAAAAATACTTAAATAATTTATTTTTATTTTCAGACAGTAAAGATGATTATGAAAACTCTTAAATTCTACTTACTTTGGATCCGGTGGTCCATCTGACAGGGGCTTCATGGAGAGCTTACACAGTGACCTGAATACAAGGAAGGCATCCTTTTGTAAAATGTGGGAAAACTTAGCACCAGGGGTAGGTCCTGAAGAATTTCCAGATTCCTAAAGAAGTTAACATATTTCAGTATTCCATTTTGCATTAGCAGGGTGTGTAGGGGAAATCCCCACCTCCTAGCAACAAGAAGTTAATATATTATACAAATATAACCAATTCACTTTAGGTTTATGGTCTCAAGACTAAAACAAAACAAAATATTCTTCAGTCCAGTTAAAACAAACACACTCACTAATAAAAACTGCCATTTCAGTAAAAAGTCAGAATTAATTAAAGACTGTCACAAAATTAGGTAGGTCAAGTTTAAGTAGGGTAATTTGCAGTGAACTGCCTTCAGGCATTTTTAGTAGAAAACTGGACCCAAAGACTTGACATTTTAATAGAGTGTGAGTAGTTATATATCCTCTCATCAGACACATTTGATAAAATTTCTATAGTATAACAAATACTCGTAAGTTCTTGCAATTTTGTATTATTGTTCCATATATAAGCAACATATTTAATCTTCTCTTTATATGACCTTTGTGACTGTAATTTTTTAAGCTTAAAATTTATTATTCCCAAACCTAATTACTCAGTACAGTCTGACAGCAGAAACACTCGGTCAGTTGATAGTGTATACATGTCCATATCTGATACAGAGGGAGTGTATATTCACATCTATTTTATTAATGAAAATCAAATCCTCTCACATATGAAACTATTTATTTAAAATCACTGCAGTAAGGTCATGCTATAGGCTTGAAATTATTTATCATTTGAAAAGAGCACACTAAAATTACACAGGTATGTCTATAATTGGTGATATTCTTCACTATGTATCTTGAATACTAGTTTTATTATTTCTGAGGAGCAGTTCACAAAACAAGAAACTAATCTTGGAACAGTGTAGTCCATGGGGCAGCTAAAAATATAGTAGGATAAGAGCGACATCAAATGCAGAATTTACTTAGAAAAATTTCATTTAAATTTCATTAAGGAAGAATAATGCTTAGAACATGACTTCATACTTGAAATTTGTCTCAGCAACTTATTTTATGGAATTATATTAAACAGTCTGCACAAGTATTGGGCAATATTTAAAAACATACTACTTTTTTCAGTATTTCCTAATTCATAACTACCTGTACCTGAGTATCGTTGGAAGAGACAGATAGTCTGTCATCAGGTAAAGATGGTGTATAAGCAACAGAAATTGGAGTCCCTGGAATTCCATTTGCCTGAATGTTTTCACTGTCACTGCCATCCTCTAATGTTACCATTGTGCCATCACCACCTGCACTTTCAGCAGTGCCTTCGACATCTATCAGAAAAGATGGAAAAATTATTAACAAATGTTACAGGAGATTCAATATTAAAAAGAGCTGTTAAAACTAAAATTTAAATACTAAAACAATTATAAGAAAATTATCACAAGGAGAAGCTTAAAGCAGAATTTACATGGCATTACAGAACTATAAAAACTGCAAATACTTTTATTCCCACTAATAAAAACTACAATAAAAAAATTTACCTATAACTTTACATTGCTGGGGTCATCCTCTACCAGGTTTCCAAGAAGTACTGGGAGAGGAAATCACTCACTACTTTGATAATCAATTTCCAACAAATTAAAAAATGTAGTGATAACACTGCTACTACAGAGGTGGGCCCATTTCTGAAGAGTGTTTATGTAGAACAGAAAACAACCCAACTTTTTTTGCATTTTAAAAGAACATTGGTGTCCAATATAAAAAGTGTAAATCAATGTATGAAATCTTATCCATTTTACTGTTAAATAATGCACAGCTAAGGTCAGACAACTGAACTTGTCTTTTTCTGCATGTAAGTAATTTTTTAATAATTATATATTTCAGTTAAATATTTTAAAGTGTTAAAGTAATTCTTAAAGGTCAAGATTCAGACTGCTATTGACTAGACAGACATTAATATAATACCTCCAACTACTATGTTCACCATTTCCTGCACAATACTTTCTACAATTTCTTGTGCTTTCTCTTCACACTCATTGCTTTCACCATCATATGCTCCTCCATCAGCTTTAGAAAGATCTTTATAAAGAACAACAAACACAAAAAAACATTAATGATAAACTCAGAAATTAAGAAAGTATTTTGCTTGCATTTAGTATTTAAAAATGCAATTACAAATCTATTAATAGGAGAGTATACATTAAAAAAAGCATGTTTGGTCACTTCAAAAACATATATTTGCAGAATGTAAGAATTCTGCGTTCAACTTGTAAATGATAATTAAGCTACAGGCCTATGCCAACAAAAGACATCAATTCTGTATCTTCATGTACACTAAACACTGAAAAGTCGATGGTTCTAAGGCATTATTCTCAAAAACTTTCACAATATTACAAAGATACAAAAAGGAGTCTTTGCTACAGTGACTAAAACAGAGTGCAGGACTAAAGAATACTCATGATGAAGTTTAACAGTAGTAACAAGGGCAACAAATATTTTGTGTTAGTCAACTACTTGAAAATATGCCTGACTTCAGATTTCGGAGAAGGAAAAAAAGATCATCTTTAAGCCTTTCTCTTTACAGACATTTCCCTCCCTCCAAGAAACAAAAATACACACTGATTACTTTCTGCTGCTGTGGCTTGGTCAGCTTCTGTCTGTTCATTTTCAGCACTAGAAATGTCAGATCCATTTTCTGCCTCAATATCTTCTTGAAGGTTTTTGTCCATATCATTTGTGCTGTGGTCAAGTTCCCTCTCATGTTCTTTGGACAGCTGATCAGTCTGTGCTGGAATATGTCTCAGTTGAGGTGATTCAGGCTCATGATGGCTTAATGGAGACTGCTGTAAATGGTGTTGCTGTCTGTGTCTTTCCTTTTCCATCTGTTTGGCTTCCTGAAGCTAAAAAAGCATTGCAAACACACAAAAACTTCTCTATCAAAATATAATAATAAGCTGTATACATTGTTTTATAAACATGACATCTCTATTGTCTCTGCTTACACAGTACCTTCCTAAAAGATGTAACAGTTTAAGAAAATGCATCTTTAATTATAAATAATTTTTATATCACAGGATAATCCATTGCAGGGGGGGCTGCTTCCCAACTATGCACATTGCACTTAACTATATATCTTCACTGTGGAAGAGGGGTGACTACACTACACATACTATAAGACCAAAAGTTGTCTGCCTGCCCTATAAGGAATTTCAGAGAGCAGATGTGACAGTAAACAAGGACTGCATGGAAAAACATGCAGATTTTTTTTGTGGTCCCTTGATCTGAAATCCTTGAGAAAGGGAAGAATTTCTGTCACTTGTCTAATGCATTAAGACAACATGCATTAAAGCCAAACCAAAGCGGGATGTCCTTTGAGATGATGCTCTAAGAACTGGTTTCCTATCCCTGCAGAGTCTAGCATTTACCAAAACCTTTGTAACCTTTTATACTGTTATTTTGGTTACTGTGATCTCAGCCTTTTACTCTTTTCCACTTAAAGCTTCCTATGCTGCATCTTTTGGGGTGCCACAGAGTCCCAAGAAGATACAACTCAAACTACAGCTCAAACAATTCCTTCTAGCATCAATTAGATATGCTGAAATAACTGCACTGAGTGTGCAAAACAAGTAGGACTGCTTATCAAGACTAGACTTTAGTCTGCAAAAATCAAGATTTCCAACGTATAATAATAATAATAATAATAATAATAATAATAATAATAATAATAATAATAATCTTCTAATTAAGTGGCTTAGAAGGACAGTAACTGCACTGATTTCCCAAAGCTTTCAGGTGCTGTGTGGGTCTTGACACTTATCATAAATATGATCTCTCATATTGCTTTAACTGTGATGGCACCATGTACCAATACGCAGTTGCTTCTGGAGGGAAAGTACGAAAGTACTACAAACTTAAGAGTTTGCAATATTACAGCAGAATTACTTCTAGAAGTAGCTAGGAATCCAACCTGTTCTCAAATCTGGACATCTGCATTTTTGCTTATGTGGATTTTGGGTGGTTTTTTATTTCTTTTAAAATAGAACTCAGGATGCTTATTTTGTCTCCTACATCTTTACTATCAGCAGTAGAAGGCACAGGGCATATGCTGAGGTCCTTGCTGACCATAGCATTTTCAGTGACATAAGTAAATGTTAAAAAATGTATATGATTACATGACTGAAGAGACTTTTCTGTTTGTTTGGGGAGGGCTGCAATTGAATACATCCATTAAATATAGAGGACCACTGTGAGAAGCTTAAAACCTATACACCACCCCCAAAAAACACATTTGACAATTATTTCAGAATGCAAAATGCAAGAAGAAAAATACAAGATACCAGATTATTTTTTCTCCAAAGTACCTAAGTTAGAAAAGCCAGAAATTTTAATAATAATGACAAAACAAACCTCTCAAGCTGGTTTGCTTTCAAGAGCTAGTTTCTAAATAAAGATACTGAGATACTCACTGCTTGATTTTCCATACGTGCAAAAATGACATTCAGCATTTGTGTTAGAGTGGCCTTGGCTGTGGTTTGATTTATAAGATTTTTGCTTGCTAGGTAGATATTGTAACATGTTCGTACAGCCTGTAGCACTGTTCCTTCGTGTATTTCTATGTGTTGAGATGTTACTGCAGTGAGCAAAGCCTAAATAAACACATACACACATATACATTTTCCAGTCAGAACCTTAGCAATCAAAAAGTTTGCAAATTAACAAACACAAAAATTGGATTACTTCTACAATATATCTAAATACATATCCTGAACTGCAATTTAATTATGTTTTCCCAGGTACTCTTGTAGCCATGTTAGAACATCATATATACCAGTTATACTAAACTGAGAGTGTTTGTCAGCAACATATCTAGGAAACACATGTTTCATAATACCTAACAGCAAGAAGTAAGTAATGCAGTCATCAAAGAAGTACTTATAAGAAGTCATCCTAGAATTTTCTAGACACAAACATGAACAGATTACCTGTTAAAAATATAGAAAGCAAGTCAAAGGGTGCAAAAGGTTTTTCAGAAATAAATGTAAATGTGATGAACAAAGACCGAGTATGAGATTAGGCAGCTATAGAGGGACAACTGCCTTTTACAAAAACTCTTTTTGGGTAGATGCTAGAATATTGTGTTGCCCTCTCTCTAGAAATTCATTTATGTCTTCCTATTTGAGCTAATATCTCCTTCTCTTTAAAAAAAAAATAAAATATGCACATAAGCCTGTAAAAGGTCAGGTAACAGAGGAGTAAGGAACCCGTTATCTTTATGTGAGGCAGAGGCAGGCTGGATTAAAGGGCAGAAACAGAGGTAGACAAAAGCTGAGGGCAGGGTATGAAAACACTATCAGAGAAGCATGCTGAAGAGTGGAAAGAAAGGGGAAGAACTTGGTCCACAATAGTCCAAATGTTTATACTGATCACTTACTCCAGTAGAAGGAATCTGAGAACTGTATGCACTGAAAACTTTGACGAAGTTATGATTTAATGGAACATTTAGACTAAGTAAGAACTAGAAGCACTGGAATGCTCCTACTTCTGTTTTTAACTGTGATAAATTTATAAAAGTTATTTCAAGTGTTGGCTTGTTTCATCAAACCACACCTCATCTCTTGCTGACACTGTCAGCACTTCTGTACACACAAATAGTACAGAACAAATAGTATCCACTGTTCACTCAAAGCCTTTAAAAAACTAAAATCAGTAACTCTTGAAACAAGCTGAACAAGTGGATCCCAGGCATTAACAGCTATTTCTTCCATAGCACTACTGTCTGGGCCCAATACAGTAAATATTTAGATTTAGTTAATATTTCTTTCATTCAGTTACAAAGGATACCAGTGACACACACACACACACACACACACACACACACTTAATACACCAGTTTAACAACCACCTACAGTTTCTCACCTGGAAGATAAGGTCTCTTGCAGCCCAATGTTTAGGACAATAATGAAAAGGTGCAGGGGGATCAAGCCTCCATTTCTTTTTCGTCTAGTTATGTCATTCATAAAGTTACTCCTTTTTGTCACTGTTTCCTTGTTAAATTCAGGTGATTAAGAAGCTGATATTTGAAAGTTCAATTTTAACTTCCATCTCAGTTCAGTAAAGTCTTACAAGGTTTTTTTCCCCCAACTTGTAATAATAGGAAGCAGTGCCACCTAGTAGAAAAAGGTGACAAGGCTACAGATGGACTATGTGCTCTTTTGTTTTAACTGGCTTAACAGCCTGAATTTCCTCAGTATGCCTGTTATGACTACTAGACCTACTAGTATGCCTGTTATGACCTCTTTTCATACCATCTGATAAGGGGGTGTGGAGGAGAAGAAATGCTTCCAATGCACAGAGACATACCTCCTTAACATATTAATCCAAATTCACTAATAACATCTATGCAGACTGAGAAGTCAGTCTTTCCACAGGGCATCTCCCTACAGATATCTAACTATAAAAGGGTTCAACTTGGCTACAGAGCTCATGACAGTCACTTGTTTTGGGCTTCTTTCCTTCCCAGGCACTAGAGACTAATCTTAGTGACTACTATACACATTTGCAAACTGATAAGCATTTTTAACTTTGATCTCTTGCTAATATCTTTCACCTTCCTTCTAATTTAGAGCCATCCTCAGGACATTAATCATGCTTACTTCACATCTCAGTGTCATTTCTTTTCCTCTACTATGACAACTAGTAGAAATACAAGAACAAACATAAGACAGGAAGTATTTTACAATTACTTTCTGAACAACATCCTTTCCTCTTGGCAGCTTCCATTTAGGGCTAATTTGATGACATGCCCTAAACAATGTCACCTAATTCTGTATCATAAAAGAGAACATCATTAGCACAACGGGTATGACAGCTAACCCTGGGAAACCACAGGTTACGATCAGGAGCAGCACTGCTAATCTTCTGGAACTCTTGTAAATTCATATGTTAGCAAAATAAACCCTTCCTTTCTCATTTTATTGCTTTTCTTCATGTTACTCCCCACTGTTACTCTGTGACCAAACAGCCACTATGTCCAATGCAAAGAAGAGAGGACAATAACTTCAGCAACAGTCCTCAGTTAAGGAGGGTTAGTACACAAAATCTGAAACTGCTACACAACAATGCACGTCCTTACGACATGAACAACAAAAGGTCTACCTTCCTTCCAGCTACACACTCTTATTATCACTTACTTTGCAACAGGTCTGGGACATGAAGTCATCTGTGCTATTTTAACAGCAATATATCAATACACTTAAAAGCTAAACAAAATAAAACCATCCAGGTGTTCGCTGGTGTTTGGGTTTTTGTTTTAAAAGTGATTTTAGTAGATTCAGAGTATTAAAGGCATGCTAGGATAAAATCTCGGAGCAAAGCTTGGATGAAAAAATGCTTCCATTTTTCCAAGCTACTCCTTAGGAGTCACAGCATTATGTTGCTCTTTTCCATCATGCTAAAGATTTGCTGTTCAAGGCTTTTTGCAGCTGAGTTCCCACTCCTTCTGGTCACACTTAGCTCATCTGTTTTCATCCAGTATCTTCAGTGTGAGTTAAGGAGAGATGAATAAATGAAAAAAAAAGAAGCCTACTTTACTGTATTCCTCTCCTTTGCTGTTCTTTAGGAGAAAGAAAACTTTGTAAGAACATTGTTAGCAGTACCTCACTATACTTCAGGTCCTTCCAAAAAAGCTTTGTCACAAAGCCTGCAAAAATACCAACAGTCAACAAGCTTTCCTTGTCCTGAAACTTCTGGCTAGCATCCTGACTGTGAGTTTGTTTCCTTATGCTTTCCTTCCAGTCCTTCACACCTGTTGTTCTGAATTTGAGAAAGATCCTACTGTTCTGTGCTGCTACCTAGTTACTATAAATAAAGCTTATTCATTTTTATAAACAACCATCAGATGGCTTTGGGAAAAGACAAAAATCTTCAGGATCATTTCTTGAGTTACAGATTATCATATCTTTGTGTGACACACGAAGCATTTTTTCTTTTAGCTTGAAGCATGTTTGCCTAGTTAATTTCCTGTTATGTAAAACAGGTGTATTAGCACAGAAAGTATTGCACTTTGTGAGGCAAAATGAATGTAATTTAAAAGTAAACTAAATTAACAATAATTCTCTACTGAAATCATTCAGCATCTATCTGTACCTCTAAACTTTGCACTCCTCTCACACTGAATATTCTGCAAGAACAGCACAGTTATAGTGAAAGAATATAACTACTACCAAGAGAACAATTTTCAGCTCAGGGTCAGTCTTTTTTTTCCTCTCAGTCAACTCCGATCGTTTTATCTTTGGAAGAATTTATGACACAGTAGAGCTGTCATCTGATCAGCATGGGCTTACTTTGTCTTAATTTCCTAATTCAGTTGCCTAGAAACTCTTGAATACTTGAGACAGTACATAAAACACAGTAGCCCTAACTCCTCTCTCCAGTGTTAATTAGCTACTGGAACCACCCAATCCCTTCTTTGAGAGGGGTTATATGGTTATTTTCAATAATATTTTTTTTAAGTTAACTTGAAGTCCCAACATTTACTTATCATGAAATAATGTGTTACTATGGACTGACTCTTGAAAAAACACAGGATACTGAAGTTCTTAAACCCGAAAACAACAAACACATCGAATAACCTTCATAGATAAATAATTTTTCAATATAAGTGACACTAAAAAAACAAACATGCAGAATGCAGTAATTCTCCAAGCAATATTTTCTTTGTGAGCAAGTGACAATCTAATCTTCTGCTTTTTACCATTTCCAAATTATTCAGTCACTTACATTACATATTTACATTGCTTTAAAATATCTAAGGTTATCTCACTTAGTTTACCAACTTTGAAGACCTGTGGAAATGCACTGTAAGGGTATGAAGAACATAAAAATACAGTGTTTGCTTCCAGCATGCTTTCACAGTCAAGACAGTGATTAAAATCAACAGTGTCACATCCTAGATTGTATATCAGATTTCAGTAATAACGAAATTATTAATTATCAGTAAGACTTAGTATTTGATTTTAACTAGTAATTTTTATCTACTTAACATCAAGTTTAAGAAAAAATAACCTATATTCTCAAACATTTGGTCAGTTGCCAGCCATGAAACTCATTGAAGGATTATGAAGTTTGTGAATGAAAGAGAACTATATTCCAGTTTCTCCTATGGAAGATAACACAGAATATAAATTATATAAGAATATAAGCTTTTATTTAGTTTTATCAGTGGAAATTTAGGTGTTCAAAATGAACTAGAATCTAATGTGGAATTAACCAGATAAGTATTTTGCAAAACAGAAGTATTTCATATCCAACTCTGAAAACAATCCTTCTCTAAAAAATAAAATTGCAAACTGACAGGACAGCATTTTCAGGTTAAGTAAGGAGAACCAGCTGTTAACTTAAGCCTCCAAATACAAGTATTCAGAAATAAAACTTCTTGCATCATTATTGTATTCTCAAAGCATTCCACAATCTACAGCTCCTTCCAATCTCAGCAGGAGAAATTAAGTTTTCAACAATCTTTTAACAGGAAACAAAAATCACAGTACTACATGATACTGTAGATGATTAAGTTACTTAGCATTCCACACTACTGAAACATAACAGGACATGGAACTGAAGTAGTTCTAAGGGTATTCTCAATTAGGAATTTGCTTTCATGCAAATTTTGTTATAATACTTTCAAATCCACCAACATTCTCCTCATTGCTCAGAAACAGTTAGCCTTTACAGACTTCCCATTCTGTAATCCAACAATGGGTTGTCCTCTATTTTCAGTCATTTTCAAAAGGCAACTTGTGCAAGCGACATTTGACTCAACTTTCCTTCCTCCAGGGACATCAGTCATACTGACAATGTGACCAGCTGTAAAAAGACACAGACAGGAGCTGACCTTATGAACAGTCTATTGCACATGGAAGACTCAGAAAACGTCACTAAATAACATTCAAGTTTTCAGACTACAGCTATCAAGCACACACAACAATTTTTCTCTGCCAAAGAGTAAATTAAGCTGTAAAAGTATCTAGATAACAACAAAGACTTTCCATACAGCAGGCCAAGGTAAAATAAACACCGTCGACAGCATATTCCATCCTTCTTTCTCATCCTTATTCCTTCTTTACAGATTTAAAAAAAAATTAATACAATTTTTGCCATAATTTTAGTTCTTCATGAACAAAAATGCCAGACAGAAATGTAAACAGAACTTCAACTAAGATCTCTGCAGCTGTCAACAGAAGTCTGCACTCTCACGCAACAATGCCACAGTAGCCCTTGGAGAGCAAGCCTGGAGGCAAAGAGGTTCAACAAAGGGAGGCGATTTCAGACATAATTTGCATGAACCATTTTCAATCACACCAGTAGTCTAATTACTTGCTTTTTTTCCTGCCACAACAATCCCCATCATAACAACTGAGCAAGAAATTTGAATGGCTTCACGTCAAAATTACACCAAATCAAACTAAACTACAACAGAAGGGAAGGAAAGGGCCAATTTCCCAGTCTGGTTAATCACAGGGTCTGTAGATGAAGAACAAGGGCATTACAGAGATGAGAACACGCAAGCAGAAACAGGAATAGAAAAGTTCAGCTAGCCCCCATCAAAACAAGTGCAACATGTGCCTCTAAGCTTAGATACCTAAAAAAAAGACAAATTATACTCCTCAGTGTCAGCAAAATTATTTCCTTGGTAGTCAGCAGAAAGGTATTTTCAGAACTCCTAAGCAGCTCTGGTTGTTGGGAACTGGCTTAAGATGACTCCACCACTGGAAAGCCATCTAGTAACTAGGAAACAGCACTGCATGTAAACTCTTACCCAACAAGGGCTCCCAGATCCTACACTGAGGGCACCATGCTATGTAAGGAACACCCATGCGACACGCCGAACCAAGACATTCCAGGAAGTAAGGTGTTTGAGGATCAAGGTTCTCAACTTTCATCATGGCATTGGTGATGCAGCTGCCCTGTGGGAATGCTGCTTATGTTGTGGATAACGTCCTGGGAGTACCAGCACAGGAAAGCAGGAGATGCAGGTCCCCTCTGCCTTCTATCTCCCTGATGGAATTAAAATTCTTCAGACAACATACTAGTCACTAGGACCACAGAAGAGTCTGAAAAGTCATGATCAATCCTTCAAATCATACTGGAGGAGTCCACACTCAGCTCAGAACTGAAGAGTTATGAAGCCTATGAGAATACAACTGACTTAGCAATTTCATTATTCCTCCAAAGTCAGAAGTTCTGGTCTTTGCAAGAGTTATTTCTAATTTTCAGGCTTTTTAGAGTGTTCAGTGTATTGGACAAACACGGAGACAAAGTCAAAACGGTACTCTCCACTTTCCTAGTAATTCTAACATGGCAATCGGCTAAATGTAAACAGTAAAAAAATTAGGGCACTTAATGTATACACTTAATGCATGTAACAATTTTTTAAGAATTTACTTTCTCAACCTTTTTGTTGGACAGAAGGAATATCAGCTTATAGATAAGCCCCTTCAGGTAGGGAAGACTGGAATAAGAAAGCATTCAGAGAGACAGTATTACAGTGAGAGGGAGATATAATAGTTACAACCACTGGAAGTTTAAATCAACAAAAGCTTCCTTTTGCAAGATGAAAAATGTCTTAAATGCTTCAGCAAAACAACACAACAAATCTAGAAAACAGCAGCATAAACCAACATTTTTAACAACTATTTGCTGGAGAAGTGGAGTGCAAAGAACAAGGAAGATCCGAGATATGAAAAGGAGTAGGAGAACAAACTACATTCTTTGCAGTAAAACAAACAAATACAATGCCAATGAGGCAACAAACACTCAATTTCTCATAACTAATTCCAACTGTTTTCTTCACCACTGCTCACCATCACAGCCATTCAAAGACTGCTGTTACAGGAGCAGGGAATGGCATTTCCACTAGGTAGCTAACTTCTAGTACTTGGCATAATAATTTCCTGCAATAAATACCCATAATTAATGGCTGCAATCAGAAAACAGATTCCCCAGAAACATTTATTTGTACAAACTCCACATGCAACATTTACATAAGCTACAGAAAGAAACTCTGGACCTCCTTCAAGCAAAAAGCTTTGACACAGCAGCACAAAGCTAGTGTGGCAACACCCAACTGCCAGGTCTAATTGCATTTCATCAACCAATTCCAAAATGGATTTTAAAATCTGCTGCTTAATTACCATTTCCCCCACTGGGAGTGCAGGACGGTTTGACGGTAATTCCTCACAATTAGAGGAGGCACAATTATAGGCTCCACAAGTCTGCTGTGAATGAAATTTCACCCTGTGGTCTGTGCACAAGACTTGAGGTCACAACCATGAGTTCACCCAAAATGCAGAGGGAGAAATTAGGAAAAGGAGAGTAGGATGGGGAGTTTCCATCTCAAAGAAAAAGGATCAAGAAAATATTTTAAAATTATCATTACATTTACAAGTTAAACACTTCTGCTTTCGAACTCTGAGATCACGTCTTCCTGCTGTCACCACGATAAATGCATGAGATATTTGAATGTATTACCTTTATTATTTGTAGCTGAACCCCTTCGTCTGTTTGAGGGCCTTGAAAACAGCCACATATTGTCTCGATAATTCTATCAATTAATTTTTTGCCTGGAGCTGTACTGTCTGGAGCATTCCCTGTCAAATGCCCATATGCTATAAGTTTCTGGAGAGAAGAAAAAAACTCACATAAATAAGAGCTTAAAAATTAAGCTGGTTTTTTGTTATAATAAATAAATTCACTTGAAAGCTCTAACTTGCACAGAATAATTAAAACAGTACATTTTACCCCATGTCTCATAAAACATCGAGGATTTTTTTTAAACGCCTTCCAGATTTATTCCATTTTCACTCAGCAACTGCAATACAAAGTTTGTCAGCAAGCTTAACATTTTGTTCATCAGTTAACAATGTTTTAAAATGAACAGGTTCCTAAAAACTAGCTCACATCACACAAGTCTTCATATGTAGTCAGCACACAAATGGTTTTAATACCGGATAAACCAGCTGCAAATGATTTCTATTTAAAAACAGAAGATTAGCTAGTAGATTCAGTGTTTCTTCTGTTTTTAAGTGTTCTTTTATCCCTTTCTTTCACTAAGTCTTCAATAATGTAAAGTGGAATTTATTACAAAATTAGTAAACTCCTCTTCTGAATACTTCAGATGTAAGAGTATTTGTAGATCTCCATGGCCCACCTACTGAAAAATACAGAGTAGCATCATGGCGCAAGAGCTTGCCAGGCATGAATGTGCCTGTAACTGTAAACTGGGTTCATTGTTGGGCTGCTCAGGAGAAACAAATGGCAAAATTCCAGGCTGTAGAATTTGTTCTGAAAACATTACGGGAGCCTCGGGAGTTTTGAGAAACTAGACATCTCAAATTGAAACTATTTTACAACAATTATGAATAACAAAAAGAATTTGCTAATGCTATACCTGCTGTGTTAGTTCAACACATATTTGAACACATGAAAAGAAGCAGTTGTACATACTAAAACTGATCCAAACACATAACTGAGGTAATACATATACTCACAAATAAACACATACATACACTACATAATAAATAACATACATTCACCTTTTGTGAGAAATAAATGTTATTTGGTTGTGTGTGTAATAAAGTAAAATAATAAAAAATCCCATGACATTATTTGTTACATTCAACTGCACTTCCCCTCTAAAGTAACAGAATTTAAAGTTGACAGTTAAAGCCCATCTTTATACAGACCTGTAAACAATCTAGAGACGTACTGACAATCCTGGGGCACTTGGACTGGCATGCCAATTCAAATGGTAGGAAGTATTTGTCGGCTTCAATGAAGCTCGTCTTTGATTTCACGGGTGGAAGAGTGCTTGAACCAGACTTTGCTTCTCCATGAGGGGGACTAAACAGAATGACTGTATTAGAATGCTGTAAGTGATCACGCAAATAGTTCTCACCACCACAATGCTTATGAATGAAATAAAATATCGAGAAAATTAACACTGGAAAAGACTAACTTCTATGAAGTTAACGTAATGGTAATATGTAAAATATTCTTAACAGCTTTTATAATTCACGTCTCCTTTATGGATCAGGTAAATTGACCCATTTGCACACTAAGTGGATATTCAGTGGTCCCTGCTGGTTTGAAGGCATAAGACTTGTTTCCTCTCAAATAGGAAAAGACTCCCCTTATTTGATTGGTGAAAACAGAGGGGAAGAAAGGAAATCTATTCGGTACAATTTCCACATGAAATAATAATTAGGAGATGTCAAGTTTGTTACTACTAGAACCAATAAAAATACAACTTGCCAAAACTAATGATCCTGGAAGTTATTAACTACTCAACTATCATATTACAATACAAGCTTGGTTCAGTACTTTAGAGAAAGTACATCTATTTTGGAAATGAAATTGTATCTGAATATCATGGCTGGGCTTCGCGAACGAAGATTTGGGAAGGCTCTATCCACATTTGTTACAGGCACGCTGGAATATATCTGAATATACTCAGGGGATAAAAACAAATCAACAAACTAACAAAACTCCTCAAACCTTTACCCTATCTCTGCTTCAGGTGACACCACAGAATTTAAGAGTTCAGTGATTACCAATATATCTCACTTGGGCAAAGTATTTGAAATGACTAACAGTACAAAAGCAAGAAAATTATGAGCTGTTGAAGTTTTATTGCTTACAGCACCTTTAGAAAGGTCATGGTCATTAATACCTATCGAAAAAGGGTCATTAAGAATGGGTCATTTTTCACTAATTTGTGTGCTTCAATGCAGTTTGCCTTCGGCTCAAAGCAAGACGTTCAGATTTTTTACTTCACAGAAAGCTCATCACCTATCATCCATAAAGCGTTCCTGACCTTTTTTGTGCACGCACAGTATCTATACATTAAAGGTAAACTACACTGTCTTACACAGACTTCGCAAGCAGTATTAAAAAAAATAAAAGGCACATAACAGCATATTCTGTAGTGAAGGATTGTAAAATTCTTGCAGAAATTCAAACAGATCTTTATAGCATAACTATATTCAAATACAGGTCCTATGCATGTTGCAAATAAAATCAGATGCTTCAAGGAATGCATTCAATTTCACGTTCCTGAAGTGAAAGAATGAACTTCCAAGAGTTTATTATAAATCTAAGGAATGATTGCAGTCCCATGCATCATGAAGTGAGCCTTAAACTAATCAATATACATTAGTTTCAGCTTTTCATGGAGCAAGCTGCATTGTCCTTGAGATGATATTTGGTACCACATTCCAACACATCTCCTTGTTTAGGTTGTTTAAAAAGGGCAGCTAAATTCTGAGTCTTAACAGTGAACAATTAGTGTTAAGATGCTACTTTCTACGAAATAACATTTCTTTTGAAGGTTTAATTTATCCCTACATATTTTTTTCCTGAAGAAAATCAGAGGTTTGTTTTTCTGTTGGATGTGCAACTTTATTTATTGCCTTGTATTGTTTTGCTGGAAGCAGAGCTCTTTTGAACAAAACCCCAATCAGATAAGTTGCAGAGGAAGTACGCGATTCTTCTACGTTCTTTAACCTCTCTGAAATTCTTATAAAAGCTTTTCTCTGAGGAATGGAAGGGTGGTTCTCTCTTGCTTATGTCATGACAAGACTGTTCATCATCTAGTGATTATGTCTATTGAAACCATTAAAATTAAGTTAAAAAGAGCACTCCAGAAATAAACCCAGAATTGTTCAAAACAAGGAGCAGGCCAGGATGAGATTCTGGAAATGATGAACCCAGGCCAGAGCAAGCTACTGAATAAGCCTGAAGTTTCTCTTAATTGAAAGCTATTTTAAAATGGGTAAAATATTAAGTATGAAAGATGATGCACCTTTGTCTCTGGAAAAGCAACTCAATAACCTCATCACATTACTGATGATGTAAGGGAAGGAGATAGCACAGAGGGGAGAATAGAAACTCAGAAGGATTTTTCTTCTTAACGTCAGTGAATTACTTCTGTTGGTTTGTTGGTTTTTTGTTGTTTGTTTTTTTCCCAGTAGACTCTAAAACCAGAAACTATACTCAAAACTTTCTTCCACCAAGGCATCTACCAAGCATGAGAATTATGAAATATGCTGATCTTATGTATCAGTGATAGCAAAAGGCTAAGGTATGTGTCAAACAATGGATTTTGAAAACCGTTTTGGAGGCATTTGCTGCGTACCAGTTATATAAATCAGCCTGTACTTTTCTATTCCATTCCCCTCCACTCCACTACCAAATGCCAGCTCTGTTTAAAAAAACCAAACAACAAAAGAAGGAGTTTTCCATACAAAACTTCTGGAAGGTGAAAATTATCTATTTTTCAATGCATTCCAGGTTAACTCTGAGATTAGTTACCTTGAACAGGGACTGGAAAATTTTAAAGAATCATCATTAGAAGTCCCTTGATAGGGTATTCAAATCTCAATTACAGAAATAAGAAGCTGAAAATAATTTGATAAACTAAGAAGTTTATCTATTCTAAGGTCCAGAAAAACAGTATTTTTTACTGCATCTAAAAAATTTGACTCTACAGTAAAAATAGGGAAGTCCATCCACAGTTTCCAAGTCCAGCAATGCCTTCATAGCAGCAAAAGCTACTGTCAAAATAAAGACAGCACTGAAGAAATCAAAATTTATTTAGAAAATGTACACAGGCAGACACATTCTACCCCCAAAATAAACACAACTTCAGACATTAATAGGACAGAAATGAAGCACCCAAAGTTCATAAATGGCTGAATCATACTTGTATAAATAATTATAATTCAGCACTGTCATTAGTCTTAGCATGGTATTTAACTACAGGATCAGATATTAGCTTTCCTTATTCAGTGCCCAGAGCAAACATCTCTCACTGAATATTTAACATTAAGGTGTTTATTTTTCTTATCATGCTTTTCACAATGTGGACTTCTGCTTTACTTATACTTCTTTAGGAAAACCTTATTATAAATCCACATTATTACTTTCTGTCTGAGACAGTCTTGTGGTGCTAGACACAACACTTTCTGAACACTACAAAAATAGTAAATTTATTTTTACAATCCTACTATGAGCTAATGGTATTGACTTTATTTTGTTGGTGGAAAGTGAAGCACAGTCTCAGTCAGATTCACTCACTAAGGTTTAATGTGTTCAATTTGATAAGCTGTAAGACAATTTTTCAGCATATTCGATATTAAGTTTTCCTTTACATATTCTGTAATGAAGTTCCCACTGGCTTTCCTTCCAGCTAGATGTGCTTACACTGTCCAAGTAAAAACCTGTAGATTTCAGCCCAAACACCTAGGGGATGAAGCAGAAATCATTAGAAGCCAATTCTGACAGCTGTAGTTTAAATGATTTGCCCAAACCAGGGCAGAACACAGATCCCCAAGCAGCTCTCATCTGCTTAAGCCGTAAGAACACTTTCATCATCAGTTTCACACTCTGATCTGATTCTTTTAACAAGTGGTATAAAAAGTCCTCACCACACAGCCCTGACTCACAGCTAGTAATGTACACTGGATGAGGAAGAAGATCCTGTGGAACACGTAAATACTAATAATGCACTCCATAGTTTACCAATACTTAAAAATTTACTTGCTGATAGTAGAAGAGTGCTAAATGTCAAATGTTGGTTCTACCCTCACACACAGACGAATTGCCTTCACAAATCTACACCTATTCCCTAACAAGGTCCTTTCCACACCTTGTCTTTTCAAATTACATTGGTTTTCTCTGCTCATTCCAACTTCCTCATCCCTATCTCCTCTCCTTGCTCACTCACAGTTCAAATCTTTTATCTGCATTCCAGTCTCTTTCCCCCTTCTCCAAACTCGCTTCAAGGCTCCTCTACCAATCAATATAAAGCAAGAAACTTCTATGCCACCCACGAAGACCTTTTCCAATCTTGATTCTTATTTCCTACATTCCCTGGCCAGACAGTATCAGCCTGCTCTCTCTGTTTTCTGAAGCTAGTCCCAAGCCCTGTGCCTTGCACCAGAACAGCAAGTCACATAAACAGCACTGTTTGCACATTTCCAGATACTACCAGCCATCCAAAATATGTTAAAAATACTTTTCAGAGAGAGCCTGTATTCCCACTGCAGAATAAGTATGGTACACATTTTAACATGCTAAAAGCACTATCACTTAATACAATGAACTATCACATACCTTTGCTTTTCAGTTTCAGCCTTTATTTCCTCTGTAAAATGAAACAAAGGCATAGTTATAGAAATGGTGTCATAACAACAAATATAAAATTAAATAACTGAAAATGTCTGGAAAGCAAAACTATTTAGGCAAACATTTGAAACCAGGATTAGTATACAACAGAAAACACGTGTTTACAAGCAGTTTCTTAAGTACTTCTACTCTTCACCTGCATTGATTGCAAACTGTATCAAAATTACTTTACAAATCTATATTCAAAACTGAATGCTTAAATTTGCATCAGTTCATGACAGCTAAACACCACATCCCTGGAATGTTTCTGCCAAGAAAACTCTTTTCACAGCTCACATACATAGAAATAACAAGGCAAACTAAAACATTATTAGAACTACTAATTTATCTATAAAAGATATGAAGTACACACTGCTTGTTAAATGAGGCATATACAGAAAAAAAAGGCACTGATTATACAGAAAAAAAACCCCGAAACAAACAACCCACTACTGCTGGTTCTTCTATGAAACCTTAATGACCAGTTATCATATTTGGTTTTAAACAGTTTTACATACCACAGTAATGACTAAGGGGGAGGAAAAGTTTGTAGTGCCTCTATTTCATACTATTTTAAAGTACATTAAAACAGAAGGACTAAGACTTTAATGCTTTTGACAAACCCTTCAAGTAATTGTTTTACAGTATGTTTTCAACACAATCTTAAGTTACTGAAACTAATTTTATGAAATATCTTCGATTTCAAAAGTAGTCTTGTCTGTATGCTCTAGTCATTTTGCATGGTTAAATCATAGGGAATTTCATAAAGCCTAGTTTTCCAATGTTGTAGGAATACATTCTTGAAATATACAGGATCAAGAATGGATGGATATATATATGTATGTGTGTTATAAGAAATCATCTCAGAGAGTCTGTTCTAACACCAAAGCCTGCTCAAACATGCAAAACCATAATCAACTAAACACACCACCTCGCTTTGATTTTTGTGTATAAGCTTTAAACTAGTGGCATGGACTGATTCTGATAAAACTCACACCAATTTCATATTTCTAACTAAGTTCCCACGCAGCAAAAGCACACTTCCTGTCCCTCATTTACCATTTCACACAGTCACACTAATTCACTTACTTAACACAGGTTCTCAAGTTTGGCATTTTATCACAAATCACGAGCAACAAATATGTTTACTCATAGACTTGCCCAACATCAAGAAATGTGAGCAAAATGAATACACACCAACCTAAAATCTACATCTTATTTCTGATATGACTGATGTTCAGGTTTACCCTCAGTAAGCCCCAGGTTAGCAGGTCAGTGGTTCATCCCAGAAACAGCTAGTCCAGAGGTTGTTCAAATGCACGTTACCCAGGATTGTTCAAAACATGAAAATAATTCCATATTCCAGACATTCAGTATTCCCCAATAAGTAACAATAATAACAACAATAACCTAATAGTCAGCAATGCTTTAGGAAAGTATGCCTTCCTCCCAGGTTATGACATTCAATCCACTTACTTGCTTGAAGACAAATTCCTGACCAACAGGAAGGAGAAGAAACTCTTTTCCTCCCTCCAGCATCTTCATACCTTCCATAATTTTACCTTCCACCTTAGCATTCACACCCAGGAACTCTGCTCCCTGAGATGCTCTGAAGTCTGTCCAACAAACATTACCAAGCAACAGAGACAACAGAATGGCTTCCAAGTTTAAAGTTTCCAACTAAACCCACAAAACTGAGCAGAAGTAAAAAGCTCATGTAACTGTCAATCTAATTAAATGTTAATACTCTTTTAAGCAGTATTGCCTAAACCTATTAATGTGAAAGTACAGATTTTGTAACCTTTGTTAAATAAAAAGAAAGGTTCTTATAGTAGTTGACATCAATTATTTTTAGAAGGCCAAAATATTTTTAATGGCAGATAAGCACATGATGTGATACTATTACTATGAATGAGGTAGAGATCAGACTTGAACTTTTACTCTTGAGAATAGAGAAAACCTAATATCCTTCACTGTGTGACTGCTCCCTCTGCCCTCCACACCAAAACACAAGTTAATCACAGTACAATTTCATGGTCATGTAACAACCACATCTAGTAGTAAGCATACAAAAATTCAAGAAGCATTATCAGCAGAAAAACAGATTATAACAAAGGTAACTAACAATTTTCACACTAGATAAATAATCTGTTAAAGACAAATAAAATGGAACTGATACAGTCTTTTAAATGGGAAAAAGTAATCCCTGCAAAACTAAAAATCAGCTAGAGAAAGAAGACATCAGGCTTGAAAACACAGGCTACTTCCTTGTTTTGCTCTCCCTCTCCCCAAATACACAATCAAAACCACAACAGAGAGGATCCAAGAGCTGGAAATGCTTATCTCAACATCACCATTGATTTTGGGAAGGAAAAGGAAAAGAGGATGTAAAATGCTGAAACAGGGGAATAAGACCGTAGAAAAGGACTACAGCTTTTGGAGTCTTCCTCTGTATTATCTGTGACATAAACACAGAATTACTATGGAAAACAGCTCAGATTATTATAGGGAATTAAAAGGATTACGTATCCTAAAATGGAACTAATTGTACTAGTATTTAGTACTTTCAAATAAAGTGCACCAGAAATGACACAATAAATCCCTCCTGAACTCTCACATTCACACACAGTTGCAGAAGACCATGTCTTTATAGATCTCTATCACAGAATTAATGGAAATCTATGTGGCTTTTGCACAGAGAAGCTAGAGCTGATCAAAGAGATGCGTTATTTCGCAGTTTTACAATGGTATGCAGCAACCGTTTCACCACGCAGGTGAAATGAGTCATGTACAACAGTTTCAACATAATTTTCCATTTCATCCACACTTCTACAGACCATCATAATTTCAAAGAAATCTCTGAAAAAGTGGAAGACCTTTGTTGTTCGTTTTGGCTTGGTCAGAGCTCATCTTCTTCACAGTAGGTTATATGGTGCTGTGTTTTGGATTTGTGCTGGAAACACTGTTGACAACTCAGGGATGTTTTAGTTACTGCTGAGCAGTGCTTAAAGAAGAGTCAAGGTGTCGTGGTTTGAATCTTGTTTTCCCCCAGAGGCTAAATTAAGTGGTAGACCCCAAGGGGTGGAAACCCCTGGAAGTTTTGGAGTTCTGTCCAATGGGCGCTCCTGCAGAAATGTAAACATATCACAAGCTCACCGGAAGAGATGAGTGGTAGTTTGGGTTGTTGAAGGAGAGGTGGCCATGTTGTAGAGCCACGAGGAAGGGGCTCTGAGCCCCTTGGGCCCTCTGGGCCCTCCCAGCCCCTGGCTGGGGGGGGCTGCAGGGACCTGGAACAGCATAAAGCTGGGCTAGGTGCCTGTAGTTATGCCGGGAGATGTTTTTTCTCCATGGGCACAGAGCAACAGCCGGCACTGACCAGAGAAACGGTGGCAGAGAGCCAGAGATAAGAACACCTGAACTGAAGGAGCAGCAGAAACAACATGCAGCACCAGAGAAAGGACTCCTGGAAGGAGAGTCAGGAGAAAGAGAGCCAGCAGCTGAGAGACAGAGTTTGGGGTAAGACTGTACCAGCCCCCCAAAACTCCTTTGAGACCCTCTTGGAGAAGAGGGAGATGGACTCCTATTAAGGAGAAGAGTTTTAGACATGCAGCACCAGAGAGAGAGAGGAGCTGAGAAGCTCAGAGCGTCCCGGAGCTGGACCGGGACGGCCAGAGGAATGCGGGGGGAGTTGACCTTGGCTCCCCCCCTTGCACTGCTGCCACGGTGGCAGCCTGAGAGACAGGGCACAGAGGCCCTGCAAGGAGCTGAGTCTCCTGGAGATACCGGCCCGTCACGAAGACCCCCCCTGAGTCTTCGTGATATGACGTGGTGATACGACCTTGTCTGGGGTTACGAAGCCCACGGAAGACCCCTCGGTTGGAGGCGATGGGGCCGAGAGAGGCTTGAATACCTCCCTCGTGGATGCTGGCAGAAATCCAGCTATCAGCTGCTGCATGTGGAGAAGACAGACAGACTGCTGCCTCAGAAGATGCTGCTGTTCAAAGACTGAAAGGGATCTGCCCTTCTTTCCCTCCTGGACTTTTATTTGGAGGGGAGAAGAGATCTGATCCACTGTAAATACTATATGTCATGGTAGAGATAGTTGTGATCGTGTGTATAATGTGATGTGGTATTTATTTGTACAGTCATTGTAATATATTCCCTTTCCCCACTTTGAGTCTGGTGTGTTTTGTCTGGAAAAACCCATCTCACATTAAGTTGAGATGTGGGAGGGGGAATGGAGCTAGGGAATTGGATTTTGGGGCCATCTCAAACCATGACCATGACATAAATAAGGTATTCAAGCCCCCTCGGCCCCATCGCCTCCAACCGACCAAGGTCTTTTTTAGCTTCTCACCCCACCCCACCAGTGAGCAGGCTGAGGGCCCACAAGTTGTTCAGAAGGGACACAGTCGGGACAGTTGACCCCAAATGACACAGGAATATTTCATGCCATATGGTGTCATGTTCAGTAAATTTTGTGTGTGTGCGTGTATAGTTTGCCTGTCGCTGCATGGAGACTGGCTGGGCGTTGGTCACCTGGTGGTGAGCTACTGCCTTTTTCTTTTATTCCTCCCCTGTCTTTTTTTTTTTTTTTTTTTTTTTTGCTTATTGACCTGTCTTTATCTCAACCCACAGTTTTTTGTAAGAGGTTTCATGGGGCTTAGCTGCTGGCCAGAGGTAAACCACTACAACAGGTATCCATAATACTTTTCTCACCTCTCCAGCTTTAATTCACTTTTTCAGCACATAATTTGAAAGTTTTTCCTTACCCTCTTCAGACTGCTCATCATTTTTGTATTAAAAAAAAACCCAACTAGTTTCCAGTTTTCTCCTTTTTCCTTTAACACCTTATAACCAGCTAGTCTCATTTGCAACTATAAGATTAACAAATCTCTCTGTAAAGATAGTGGTAAGACTTCATCTGCAAGGGTCAAGGAGGTTAAGCCGCTGCTGTGGGCAATACCAGCCTATAACATGAAACAAACTCCAACTTGGATCTAATTCACTGTTTACCCCCCTCCCCAATTCAATTCAAAGCATCATTTAAAACTTAACTACACTGAAGGGTACCTCTAATTCCCATTTGAAATTTGCTTATGACTGGATTATTCCATTGGTTCCTATGCCAACATCCCTCTGTATCTGAAGGGAACCCTCTCTTCTAGGCTGTCTTTAGGTAATATTTCTTCTGATTACCTAAATATGCTGTCATACCATGTAAAGTATAAATATCTCACAGTTATACTGTGGTAGAAGTCAAGGATAACACTCTCATCAAGTAAGGGATAACTGAATTGTTACCTTTAGGAAAGCTACACAGATTCTACAATATCAAAATCAAATTGTACATTAGATTACAGGAAAAAGAATTCTTATGGAACTTGCTATTGGGAAAAATGCAAAGCATTTACCATAAAATGGAAAAATACAAATTCATTACGAAATATGATGCTAGGAAAATCCCCACACTTACAAGCATTTATTACATGTCTGTCATTAAATTTTTCCATTCTTGCATCAGAATTGTATTCAAAAATGAAGAACATGTTGTGTTCCCTCAATACTGTACTCTAAACAACTGGCATTCCCTGCCAGAGAAGCACATACATAAGTCTCAGTTCTACAAGGATCTGCATATCTGAAGCCTAATATTCACCATAGACATGAGAATAAAAGTTTATTTACTTAACTGAAAGTAAATATTTTGGAATATAAAACACTCTACATTCTCACTGGAAAAAAGAATTACCTCATAAAAATAACACCCAAAATGAATCCATGTGCTCCTCTGCTCACTGGAGGAGAGACAGAAGAAGATACTCTTCCACTTGGTATTAAAAAAAAAAAAAGGCAAAAAATGTATGCAGATGACTAAAAAAATCACAACAATATTGCAACTAAAACCAACCAAACAAACAAGTATTAAATACATAATGAATTCAAACCAGTAAGCACTGGCATCTTAAAGAACTGTAACCATCCTGGTAATCAGAAGGTAGCACCAGCCCAAGCAGCACAGGCTGTAATACTTCAAGGAAGCCAATCAATGTTTGGAGTTCACACGACTTATACCATAGAAGACTACTGTGAGAAGGAACCAATCTGAATTAAATTCTTTCAAGCCAAAGCCAGTGGATGAGATCCAAGGAACATGCAAAGATAATAATAATTAAAATTATATTGTTATCTATACTTTAAAAAAAGAGTGAAATTATAACATTAAAAGCTTTGCTTGAAATTGACTTTGCATTCTTTCACCCAAGTATTCTAGGAACTGTCTCCAACATCACACAAAATATTTGGCAACCAAGAGATTAAAAAAACCTCCAAGTTTTCATCATTAACAATACTGACACTGTCCTTCTCCATGTCAAGGCATCTGGAAATCCTCAAAGACATAGTAGTCTAAAGGTACTTGTGCTCACTAAGTTACATAAAACTAGAAATTCACCCTTTATTTGAAGAGAACTTTAATTAACTACATTCCCAACTATGTAATAAAGTTACCTTACACATATGGTAACAGTTTAATTACAAAAATTTACCAAACTGGAACTCACACTAGTAAAGCCATGTAAACTTCATAGGAATAAAAGAAGTCCACAAAACAATTTCTCCCTCAGTGAGATAAAATTCTAAGCATATCATGCTAAGTTCTCCCCCAAACAGGTTATTAGAATATATTTCTAAATAAATACCTGACACTTGTTTTTTTCTAGATATCTGTTAACTTCAAGCAGTGTCAAAAAGTCTCTTGCCTATTCAGCTAAAGTAAGGAAGCATTAATGCCCGAAAGCCACTAGCAGACTTCAGAAAAAAACTAAAATAATCATGTCTAAGGAGACTCAACAACAGAACTGGAGAAGCATCCAGCCATTTTTAACTCAAAGTCCACTGCATTCAGACAATAACAATCCAGAGATGATCTCTGTGGGCAGCTTCTGCCAAGTCAGTACATCTAAGAAAAACCAGCAAGTTTATGTAAAAACACACGCTGCAAATTTAGCACTTGCTTTTACCCAAACATTGTTCCTAACAACTAAACTGCTTACAGCTCTTCCACACAGCTGAAGATTTGCCAAGAGACACACAGCATCCAGAACACACAAAGAGATTTTCTTTGTGCTTCCAGTTGACAACTCTTCTTGGTCCCACAGAGCCTTCACCTCACTGCTTCTGAACTACGCCAGCTTCCATAAGTTTTCTCATGCTGAAGATGTATAGAGAAGAGTAACTAGCAAACTCAGATTATGGTACTTTCCTCTCCCATTTCTTTTTTACCTATAGCAATATAATTAACTTTCAATAATTTTAACACAACCATTTTCAATAGTAAACCATATCAGTGTATGCGAATAGCAAGCAGACAAAAAAAATGAAAGCTTTCTAATAAGCCTCACTGGGATCTCAGATCACCACAGAATAATTAAACAGTTTAGTACAATACTGTAATTCCCCTAGATTATCAAATCAGGTTGACATGCCTCAAACTGCTAGTAGTGCATGCAAGTTCATTATAGGAAGACAGTACTGAAACAATCAGTATTTTGGGTAGCCTGCACATCAAAGTGTGAATTTTACCTGTGTACATTCTTCCCACTGTAGAATACCATGAGTGTTTCTTCTCCCACAAAATTCCTGAGCCCAGGCTTTAGCACAGGCCTTCATCTACAGTTTGTACGACCGTTGGTATTTGCTGGGGTCAATTAACCTTCCATTATACCTTGTTTACTCTGTCTGCAAAATTACAGCTCACATAGCTATGGTACATGGACAGAAAAGAGCAAAGTTCTGTGCAGATTTAAGAAAATTGCTGCTGTGGTCTTCACTTAGCATTTATATAGTAGGAAATAATTTTTGTACAGACAAACAAAAGAATCTTAAAGAGTATATTTGAACACTTCAACTTGCTTTCCATTCCAACATATTATACTATTGCTTCTTCATGTTTACAGGTATTGAAGGAGTAACTAAGGAAGCAGATTAAACACACTATTTAAGCAGCAGCATTCAAAACAAACAGCAATTACATTTTGAGTCTGATAACTTTTGATGAAAATCTGTGTAAACTCTCTTCGTTGTGCTCTACGGAACCCTCTACTCAACTGAAATGCCAAGTCATACCTCACTGTCTTTGAAAAACATGGAGTAGCAACCTTTGAAGCACATAGAAAAATATTTATGTGTACATACACACAAGGTAAAAACTCAAAAGTCACAAAAACAAACTTTGTACAAGTGAAAGCTTAAACCTTAGATGACACTAGTCCTCTGAAGAAAGTGCTAATACAATAAAGGAACATTTTATGTTGTTACTTCCCATGCCATATTTTCTGCTAAGATAAAGGTTTGCAGCAAATCCTGTTGGAAGTCTTTCTCTAATTTTATATCTGCAATTCAAAAGATAATGTCTGATGGGTTTTTTATTTGTGAAGCAATCTTCTCACCTATTCTCCATTTTCTCCTCAGCCCTTTTTAGACATTCATACAGAACTACAGCTTGTCCCCAGCCCTGCTCACAATACACCATTCAGGAATATACAATTCTGGTATAATTTCAGAAACCTGAATGCACAACCTGTCTTGATTCAGTCAGCCTTAGTACCTGCTCCTTCAGCTTATTAAATGTGACATTTTCAAATAACAAATCACTGGCAAATCTACAGAAAAGCAGAAACTACTCTAGTGGCTTCATTCTATTTAAAATTAATTCAGAATAATTCAATCCAGTGGGTCTTTATAACTGGATTTTCTGTAATAATCTTTCTATTTGCTAAACCAAGTTGAGACTACTGTCAGTTGCTTCACTGACTACTTGAGAAGAAGAGGAGGTCACACATTACCAAGGATAACTAAATTGTAGTCATTATTAGTAGCATTTATATTCTAACACATGGCTGAAAAGCTCATTTTCTGCAGCAGTAAATTCCTCTGCTTCCTCTCAATATTATATGGGTCTCTATCCCTTATTAAATCTACAGCAAACTCTCAGCAGTATCCAAACTTTTGTCTTTTCTTAGATCAAAATCAAAGAATGGAAAGAGACCCTTTATTTACATCTTTAAACACAATTATGAGAAGAGGACAGCCATGTACATTTATTTTAATCAAGCACAGCACACCTTTCAAATACCTTGTTCCAGTCTCCTCCTCCTGCCTTTGTATATCAGTTTCAAGTCCAGAACTCACGGCACAAGTTGCTGAAAAGGTGCATTAATATACACCAAATACACACTGACATAACCAGATTACAGACAGGATCTTGCTTAGAGATGTAGTTTTTCAATGTGCTTTAATCCAGTCTGAGGGTGACCTCCAAAAAGAAGTGGTTGCCTCCTACACCACATCTGTCTGTGCTTATTTGCACACTCCTTATACAATCACTACCAAAGCACCAAGCTTTAATAGCTTGACAAATTCAGTTTTCATTGGGTCAGTGAGCTCTTTCAACTCCCTGTAGACTTACATGACCCTGAGTTGCCACGTGTGCATCATGTTTTGGGAAAGAAGAGCTGGAACAGAATTGCTCATTGCGCTGGATGCCTAAAAGTATGCTGGAATAAACATACTGCAAAACCCTATGAAGTTTACCCACTATGTTTCATCAGTGTTACTTTTTTTTTTTAAGTGAAGTAAGTTTTGCAAGGACAATAATGTTTCTTTATGGTGAAAGGGTCGGGAAGTCTGCAGCTGTATATTCCTCTTCATTTTCACAATGTGTATAGTTTTCCTGACCCTTTTTTCTCATGTCACACATTAAAATACTTGTGAGTTGCATAAATTCTGATTCTAGAGGCTACAACCCCAGCAACACAGCAACAGCTATCCACATGGAGGCAGGTAGCACATTGTGAAAACAGCATAAATTTAACTCCACTCAGTTATTTTTATTCCTTTTTTGTAACTTTTGCTGCTTAAAGAAAGTAGGTAGCATACATAAGCTGTGCAGACAGATAAGGCAACTACTACTCAGAACAAAGGATGACTATTCAACAAGAAAAACTTACAATGCTAACGTGCTAAAGAGCAAAAACTTTTTTGTTACTTAACATCTCTTTCCTCCTGACTGCATTATCAATCTGAATTAAGCCAGTACAACTGTCCGTACATGCCTGCTATAAAATTGCAGAGGGACTTTACCAGTTCAAAAGTAACAAAGTAACCATGGATTAAGAAGGTAAATGTTAAAGTTTTTACCTTAAATTTTAAAGTACTTCAAAACCAAACCAAAGCAAAACGAGCATGTATCAGTTCCTTCAGCTGTTTTTGCCATGTGGCTAAGGGCAGGATGGAGAAGAAAACTAATAAGAAAACAAATGCTTTAGCCAGTATTACTACTGCTGCTAGGGAAATATGGTTTGTTAATTTATAAAGGACTGGAATTACAGAAAGAGTAGAAAATTAAATTCAATGGAAACATGAGAAACTGTGTTGAGGGGGATAATTTATTTTTTTACTAAAGAATATAAGAGGACAAAATACTGCAGAGAAACAACCAAAATAAAACAGATCCCCTACAAGACTTTGATCAAAGGATATACTACAATTATTCAGGTTCAGATAACTATATTTTACAGAAAAAGCCATTTCACCAACTCAGTGCAACAGTATACAGTTCAGTATAAAAAAGGATTCTTACCAATGTCTCTCATGAAAATACCAACATGCTGGACTAAGAAAAGCACTGCAAGTCTTCGGAGACAAAACAAAAAAACACCAGAAAAAACAACTTCTCTGCCTCAGTAATCGATTTTTCAAATATTCTTGCACAGAATCATAATTGCCATCTAACTAACTCGTAGCAAGGTAAAAGAAACTAACTACCAATTATAAATTCCATGACAGAGGGATTATAATCAGCATAATTCTTGAGAGAAGTCAAGCTTATATTTATATACAAAGTACTCTGTATGTGTGAATTCCTGCAAATACCTGTAACTCCCCTAAAAAGTGTGACTCTAGTAATTGAATTAAGTTTCAAATTTAAGGGAGGGGGGCAAGGTTAAGCTTAAAGGATGATGCAATTTAATGGTCTGAAATAATACACAACTTCTGCAGTCTCTCTAGAATAGTTCATGCAAGATAACAGACTCACCTCCACTCTTGTTTACCTGAGTCAACTGATGGGGTACATTAGTTTCTCAGCATATTCATCAAAAAGAAAATAGAGTGAAAAACCAGGACAGATATTCTCAATAGCATGTATTGCAGAGAGACTCAATACACTCAATCCTCCTATCAATTTTCTCAAATGTTCATTAGTTCACTTGATTCAATATTTGCTCCAGTCAGCAGAATTGTGGCTTGCAGCACTGCATGCAAGAGCAGGACTGCACACACTCTCTAATCCTGGTGGGTTTGCACTTCCTCAAAGCCACACAGAAACCATTCGCTCTGTTGTTTAAGATTGTGAAATATATTTGCCTAGTTCTAGAGAAGGTGAATCATCAGTAGCTCTTGATTTGCCACAGCAGCTTGATATGTTGCCCTCTGAGTTCTTCTGCTGCAAACTTTAAGCAACATAGCTGATTATATGTATGACATTTCTGGTGAAAACTATCAGATATGAAAGAAATGTAGTATCGTGCCTTACAAAGAAAGTAAGCTTGTGGTAATGCATGTTGTGCCTCTTAATATCAAGTTGGGCTTCCCGTCCTTCTCCTCCCTCATTTTTAAGATCAGAAGCTCAAGCACATCCCTCATACTCTGCTTGGAAATGTATAAGTTTCAGGGAGGGGGGAAAAAAAAGAAAATATATATATGTCAGAAACAGAAACAAATTTTGCAGACATAAGATTACATTTGAAATAGGGAAAGCATTTTGAATCAATTCATTTCCATCTGCCTGAAAAAGCTTATCTGAAGTGAAACATATCCAGAACAAAATCCTGTGATTTGTAAGTCATCTGAAGGGACACAATGAGCTTCTCTCTGAAGATCATCTTTAAGTTTGACCTTTAAGTTCAAAGTAGGCAAGCATAAGCAGTCTAACTAAAAAATCAAAAAAAAAAAAAAATCAAAGACCTGATAGAAAGAAATTATCTCAGCCCTCTGCAATATAGTTGCTGGATTCTTCCACCATATCCGTTCCCATAAGCGAGAAATTTCTGCACACTCACAGTCAAACAATGTGATGAATAGAAGGCTTAACAGAAACAAGTCTCTTAAGTATCTCAGTAACTCTTAAAATTTAATTTACCATTTGTAATTGTTTGCATTTACAGCTAAAAAAGTATCTAAACATTCAACAGAACCTACATTTAGAAACACAAAATGTCACATTCAAGCCAGGATTCAGCTTGATATATATGATGTTTGTCCCTGTGTGTTTCACGCATGCCATCTGCCCGACCTCCTGCAAATGCAAGTCATCAATGCAATTAGGAGCTGAGGAAGCTGTGCAGCAGATGGACCAGGAGGTGTGCTTCAGGACTTGCCCAGGCATTCCCCAAAGCCAGCACAGAGCTGATCAATAATCATGGAATACCAGAAATTAGACACATATAAAGGCCCCTAACCTCAGGCATCTTACTCTAAGTGAATCCTGTTTCAAGAGTTTATGCTCTAATAAGAGAATTAACAACCTAGTAACAGAAGTGACAGATAACATGAATTTAAGTCACACAGCCAGTTTCTCAATTTTTCCTCAGCACCAATACTCACATATTTTAACAACAGTATTACAGTTGTATACATAAAGCACTTCATTTACATAAATTATGACAGAAACTCAAAGAAACAAAGACTATTTTCACTTAAGTACTTGGGTTCTTCATGAATCAAAATTTTAAGGCCTAACCAAATATAAATCGGAAAAATCAAGCCACCCTATATTTTGCAACAGTTGAGCTCTCCTTGTGTTATACAAGCATTCTGTTCCTCCTGCTTCAGATACAACACAGCTTTTTACACCTACATGCAAAGTTTAATTCTAGAGTTACTGTATCTTCAGTTCATGATGCCATTCCCAGAACAACAGTATTTTCAATCACCATTTCATGTCATAAGACAGGGATTTGTATGCAGTAGCTCTAGTCCATTTAGTTAAGAACAAAAATGTCTTTTTCCTTTTTAGCTAAACATACATTTTAATAATAAATAAACATAAAAAATATATAGTTTTGAACACCCAGCTCAAAAGCTATTTCACCACAAAGTGCAGGCACAGTGGAAAAATAATTTCAAATGAGGAATGAAGGTAACTAATTAAGCTTGACAGACAGTGAATGTTTCGTGAAATACATAAGCAGATCCATGTCCAAAGATGCTAACAGAAATGGAGCATCCCTATCCCAGATCTTTAAATATAGTTTGTGGAAACTTTAGGAACTGGGGAATAAAACCAGAAATAAAATCTCAAAACATCAGACTGTATTGGAAAAAAGGTACAAGAACAGAAGATTTTTCTTAAACCCTTGATATCTAGCCTGCATTTTGCTTTCATGAGTGGCCAACAACATATGCTTAAGTAAATGCAGACTATAAAAGCAGGGCAAGAATGCTGCAATAGTTCCCTCCTACCAGCATTTAGCCATCTGTGGCTTATACTCTTCTGCACAGAGACTGTTCCTGCAGGTTTGACAACCCTTGTTAAATTTTCATTTAATCACTTTTCAAACAATTTTAACTTTTGATATGAATGTAATTACAAGCTGCTGGAAAGAGCATTTTTTTGCTTTACTTAAATAAGCTGGGTTCTTTACAGGATCTCTGGATCTACATTATGAGAAATTACAATCAATTATTCTCTTCTCATGTCTATACCACTTGCAATCTTAAAAACTTCCTTTATATGCATCTTTCTCATTTCTCCCCTCCAGGGAGCAAGAAGCATAGTCTGTTTGGTCACTTCTGGAAACCATTCCATCCTTGCTGACTTCCAATGCATCATTTCTAAGACCACTGTCTCTCAGGAGCAGCAGAGAGCAGAACTGCAGATGGAACACATGATATCTTTATAAAGTGGTGTTAACAGTTCAAATTTTTTTTCTCTATTGTTTTCGTATTTGTTGTTTTGACAAAAGAATCAATATTCTGACTGAATCATTCACAGTAATTCAAATGCTGCACACCCCACCACCACAGATAAAAGTCTGTAAGAGTCCATGCTTGTGCAATTTATACCAGTTTCCTCCTCCACTCATATGGGTCAGTTTGCCTTTAACAAAACTCCACTAGAGCCATTTCATGTGGTCAGAACTGCACAGCTGCTGGCTTTAGCAGGTTGTTTGTACTCTGTTAAGTATTTTCTTTTGTCACCTCACCATTCACCCCAAAACACCACAAACCCCTAGAGAACTGAAATAACTCTCTGCAGGAAAAGCAGTTCATGTAATCCTTGACAGCTATGTACCTTCAGAAACCAGGTAAGCAACCTGGCTGAGGTTTACTGTAAAACTGGCTTATATTACACTTACCTATACACATATCAACTCTGCCTTGCAGATTTGGGATGGCAAGTTTCCCCTCCGCAAAGTTTGCACCGATTCTGCCTCACCGCAGTACGCACACCCATTCCGTTCTCAACCAGCTTTATTCTTTGCTACAATTCAGACTTGCAAGGCTGAAGTTCTCAAGATTTCTTCATCCCTTATACCCTTGGCACTTTTTTTAAAAGAAAAAAAAAACCCAAAACACTGACTCTAGTCTCCCATTCCTTTACTGGCAAGTCATGAAATTTAAAACTTGCTAAATTCAAGCTCCATTAAACAGTTCAGCAATTTTGGATTTTAGACCCTTTAAAAACTCCTAATACTAACAAGTTAATAGGAACTTTAGTTTGAACTTCAAATTGGGATTTTTTTATCCTGATTTGTTTCTTTTTATTCCTCTGTGGGAAACTTCCTCAGCTTCCATAAACAACAGAAAAATGAATTATATATTTTGGCCTTCTTCAATAGCTTTATATTCCCCAAATACTTTTGAGACCCTATTATAATTTACAAGCGCAGATATGGGTGTGCTTCCTTTGCTATTTGTTCATACCTGCTTTATTGCAAACTTTTCACGAGCTTTTATCGATACCCGATACACACTGACTGTCAACAAACACATGACGAAAATCAGCTCTAAGCATTTTGGCCCTTTCAAAATGTCCTCAATCTTGTATCACTCCTTTTGAAATAAAATATGGACTTCAGTGAGTTTTTTTCAGGACAGCTATGAAGCTGAATTTGAGACTATGTTTGAGCACATAATGATGAGAATTCTATTACAGAGAATGCTATCAGTTCTTCAATTGCTGCATCTTAAACCAATTCCTGGGTTCTGCTCAAGAAGGACTCAAGACCTGTTCAATACATCTTAACTGAATGTTACCTGTCAATGCAGTTGAATTTATTTACCTACCATGACTAAGCTTTCTATCAAGTACAGCAAATTAAACATTCATACCTACATAATCAATGCTCTGTAATTAAGACTTATCCACAAATTATCCCTACTCATTCCTGGCCTGTTAAGACAGTATCCACACCTTAAAATTACTGACACTTTCTCAGCTGACCATTTTTAAAGACTTCTGCCATTCATATACTAGCAAGCATACATTTCTTTTTGATGTAGTTACCTATTGATGAAACTATTTCTTGACACTTCTCTGTTATTTTCTACTATGCTCTATTTGCCCATTTTCTTGGTTGGTGACAACCGAAGACTGAAATAAATGTTTTACTAATGCTCTGTATTTATTCTGGCAAGGACAGGCTGCTGCTGCAGAACAAGACTGGCATTATGTTTTTCAGTCTTGTTTCTGGATCATTTGGCAGTACAAACAAAAGCTACACATCCCCTCTTCACACAGCCCACCTCTTCAGTAACATTTTGTCATGTAACATGATCCTTCAAACATTCCTGTTTTTTTCTTTAAAAATTATTTTTCAGGAGTAAGCACACATGCATAGCAGTGGTGATGCATCCTTATTCCATATATTTTTGAAGTATAACCACATATTACTATTATATACAAGTTTCACAGTTTACTCAGGGTAAGAAAAGTAATTACACCTCTGCTGTGCCCTCCATAAACACAAGCATACAACATATTAAATAGGGGTAGTATACATACAGAACAGACTCAGGGAATAAAAGAAATCCTGGCATATGATTATTCTAAGCCAGCCATATGAGAATATTTATCTCAAAGTAGGTATTTATTTTAGCTGCTAGAATATTTTTTAATAAAATCCGGAGTTAAAACTGATCAAACTATGGGTAGTGACCCTCCCCACATCCTGAAAAAAGCATGAACATTTATGCTTTTTTATTATCTTCCTCATGAAAGGAACAAGCATTTGCTATAACATTTTCAATGTCTATGAGGTTTCCATTCACCTTTCTGTCAAGCAATCAGAACTCTGGTTTGTCAAAGACAAGACACAACCAAGGACAGTAAGATCTTGTGCAGTATTAAGTTCTAAGAGCAGCTAGAATCAATTTAAAAGATCCCTTCGTAATATGAGGAAAAATCTACACTTTATTTTTAACCTCCATCCTTGCTGTAGATGAGTACATTTTTCTTCCCCATTTGTAAATGGGTAGTTTAAAAGGCAATTTAAAAGTTGGAGATTACTAAGTTTTGTTTCAGACTTAAATACAGGATACTTTTAAGTCCATAATACCTTGAGAAATGGTAAAAAAACCCCAACATACTCCCATTAAGTAGCCTGCTCACTGCAGTAACTTCAAAAGCAACAAAATACATGACACTGCAAGACTCTTATCCATTTCAAGTACTAAAACTTTAAAGGTCACATGTAAGTCTATACATGAATTATACTACTAATTACAAGAGCATTAAGCCACCTCCCTCCTGCTGTAGCTTGGAATTGTCAGACAATCATTATCTTTTCCAGCTACAAGAAGATAGGCAGACCACAATTTAATGCATGTCTATAAAATTCATCAAGTTATATTTGACAGCGGAAAAAGAAAGGATAACAAAGAAGCATGGACTTAAGTTTATTTTCATGTCTATGGTATGCCCCTCAAAAAGGTTACAACCATATCAAATTTGTAATTTTCACCCACACAAAAGTTTGTATTTGTAATAGAAAGTTCAAACTTTAAATCTGAAGTCCTGATGTGAGATATTTCAAATGAAGCTTTCAAGGTGATCACTAAAGTCCTAATTTCTCCATTAAATTCTGATATAGAAAGCAGCTCAGACTAAGATTCTTGAAAGAACAAAAGAAGTAATAATATGAGTACTGAAGTACTTTGAAATCTCCAGTGTGGTTGCTTTCAATACAGCACATATGCATTAGATTATTAATACAATGAAACATTAATTCTCCTTGTTCCTTTATTTACATCCATGAAATTTTTTGAGAAAAGTTTAGACCACATAAATTAAGACAACTACTCATGTGACAACTATTCTTTCTTTTCTCACGTGCCAATAAGAAGACAAGTGGAAGGCAAGAGCACCACTACACAATATTGTTAACTCCATCCATGCTGCAAACTACTAAGTGCTTCTTTTACCACTGCTTACCAAAGTGTGAAGAATTTAAGGCATTCAGTTCCATATTTACTGGATCCACTGGATCCATAGTTCATAATAAACTATTACGAAAAAATTTATTTGCATTAACTACACAAATTCTTCTATTTAAAAATATAATTTCTATTTAACAGAAAGTACTTATACTTTCTACTGCACTGAGATTGTGCCTCTTCTACTCATTCTTTAAGAGCATTTTAGGACACGCGGTTAAATAAAAGCTGTTATAAACAACAACAGTCAGTCAAAGAACCTGTCACCTGCCTCAAGTTCATCACTGAAACCCTGGACAGCAACCAGGCAGACAGCAGCTTCTGCTTTCATGTGATAAGGCGGTGAACAAGGATAAAATGGTCCAAGTACTGCTTTTCCTTCAGTGTAAAAGACTGTTAATAATTTGAACGCAGATTTGGTTTTGAGCAAGACTCAGGGATGGAGGTCAAACTTAGCTCCTCTTGTCTTCTTTTCTGCACGTAAGATACAAACCTGAAGCTTCTCAAACATTGTTGACCACCACAATCTGTTTTCCCCACAGTGTTAGGTACAATTTTAAAGAAAACTAGTTCTCTTTACAGCAAAATTTCTAGGCATTTGAGATCTATTTATATGCATAATTATGCACACATAATCACACAAAATAAAGTGCCATGTCTTAAATCGCAAGTGGAAAACATCGAAGTGTCTCATTTTGCTGCAGGTGAAGAAAATTTTAATCATATGTCTCAGACACTTAGATGGTCTTTATCTAGCTTTCAAACTTTCATGTAAATGCTGCAGCTGTCCTATTCCAACAATTTTACTTAAGGTTATAAAGCTCTGTTTCCATTCCAAAATAATGAAACCAGAGGTTAATTTATTCCTATTTATTTCCCCATACACCACACAGGATCCAGTACAGCATTCTTGCAACGTCACAGTCATTAGCCAAATGAAGCAAGCCAAGTTAAGGCTGCATTTTCCAGCTTTCCTGAGTTGCAGAAAAAGCCCAGTGATTTTATGCCAGCTGCTCAGTCCATGCAACAGTAACACCCAGACCTTTCTACACACTCTTAGCACCTGCAAGGTCACTTGCCAGCCATGTAGAGGTGTTAGTTTTACGTGCAACAGAACCATACTTTTGAAAAAAAAAAAAATCTTCATTTGAAAGGGCACTCCCATTAGTTTATGCTTACAACCTGCATCGAAAGTACACTGTTTTGTGCAAATATCTGTGTTAATTTTTAGCACATTACTAAAATTAAAACATGATAGGAAGCTACCGAAGAAATGAGGTACACTCTCAGAGTTTCCAATCTGTGAATTAAAAATAAGTAATGTGCCACTGGTGTGATTTCTTCGGTAGCTTATTTTTAATTCACAGATTGGAAACTGTAGTATAAAATGCTATTTAACATCTTCAGTAAACCTCAATATTTTTATCTCAATTTCAAAGTCTAAAAATATCTCCCCCCTAGTATCTCAAACTGCAAAGCTGCACAGTGCAATATTGAAGTATGCTGGTCATTCAAACATTCCTAACAACTAAGTGCAATGCTAACTGATATTCAGGAGTCACACATGTACTTCAAGATGAAAAAAAAAAGGCAGTAAAACGCTCCTGTATCCAACACTGGCTAAAATCTCTTGACATGAAATATTTACAAACCTAATTACATTTTTATTTCTAAATGAAAAGAAGGAATAACATTACAAAACCTGTTCAAGATTATTAGAACAGCAAGTGCTAAAGACAGTACATGCAGAATTCATATTACTAATGGATCATCTTTTTGAAACCTATCTCCCTTTAAGTAGACAGAAAAGAGAGCTTGAATAAACCCATTTATCTCAATGGTGAGTATTTTCAATTATCTTTAAAATATAACTCTTATGACATAAGAAAAGCGTGAAATGAAGAAGACTGAAGAGCACAGGAGAGCAGATATGATCCATTTGAACAAAAACAAGTATTAAACAGCATAACGTCAATAACTGTGCGATCTGGTACCCCATGAGTATACATGATAGATGGAGTACCAGGAATGCAGGGAGAGGAAAGAAATGAAACATTCTGAACTAAAATCACTTCAAAAGAGAAAAAAAATGTCCAGACTAATCATGATCTAAACATCTTATTAAAAGACACTCTTGGGTTTGGAAATAATTTAGTTCTGCTATTAAAGCACGTATACAGTTCTAAAATAAAAAGCTCAGACAAAAAACAAAAAATCCACCCATGCATGATAAAACAGCTATAAGCTGTATCAGGTAGAGTTAGTATAAGCTCCACATTCCCTACCCAAGCTTCCACATTGCTCTTGACTACAGCATCGTACTAAGAGCTCAGCATCCTCAAGGCTTCAAGTTCTTTTAAGAATTCTGGCTTCCCAACTGAAATTTCATCATCTACTAATACATCCGCACTAAAAATAAAAATTTAAAACTTTAAATTAAAGAACAGCAGCCAACAACACCAAGCCCAGAAACCCCTGAAGGAAACCAAGCAAAATCTCCAACACCAAGAAGAATTCCTAAAAGCTAAGACCAAGTGTGGACTGGAAAGAAGCAACATGAAGAAAGGGGAAGGGAAACAAAACTAAAACCGAACCAAACAAAAATCCCACACCAAATTTGTCAATATTTATCAATTCAAATGAAATTTTATCAAGTCTTTTTTTAACAGTTTGGTAATTTTTACTGTTACTCATCACTGAAGAATGCAGGGTTTACAGAAGACTAAAATGTGCTGGAAAAACTCAAAACTGTAGAGGGTCTGCCTTTTTTTTTTTTCTTTAATCTTTCTCAATACTTTGTTGACTATCAATTTTGTTCTCACTCATATCATGTATCAGTCACTCCACCTCTTTGCCTGGGATCAACATTAGGCCAATACACAAGAAATTACATAGGTAATTTCTATTCATACTTGTAACAATGCTGGCACATTCCAGTCCTTTGGAATTGTCTTGGCATCCTATGATTGATTAGAAATCAATAAGAGAATTGTGCCAGATATTTCAAACTCTCGGATCTTCACAGGCCTATTTTTAGCATCTCTTTACATCTATGCTCAAAATGGAGAGTATCATATAACAAGTATCATCAACACCTTACCCCTCAAAACAGATTTTTATTTAACATTTTCCTGTGTTCCATGAAGATATCTATAAAATATATAGGCTAGGTGTTGTTCATTTGGTTTGGGGTTTTGTTTATTTTCTTAATTTTAGATTCTGACATTAGATGTTTTTCATAGGAACACCACATACCATTTGTTCAATTATCCTTGTACAATATCATCTTTCTATGAAGTCCCACAGAAGCATTTTATGTTTTTCCTGATTGGAGACTTTTTGTATGTATGTGATTTTTCTTAAAGGTCTGGTTTGCCTAAGAGTAACCTATAGATTCTTTTACTATTTTACTTATGGAAATGAACCACAGATTAACTAAGCTACACACAGAATGTGTAGCTTGGTCTGTATGCATCCGACTAACACAGCTATAACACATTTTTGGCTTTCAGACACACACAGTAGAGTTCTGCCTTCTTTAACAGATAAAAATTATCACATCTCTTACTCAACTCTGTTTGCTTGGTACCTCCCCTCCTTTCTTGAATTCTGCAGAGCTGTGTTTCCCAAGTCCCTTCAGCCTATGATGCTCTACTGACAGTAGCTGTCTTTCCTAGACCAAAGTATTTTCTCTCTGCAAACCACGAATTTACACGTCACACAGGAAAGTTTTTGTCTGGATGCAGAAAACGTGAAACTCCTTCTCCCTGCCCACTCAAATCACCAATTTAGGGTTGGCTGTTACAGAATTGAATGAGAGTCATGTACAAGTTCGCTGGTCTCACTTCCTCGCTGCGTTTGTTTAAAGTGCAGACTAATCAACAACCCAATAAAAGTATCAACACCAATAAAACACCCAAACTGACAGCTGGGTGCCCCCAAAAAGACAAGCCTTCCTCATCTAGCTCTTCATAAGTCCGTGATTTCAGCTAGGATGTGTGCCAAGAACAGGGAAGAGAGACTGACTAAAATACCACTGGCTGATGCTCCCTCTCTATGAACACCCATGTGACAATCCTTCCTGAAAACTACACAAGTGAACATATTTAACAAGGTATCAAAATACTATCTCAATACCAGTTGTTCCCTGAAGGATTCCAGAAGAGGTCTGGAATGTTCACCTGATGTCAACAGTCAAGCTAATTTTTTTTTCAACTATACGTGAAGAAGACTCACAAGAACGGACACTGTTGACATCCTGAATGAATGACACAGTGGTTAACTGGAGACAAGAACTAAGGGAAGAAATTAAAAGATGACAATTACAGCAGAAATACACTGGAAGTGTGCAGAAAGAACAAAACCCCACGAAACAGAAAAGACAGTTCTTAGAAGAAATAGATGCATTCTGGTCACAAAGCAACAACTTCTCATTTTAAGCTTCAGCATTCCAGTTAGAGCTCTAAAATATGCAGCAGAACAGAGGTATTTAAAAGCTGTCCTGTGTCACAAAGATATGTTGAAGTCTTTCAAAATTAAATTTTAAAAGATAGTGAAAATCGATGCTAAAATTCAAAATACCAAAGGCTTTAACCGAACACATATTTCAGAATGAAGTCAAAGTTACACCTGAAAGAAATACCATTTTTATCTTCCAAGACAAACCCCAAGTATTTGATACTCATTATCCATTAACATTTTTCCAACCCAGATACAATCCACCTTGTTTTCTGCAAATGCATTCTTACATGCACACTGCCAACCATCCCCTTTCTTGAAGAAGCTCATCAGCATTACCATTCTGTATAGCCAAGATCTGATTGCATTTTAAACAATAAAAATTCCCACTATACACAACTTTTCTTAAATTAGCCCCATAAATTCTATATAAACAGTACCTTACACATCAAACGCAGAAGGCAACCTGGAAAGCAGTTTATGGGGCCACCCAAACTTACTGTTACCAAGTCAAGTTTTAAATCTTTGCAAAAGTAGATGAGACTGAAAGCCTGCTAGATAAACCCCAAGCTTAGCAAAGCAAGCAAGAGGAGGGAATGGCAGCTGTAACTTTTAGGGGTTTGGTTGTTTTTTTTTTTTAAATATACATCTTGGGTTTTACTAGCAAGAAGTGTCCATTTATACTCCTTGCTTACTTAAAGATAAATGTTTCAGAAGAACAATTACAACCAGAAAATAAATTTTCTATGGACAATAGTGACATGCAGACAACAGACAATGGTACAGATCTCTTTGTATTCAGCAAAGACATAAAAAATTCTTACCTTTGGATTCTAAAAAAGGACAACTAGTTCTCATGAAAGATGGGAAGGCAGCCTACCAAGAGCATCACTATCCAGATTACACTCATCCTCAACTTCTCCAATAAAATTAATTTCAGTGCAGTAACATGATAATGGTCTTCGAAATGTATTTTTACCTGTCCATCATAAATTAGGAAGGTATTTTCCAATGCACCCAGCATTTCCAACACATAGATGCACTTCAGTACTGACTGTTAACCTAACTTATTCTAATATACATGATCATATGTATATGTGAAGGACACAAGAAGATGAAACTAGGATCTAGTAAAAGGGTAAAAAGAGAGACAGAAACATGTACGTAGGTGAGACTTTCCCAGGTAATTTACAACTCTGTGCAGGTAAGGATGCAGATGAACCTTCCCACCCCTGGGTAAGTCCTACTCCAAATGTTACCTGTTTTCACAAAACCTAAGATCCACTGCTTAATTATATCCTGCTGCCTCATCTTCCTACACGTGCACGTAATGGCAGCACAAACTGAACAGAGCTGTTACTTTCACACTGCATGAGACCTACATCATCCAGCAGGATCCTTGCATGACAGACTAAAATAACCCAAGGAGTGCTAAAGAATCTTTCAAAACTAAGTTCCAGGTCTCTTTGGTTGGTAGTTCCAAGAACTCCAAGAAGCACTTGCACACTTTTCTTTGAAGCACATACTAGGTACATATCCACATCATTTTACATTACTTGAAGTTTGGAGTTTTATGGAAGAGTTGCTTCACTCCCAATTTGTAGTTGAATTAGCAGCTTTTATACAAGCAGGGGATTATGGTTTGCTTAGCTTGGTCCTACGAAATCACCTTTCCAGGCAGAAAAATACACACTCCAGATTCTGACACAAAGTACTAGCAAGTTTTGTTCAGTCTACTAAAAACTTCATGATCAGATGAGGATCTTTTGCCCCCCAAAACCTTTCATGGATTATGCAAACACAGCGTGTTTACAGTAAAGTTTCCTATACTGTAATATGCCTGAAAACCAATACAGAAACAGCAGTGGAGGTAACTCACGGGAAAGCAGCTTTTAAATCTAATCCTGCTGACAGCTTGTTGCCTAATGCTTTCTGCAAGTGGACAATTTTAAGGATAAACTCATTCCTTACCAAGATTAAGAGTTGTTGCTATGCAAATAAACAATATGAAGCTCTAAATTAGGTCTATTACATTAAGTGACTAAAGAAATGTTATGTTTTCTACACAGAGAGAATATCTTTCAGAAAGGACAACATTACATGAAAAAAACCACATTAAACTCGGAGTCCACTGTTCTGTATTAATCCAGACACAATCTCGTGAATCATCAAACACCGGATACTACAAGTATCAGGCTTAATTTCATCCCTGCTAAAAAGTCAAAGAACATCTATAATTCAGGTTGCAATACTTAATTCATATTTTGCTTTCTTATCTTCTAATAGACTACAAAAATGGTCATACTAGAAGAATCTCATTTTAACACCTGCTCAGAGGTCAGACTGTCACAGTAACATACACCAGGAATGTTGCAGGCTTTTTTTTATCTAAGAATTTGTAAACCAAAAATAAACAATGTATAATTGTAACACAATTAAGTGCAACAGCACAGATTTATAAGAAAATATAGGGAGATTAAAAATGACAAAAGGATATTATTAAAGATTCTTTAAAAAAAAGATTCTTAAAATAAAATATTCTTAAATACTCAGTCTAGAAAGCAGAGCTGCAATTTGTTTGCCTATTGTACAGGAATACCGTATTTCTGGTCAGTGCTTGCTCATTTCTCAAATACTTCAACAGGATCTTATACAGACAATGTAAATAGTGGATTTAGGGAAAAAAAAAGAAAATATTTCAAAAAATGAAATAAAAAAGAGCCTGGATTAGTAACAACTACTAGTTAGAATATCTGACATACTACTAATAAGCAACATTTTACTACAGACATGTAATTGGAAAAAAAAAAAGACCGTAATGGCTGAGTTTTGTATTAATCAGATAATTTCAGTGAAGACCAACCAACTAAATATTCAGACTGAAAAAAAAGGTGTTGATTTGAAGATATGTAATTACTGTCATGATTTTTCAAAGTTATCTTTTTATTTAACAACCATTAAAAGAAAATCCAATAAAGCTGTAAAGTCAGACTTTGCCAGACTTAACACCAAACTGAATTTAACTCTAAATTACTATTTTACTAATGTTTTATCATTAATGTTGTTGCTCTCCAAAATAAAACAATTTCTCAGGAATAAAAAGTCTGTACTCCTTGCTTAAGGTGGCAAAGAAGCGTCCAGTTGAAGAGGAGTCTCCAACAGATGAGGAGCTAGATGGACAGAGCACAACATGTGCACCCTACTTGCAAAAGTATGAAATGCTATGAAAATCTCAGCTCAGCTTTCACAACCAGTTGCCCCACATGTGAAATAAGGATGATACCTACTTTCCTCTGAAAAGTTTTTTATAGCTAGACATGAGCATTACTCAAGAGTTACATATTGCCACTCCTGAATTAGGAGTCTATCACACACAAAACCAGACAATGGACCACAATACATTTAAAATCACCAACTATACTTTGTTGTGCCACAACTGAAAAAAGTTTATTTCACTAAGACTCTGTTAATTAAGATCACGTTTGATATTTTTCAAGTTCATGAAGCCCTCCTATATATTGTGTATATAGGTAATATACACAATCTTGTATGTCTTCTTTTCTGCTTCAATGGCTTTTATATCCACATCATATTGTTTTCCTATTAAGGCCCCAATCACATGATCAGATCCATAGGAAAAGGTTTCAGTGAAGCTGTAGGACAAAAATCACTGGGATGTGTGCTTGGGGGTCTCAGTTTACAAGACATTAGATGCAGGCTGTACAGTTTAGAGGGCTTGTTTTATAATCTGTGTAAAACACTGGATGGAGCTATGCTTGGAGGGATCTGGATGATACTTAAGACAGATCAAGCTACTGAAATAAAGTACAGCAGAAACACAAGATTAATATCAATGCCTAATTCTACGGATGACATGCAGACTGGATATAAATTTAGTTTAACAATAAAAACCCAAAAGTTTCTCTACTGTATTTCTAAGTTGAATGCACAGTCTCATGTCAACGGAATGGCCAAAGGATTACCAGTTTAATCCCACCTGCATAAATCATAAGACTAGTGTTGTCACTATTCTAGTGACAAGTGAAAAATGTAAGGGAAAAACTCTTTGTGATCAATTTTAATTTTTAAAAAATAAATAGTTGAACTATGGTTATTTCTGCCCTCGATCTGTCAGGGTCTTTTACACACAAAGAAAACAAAAAGAGGATTGTTCTTTTTTGGTTGGTTTTTTTTAAGTACTATAAAAGACAAATTAATAGAATGACAAAAAAAACCAGCATGAAATTACTTATATTCATTTTTAAAACAAGCAAGTTTCAGCTTCATGTTGTCTCTTCAAACAAATCCATTTAAACAAACATTATTCCTGTACAAAGTCAAGATAATTATCTCCAAGCCCAGAAACAATTACACTAGAAAGGGAGGGGCATAATCCATTTATGTATTATTTAAATAAACCAGGTCTTTCTCCAGAAGTCTTTCAGTAAATATGTCCATATTTTGCCACACAGGTTCAAGCCCTGCATGTAATTGTCATGTCAGAACTGTGAAGCCCAAGCTGTCCTTTTACGCTGCCTGTTATTGGATGTGTACATGTGCTTTGTACTATCCAGCACTGGTACTTCCCTCACGCTCCCAGACAAGGTGGTGCTGACACAGCTGCACTACAAAACCAATACCCCTCCTTCGGCCCAAGGCGGGCAAACGTTCGCACTTCTTGGGAATCCAACAACATGGGGGGCTGGACTAGATGATCTCCAGAAGTCCCTTCCAACCCCAACAATTTTGTGATCTTCCGAGGCCGCTCCAGCTCTGACATGCACGAAGGAAACCCCCTTCCCCATCAGTTGTTTCTCCACCAGAAACGACTCGGTTAAGGTTCTCCTTGGCACATCTCCCGGACCATCCTCTCCCTCTCTAGCCTTCTTTCCGGCTGCGAAGGGCCACCAGCTCCAGACGTGGCCCGGTGTCATTGTCTCTGCTCTCTGCCACCCCCGCTTCCTCACCCGTCCCTCCTCCCCCACCGCTGCCTGTCACCTGCTCCCTCCCCGCCGGCCGTCTGCTTCCAGGTCAGCTCAGCTCAGCTCCCTCTCTGCCTATTCATCCTGCGAGCGGGGAGGAGGAGGAGGAGGAGGAGGAGGACCCGCCGGGCGCTGCAGCGCCCTCCGCCGCCGCTGTCAGAGCGGGGCCCTGTGCGGAGGGGCCGCTCCCGGTGATGCTCGCCCGCAGCCCAGAGCACACACACACCGCCGGGGGCCTGTGGGGCTCTGCAGCACGACACAGACCTGTGCCACGGCTCAGCCTGCAGCCTCACTTCCCCTGACCCTTCCCCGCCGGGCAGCCCCTCTGCCTCGTCCCCCCAGAGGATCCACAGCCCCCCCGCAACACTAACACACAGGGAAAGCGGCCCCCGGAGCGCACCCCGACCTCTGGCCGCCCCTTCCCTTCCCGCCCGGGCTGCGCCTCACCTAAGGCCACCTCGCATGCTTTGCGCAGCTGGGAGTGATGCGCCTTCTTCACCTCCTTGTCGGCCAGGATCTTCTCCAGGGCCCGGGTCAGAAACATGTTTTTCGTCTTCTTCCCTTCATACATGGGCGCGATCGAGCCGTGAGAAGAGGAGGAGGCGGAGGGTGGGGTGAGGAAGAGAGAGCAGGGCCCCGGCCGCTCCCGCCGGGAGCGCTGCCAGGGGCCGCGGCGGGCAGGAGGGAAGGGCTCCCTCGGAGGGCGCCCCGACGCCCGCTCGGCGGCTCCCCCGGGGGAGGCTGGAGTGGGCCGGGCAGCGCCGACAGCCAAACCCGCGGCTGAGGAGGAGACGAAGCCTTCTCTCCCTTCTCCTCCCCCGCCCCTGCTGCGTGTGTGCGCGGACGGCGCCCGTCAGTCCCCGAGCCGCCCCCGGCCCGCGCCCGCCTCCATCAGCACCGGCGGCAGCAGCAGCGGCGGCGGCGGCCGCAGCAACAACCTGCCCTCGCCATGTTGGAAGGAAGCGACGTCAGGGCCGCAGCCGGAGCGGGAGGAAGCGGCGGCCGTGTCCCGGGAGGGAGGGCGGGCGGAGGGAAGCGAGAGGCGGGGGGCACTCGCCTTCTGCCCGCCCCGCGGCCGCGCTACAGGTGGAGCGGACCCGCGGGAGGCAGCGGAGAGGGCGGCACGGGGATGGCTGCTGCCACCGGGGAGCTGGATGAGGAGGAGGGGCAGGACTTCCCTTCCGGGCCACCAGCGCCAGGAGGAGGGGGAGAAGGAGGAGGAGGAAGAAGGTTCCCCCGGGATGCGACACCTTCCCCTGAAGGGCGGACTCCTCCGGGACTGGGGCAAGGGGTGTCCCTCGGAGAGGAGCTGTCGTCCTTCCCCGGCCGCCGCCTCCCGTGACGAGAAGCGCCCAGGGCTCCGGCTCCCGGGGGCAGCGGGCGGGGAGCAGCCCCCGCCCCCACGGGAGGGAGGAGCGCCTTGGGTTGCGGGACGCGTCCGGGCTTCCCGGGGCGTTCCTTCAGCCTCCTCCAACTCGCAGGGTTTGGGCTTCGCCTCCGCCTCGTCCTGTGGCCGCCTGCCCGCCCCCGTCCTCGGCCGGGGATGAGCGCTGCACCTGCGGGTTCGCATGGTGCCCTTTTCTTATCGCCTGCATCCTCTGCCTTTAAAATGCTGTCATCCGGCTTTTTTTCCCATTGCACGTGCACTAGGAATACAAAGAAAAAAAAACAAACAAAAAAAAATCAAAAAGCCAAAACAACAACACACCCTTCACTTACAAGTAAACAGTGCCTTTTGTGATTTGTTACTTTAATAAATCGTCGGAAATTTTTGTAAAATTATGGAGGGGGGGATGTTGTTATTTTGGTTTGGGTGTTTTTTTTGCTTACGTTCTTTGGCCCTTTTCCCTCCCCGAGAGTGAAAGGGTAATCTCTTCATGCTTGGTTTGGAGCCAAGAAAAGCTCAGATTGAAGCTGACTAGCTGCAAAAACATCGTAAGGGCCAGCTTTTGCACTCAGAGGTGGTACACCAGTATTTAAAAGCAGAATTTGGCACTAACTGAAGCCAGCTCTGGTTTGGAAAATTTTTACCTGATTAAAAAAAAATAATTGGAAATGGAAGGACAGAATTTCTACATATAACTTTTAGTCAGAGTGGGACACAGCTAATAGCATCAGTGTGCAGAAAGCAGAGATGGTTGTGGAAACCGGAGGCCATCTCTGACCTTGGAGAACAGAGAGCCAGCACACAGGAAAAAGGTTATCCCCAACTAACTTTCCCAGTCTGTTCTCTATTCCTGTGGTCCTGCTGCATCAGTCTTCCTGCATTAGTCCCAATCCCTTCCTTATCAAGAATTTGAGATAGTCTGTCCAGGCTGTCATGCCTCCATGCTAAGGCCTTGCAAGCAAATCAGCCAGTTCATTTGAGCACCTGTTTCTTGGTCTACAGTGGAGCAGTTGTAGCTGCATTAGTAAAGGTACAGTAATCCCAGCCTCCTAATGAAGAGGCAGCTAATGTTGCTCAGTGTGGCTTTAACCAGTTTCCCAAACGAAAAATTACTTGTGTCAAAATGACTTGCTGCCTCATAGGTACCTATATTTGGACTTTTTAAGGAATACCCTGGCACAGGGAATTCTGCTAAAGCTATAGCTGAATGGTAGGCCCAAATGTTAGAGCAAAATGCTTGTTCTGCTGAAATTACTTGATTTGTACCAGTGGCTTTTTCTGGTCACTGTCAGAACCCTCAGGCTATTTTACTAGCCAAATGATAAACAATACGGAAAATATTAAGAGGAAAATATGTGAATTTAGCATTGTAACAGCTTTGTGAGAGAGTTATAAGTCACATCACCAAGCACATTGATTCCTGAAAAAAAATACACAAGTTTTTAAAATTACCATATTCAGATTGCGTTGGTTTATTCAAAATACTGTGTCTTCAGCAGCACAATTGCTAAGCATAATGGAATTATTTCTACTAATTTATTTAGTGAAAACATTTTGCTTGTTGGTTAAATATCAAATTTTTTTTGAGTATATATGCAAGTTCAGAAATGCAGATGTCAAAATAACTGGTCTTTCAAAGCTGTGCACTAGTGACTACGTGGCAGGAGTAAGAATTTCCTTGGAATTATTGCTGGTGGTTTTGCACAAACCACTTGAGTCCAAATTTCCTTAGCCAAGTCTGAGCTTGCAAGTGTTATTTAGTAAATGGAGTTTGCTATTGATTTTCACAGTCTATTTAGCAGAAATAGACTTGCAATATCATGAAGACAATGGGTATCTGTACATAAAGAGCACTGAGCACTGCAGTTATCAGTTTTGTTCATATTAATGTCGTTTTCATGTTCTGTACATAAGGTAGTTTTACATGTAAAATATGTTTTAGTTGAGCGTACAAAATTGCTGCTGAAGCATCAAACTACTGGAGAAAAAGACCTGTCAAATAGAGACTCAGTTTCATGTCTATTAATCCTGCTCTAATATGAATAGATTAAACCGCTAGTTTTGGTTTGGGTATTTTTTAATGTGGTTTGAATCTTCAGTTTCTGTTCTCAGGTTCAAACAACTGCTGCTCTCTTGACTCAGTTTATAGCTTGGCACAACTGGGTATCTACATGCTAATCACAAGGTAATCACTATCCAAACCTCACAGCAGTGTGGAGCCCGTACTGAAGGACTGCGTCTGAAATTACACAGGAAGATCTTATAAATCCCCTGTCCAATAGGTCAGCATCCAATTTCCTTCCAAGAGTTGAGTCAATAAGGATGGAAATCACAGGGCAACTATGATATAAGCATTGGAGATAAAAAGACAGTCCCATGTTCTCATTTAGAGCAAAGATATGAATGGTGATCAGCTTGACTGCTGGGTCCCAATGCTTTGAATAGTCAGTTGTTATGACAGCTCGATGTACTAGGTGAGTCAGGTATTAAAATAATGTTTGGTCAATTATAAGAAAAATCATGGGTCTTTAAGGAAGCATTTTGAGGGCAGATTTTGTTACAGAGACTTATAGGCCACAAGGAACATGTTTAACTCTTTGCTGATTACTTTAAAAGCTAGTGGTTTATGTTTAGTGAAAGGAGAATAAGAAAACTTACAAGAAAGAAAAGGTGAAGATTTAGAATATTTATCTTACATGGATTCCTAACTAAAGATAGAATTATAGAATCATTCGATTCTATAGAAATGACCTTTAAGATCATTGAGTCCAACTGTAAACCCAGCACTGCCGAGTCCATTACTAAACTGTCCCTAGGTGCCACATTTTAAATAAATACAGATCTTTGCTTTACTAGTAATTGGCATCAGTAAATGTCTGACCCAAGGACTGTAATCCTCACAGCTGCAGAGATCCCTATTCAGTTGCTGGTGAAATTCTGAAGGCGTGGAAAAGGACTGGTAATTGTTTTTTCTGCTCAAACCACTAAGTGTGCTGGGAGTACATATGAAATATTATAGTTGTCCAGTCAAACCTGAGAAATGTTTTGTGGCCAACAAAAAAGAAACATGTTGGTATACATGTGCTAAAGCACAAAAGTATTACTGATTTTTGGAGCCTTTACATGTAAACATAGAGCAGCATGAGAGAAAAATTGTATTTGAGAAACACTGCAAAAATTATCGTCTAGTACGTTTTTATTTATAAGTTAATTGGAATATTGCAAAAGCCATTTATATTGTTTCATATATTTAAACCGTGGGTGTTAGATACTTGTTTAGTAAAAAACTGTAGAGAACTTTCCCTGTGATAGGGAACAATTAGCACCTGCTTCTGATGGGTTTATGTACCACAATTGTATGTAGTGCTTGTTTGAAAATGCTGAAAAACTAGGACTTTTAAGCCTTTGCTTAAAAGTCACATGGGCAGTAAAAGGGTATAGTAAAAGTGCAATCTCATGCTTGGAACAATCTGATGATTTTCAGCTGTTCAGCCTCCCAAAGGGAACTCTTTCACCTATATGAGCTCTCACCCCCTTTATTGTGTTGGTCCAGTTGTGCAACTGTGCAATCTGTGGTCCAGCCAAAAATCAGCCTTATAAGAAAGTTAGTTTTCAGTGCGATCAGGGAATTGATCAGACTTACCTGCATATTCAGTAAATCTTACAAAAGAAAGGGAGCAGGGAATGTAGGTGATGAGGAGGACTGGTCTGCTGCTCATGGTGGTACTGTCTTCTTAAATCATCTTGATGAGCTTTGAAACAGCACAGTAGTGTTAGACTGTGATCACTTTAAGCTAGAATAAGACAGAACTACCACTAAAGGATGCAATCCTTCCTACTCCTACCTGTATGTTTCTTGCTTCCTTGGTCAGTGTCAGCATTTGCATTGCATGTTGTGAAATATGTGATGAATTATATTCAGAATGTAATTAGATTGAAATTAACCTGACAAGAAACAGACTATTTTTTAATCCAGATATATTCCATACCCTGATTCATCAGGCAACCCCACAGATGTTTGTGTTAGCTCAAGAGTGAGGATAGCACAAGAACAGGAACAAGAAATTGGGTAACAGGAGGGCGGGTTAGCTTTTCTTTTTTGCAACAGTATCGGTTTATGTCAACTTTAAGCATTGTTTAAACTACTACTTTTAATATAACTTTTCTTGAGTATTTCCATTGTGCAAGAGACCACTCAGCCCTGTCTCTGTGTGTAACCCCATATATAGGTGGGATGGGTCAAAAGGACCAGTGTATTCATGCCAGTGTATGTGAACCTCTAGTTATGGTGGCTCAGCTGTCACCTTCTTTAGTTGCAGAATAATGCTTTGCATCTGTTCCTGTTCTGTTTTCGTGCACCAGATGCAGATAATCAGTGCGTGATGGATCAGAGTCCAGATGGATTTGACAGATGGGAACCTGGAACAGGAGAGAAGCTGTGATTATAGTCTGCAACTGCAGGCACCTTGGTGGAGAAGGTTCTAAGTCTCTTACTGAAAGCATAAGATTTAACAGGTCTGCTGGTGATGCTTGGTCATGTAATACTGAGGTACAAAAGAGGCATTTCTCTCTGTCCCTTTGTGGACTTCTAGATATGTCACCCTAGTAAAAATAAGTGAACCATAATTCAGAATATTCACTGTATCCGTTATGCAAAGGAGCATAGTCTGTCAACCAAACTGCAAGAGATACACTCACCATAAGTGTACTTTAATATTTTTAGTGGGGTTCTTTGTTATTGTTTTTTTTGGTGTTTTTTTTTTACATAAATTCAGGAGCAGAATACAAGAAGTCTGTTTGTTCATAGAGTGAATATTCTAACAGGTTGCAGTATATCCACTACTGCACTGAAAGAACGAAAAAGCAAATTTCTATTAGCAGAGGGAATATTCATCAGTAAGTAATTCCTAGGTTGGTTCCACCAAACATTTGTATGAAAGCATATGACACTCTGGAGTGACCGGTAATGAAATAAACATCCATCATTGTGAGGGGGCTCTTTCAATATGACAGATTTATTCCTTGAAGCTAAAAAGTACAGAGTCTTGCTGTATTGAAATACATTTCCAATACTACAGTTAAGTGAGGATACATAATCCTAGCAAAGCATGCTTTTTGTCAGGCTATGACATATAGGAGAAATGTCAGAGAGCAGTGAAGATAAAAATCCCACCTCTTGTGGTTGATGGAATAAAGCTTTGAATTGTGTCTGGGAACTGTGGAGGATATCAAAGGCTCATGACTGTAGCTTGCATGTAGGTAGTGGAAGTTATACTGCTGCATTTTCTGAAATGTGATTCCTCTTTGCTAGGTCTTTTTTCTGTGGGAATACATTTTCTTCTAGCCTACCTACAGGAGTTTTCAACTTCTTTCTTCAGCATCTTGCTCCTGCTAATAGATAAATAATTCAGTTTCCAGCTTCCATGGCACCTCAGCGTACTGTTCCCTCATACCGTGAATGAAGAGGGAATATGAGTATCCATCTTTAAGACAGAATGAAATACGTTTTTAAAAATTTGTCATGTAGGGTTTTTAAAAAAGCTTCTTAAGTAGTTTTACAAACTTAGGGACCTGATTATGGGTGTATCAGCCATAACTGTCTAAAAATGTGATTTTCTGAGGTCCTCTGTTGGAGAAGAGTGTTTCTTTTGGGGAACGCAGAAATGAATAGTGCTTCTTCAGCCTGAACCAGGAACCTGCTATACCGTTGTTGTATGTGAGGCTATGCAAATGCAAAGGTAAATCCAAGCTAGTACTCCTTCATAATGGCAAATATTTCTGTCTCTAAATGCCAAGAACATAAAGCTCTGGCAATTTCCTGGGAGCCTTTACACTGCAAAAGAAGACATTTGGAGAATGTATGGCAAAGCTAGCAATAAGATCCACTGATTTATTGCTTCTCCCAGCCAATTCCAGCAGATAAAATTGCTAAGAAACTATAATTGGATTTTAAGGAGAAACTATTGAAGGGGGGGAAGCCACAACATGATTGCCCTTTTTCCTGGGAGGTGCCATCACTACCATTATGGCTTTCCTAGTTTTCTCTGTGGATGTGAGCCTGGTTAATTAGTTATCTCACCAAACATCTGTAATAGGAAGAACTACCATAGCGTATGCTTATCCTGCATTCTTAATCTTCAGTTTCAGTTTAAAAAATGGGAATATTCTGACTTGTGACAAATAAGAAAAGTAACAAATTTACTGAAAATGATGACTGTCCTACCTTAATATCCTAACTTCAGACTCCTGCAGGTCTTTGTAAGTGATGTGACATGACCAGTGTAATGCATGCTGAGTTGTCCTACACATTAGTAATTAAATACCCTAGATACTGGGTGCATGAAGCATTAGTTTGAACCTAATTTTTATATGTGGAATGACTCTTTTCCCCTTGATCTGAGGGAAATTCAGCATAGCACTTTAGAACTTGTGCATTTTTAAATGTTTGTGCAGATCTCTTTCAATAAGCTTCTAATAACAAAAGAACAGTTGAAAATGAAAAGCAACTGAGAAAAGTTAAATGGGATTCAGCTGGAGAAAAATATCCCTTTAATCTCTGTGTAGGGTAAGTCAAATGAATAATAAGGATGGTTTCCAAATACTTTAATATCCGTGTTGAAATGCTTAGAGAGAGAGGTCATAAAAGTCATGTGAATTAAGGTGCGAAGCAATGAGATTGAAGCAATAACCACTTTGACTGGCATGAAATGATCTTTGAATCTGCCTGATTGTTTCCTCTAGCAACTGTAGTGGGTTATTTTCTGTCAAAAATGCAATAACTGATATTTCAGCATATACATTATAAACTGTGGGCTTTGTGGCAGGAATGAAAGACTTTTAGTATGAATAATTGAAGATAAAATTGAATGGGTGTTATAGGTACTCCTGACTTGAAGAGAGACATTAAAGAAGCACTGTAGTGATTCTTTCTGGTATGCTGGTTAGCTAAGTATTTGCTAGATATGTATTCACTCAAATATTTTTACAAGACATTTTGAAATACCTGCAACAGTTTTGACTAGACTTCCAGGGTGTTTCTAGTTTCAAGTCAAGTGTCACAGCTGATGTGCGATCTGGATCATGAAAAACTGGACTGGCTCACAGCAAGTACGATGGATGGTTTTTCATGACATTGAAAGCTGCTGCTGTCTGAGTTCTGATCCAGGTAGACCTGGAGTGTTTAGTTTTGTTATCTGGAAGTTTGTATTATGTGCTGTTTCTTGCTAAAAGTTTTATGATTTTAAATTCCCTCATACAGGATTAGGGACAGTGGCTATCTGAAAATGTTGCTGTGCCACTGTTGGTGGGACTGTTGAGGTGCAATTTATAATTGTTTGTAGCTGAGAAAATCAAACAAACGTTGTTGGGCTACTGGGCTCATACAAATCTCATTTATTATAGTTTATGAGACATGCATCAGATAATTCTACAGGGCCAAGTTCCTCTGAATCCATAGAGCCATTGCTGATTTTTTTGACTGCTTCCCTTCTCAGTTCCTGACAAACGTGATTTGAGGTAAGTTGTGGTTACCAGTATTGCAACTCTTGCTTAAACAAGAGTCCGTGAAGGAGAGGCTTATGCAGGGCCTTTATGATAGATACCTAACATACAAATGAACAGTAATGATAATCTTTATGGTGTTTTATATGTACCTGGACCAAACTTGCTTCCTTGGGAAGCTAGCACTGGGACTAGATTCATTTTGCAATAAAAGCGTAGTTACATGAATTTAATAGCAGGTTATAGCAGTGGAGCCTGAACTGGTCTAGTTGTTCTGTGTGGGATAAGGGTCATGCCTCTAGATGGCTGCGGGTGTCATCCTTAAAATGTTCACCTGAAAAACCCCTTCTGTTCGTTAGTGCCTTCTTCCTTCACTTTTCCTGGTTTAAACTCATGCCAGCACATTGCTTCTCCTTGGCTCACCATTTTAGAACAGAAATAATATGTGGGATATTAATGCATGCAGATGGCATGAACACAGATCTAAGAAGGATAAAATATAGTACAGTGTTTCAAAAGGAAGCATGCTGGCAGTAAGCTCTCATATGCATGAGGTCATCCCAAGTATGGATACCTAGCATGGGCACCTGGAATTTCTGCTTTTTTTGGTGCAGCAGTATGTGTGGCACCTGCAAGGTAGCTTCTTTAATCCTAAGGCGTAATAGTTCATGGAGAAATATATAAAGGAGGGTACACAATTCTGCATCATTTTATAATAGCAGTTTGAGGCATTCATGTCACAAAATACGAGACTCCACCAGAATTTTCCCCAAGTTTGCGGAGGCTTACAGTGCATGTTTTCACTTCTTTTTACTGTAGTGCTGGATCAAAGGTAGAAGATTAAAATGCAAACTGGCTTTAAATTCACAATGGTGTATAGGAATGTGGTTGTGTCCTTTGAAATACGTGTGAGCCCTCTATGGAAGCTGACTGTGCTCTGGTTTAAAAGTCTGAGAGATAACAGCAATGTCTTATAAGCAGGCTTTGAGTATTTGTGCACATTTGGTAAACGTGGTCACTGTGTGAAATATAATATTAAAACATTCTTGTGTATTTGCAAACCTAAATGTTGTTGCAATAATTGCAAAACCATCCATTAATTAAAAAAAAATCACAGAACACAGAAATCTGTAGTCACTAATTCTGTGCATAAATTCTGAGGTTGTTTTTACTCTGTCATTTACTAGAAAGTATTTAGTTCACTCATACAATTCTAATAAATGTTTTACCATGAAGCTATGACTACATTTTATTTTTCTTGCTAATAAAAAGCTCAAAATGTGTTTTCTTTCTAGTGAAGATATTGAATTCTATAAGAAAAAGATTGGTTTCTACAGGGGGAAGGTGAAGAGGCTAAATCTTAATTTGAATATTTGTCTACTAGTTTTAATGATCATTTGCATTAAACATTGAGCTGTTACACTTTCTTATAAAAATAAGATAACATTTTCATTTTAAACTCAGGGAGTGCTTTAAACTCAGTAGCCTTTAAATGTCATGTAATGCCTGCTAGAAACTACAAAAAGGGATAATTAACAGAGGAGGGTGACTGTTTAGAGGGGTGTCTCCTATGGATTCAGCAGGCAGCTGACAATCAGGCAGCTGCTGGGGTAAAATCCACAGAAAGACCATGAAATTTTTCTTCCAGACCAGTGAGAATTGAGGCCTGCCACCCCATGGGATGAATACAGAAAAATAGAAGATGAATGGTGGCATTGGTTAGCCTATAACACCTTGTTCCTTAGTATCTTCCATTACTGTACCCCAGCAGGAGGTACAAGGGTGCCTGATTTTTTACCAGGAGGATTTACTGCAATATCTCAGAAATCTCAAGTAAAGCTTTCGGCTGTAGAATTATTGCCAGTTGTTGTCAATATGCTGAAATACAGTGATATGACAGTTAGAGGTTTGGATCTTTTTCATAGTGGTGTATATGATTGTCAGGGAACACCTAAAGTGAAGTACAGAGAGAATCATAACTGAGGTATGTGAGCCTCGGTAAGTGATACTCTTAATATAACAAATTTGCAGAGTTTAAAGTTAAAATAAATATTATTTATTTATTATTCCTTTTAAAACAGGTATATACTAGGCAAATAGACTGACTTGGCAGTGTTAAAATAATTTCCCACACTGAATGGGAAGTAAAATGACACATATCCAAGAGTTCTTGCTTTCCTTGCAGCCTTGACTCCAGTGAATCTGAGCATGAAGCATGATTTAAATAGATACACATTGTCAAGATTTAGGGAAGCCTAAGAAAGGCTTCCTTGGAAACATTCTTGTATAAATCTCATCTCCTGGGTTCCAATGCTGCTTTTTGCTTGGAATTTATTACAGGTCTTTAATTTCATACCGCATATTGGTTATGCTGCAACTTTATCCTTTTCAGCTATGGTGTCAATCTGTTCTTGAGAAGCTGTGTACTTATGGAAGTGCATTGAACTGCATTGAACTGAAGAATTGAGAAAAATCATCTTTGTGTGGCATTATGGGTGTCTAATGAAAAGTGGAAGAAGAATTGCACTTCTACCATGCAGAGGGATCAATATTTTGATAAATTTTATGGCAAGCAAGACTTTCCATAAAGGAAGCTAATCTTAACCTCTTCACCTTTTTGTATCTTATAGGAGATACATGGTTCTTTTTACACTTATGCATGCTCCCTTGTGGAAATGCCCCCCATATATAATGCAGACAACTTCTGCTAGTTCTGTATAGAATCCACTGCTCTGCTTTTTCACATAACAGCTACCAATCTGTTTTTGCTGTGTTAGACTTTGTCCACATATACAGCTGGAGAGGTGGAGATAAAGTGCCAAACTGCATGGAGTGGGAAACACTGGTATTACCAGGTAAGTTAGTAAGCATTACTAGATAGATACCTTTTACCTCTTTCTAATATCCACATCCACCAAAAATTAATTATGCCACAGGGTTCCTGAATAATAATTAAAATTAACATTGTCCCCATGTACTCCAAAGGCAGGTAATTTTATTTACGGTAAGAGAAGCGTGATTATGTGCTCTGACACCATCAGATAAACAGAGAAGTGATTATCTTCATTTTAATGTCCATCTAGTCTCCTCTGCTGGTTACTTTTAGAAATAATCTCAGCAGTATCTGTTTATTTTACTTACTCGGGATGGAGTTATTTTTATACTCCTAACAGAGTGTCAATCAATCTAAAATTATTAGTCTCTGCTTGTTTGCCAATTTTTTTTCTATGTTCCTCCACCTGTTTGTTTAGTCATCAATAGCAGTTCACTCTCCCAGTATGCCATCTGACCCATCACCTCTGAGTTTTTCAAACATTAACCTTATTCAACATTATTTTCTTTCATCTTTCTTAAGTATTGGTGCTTCAGTGATTTTACTCCTGGTTAAAAATAAAAATGCCTTTTTATACTAGTTAAAGTAATCTCTGTTTCTCTTGGGACATAGAGTCTTGCTATTTAATTTGGACTTTTCCTCTACTCCATCTTATAGACTTCTGTCTTTGCCTTTATTTTTAAGTCCTTGTACCAAATGAAAATGGAAAACATGCTCCAAATGTTCCACCTTTGGTCTGTGCATTCAGAATTAGTGTATGAAGATGATACATACTGTACTTGGTATGGTTTTGGACAAAACCTTCCATTAATAATTTGTCTTGTGGGATTATTTTTTTCCCCATGTACATACAAACGGTTACTTTTCAACAGAATGGAAATCACTGAATCCAAAAAGGAATTTTTAAGAAATTGGCTTTTGGTATGACCTTCAACAGACAGTTCTCTTCAGCAGAGCGTTACTCTTGTGCATATTCAGGCTTCAGCAGTGGTGGATTGTTTACAATTCCAGTAGAGGCAAACCCCCCCAAGATAGTGATTCCATCAATTTTAAACAATGCTGTTTCTAAAGGGCTGTGTGGCAGCAGATCTGCAGCCAGGCACATCAGCAGAGGAGCCCTTCCCTGGTGTCGTGCAGAAGAGCGTGAAATGAACGGGGACCTTCCCTTCTCTGTTAAAAATCTGACACAGACTAATGTTTTTTTGAAAAGTGCAGTCCTGACAGCTATGGAAATGTGATGTTCCTACTCTCAGCTGAAGAAATGAGAGTTGTAGAAGAGTTCCCAACATTCATTAGCCAATCGTCATCAAAACTGCTCTCTGAGGAGTATCCCAGGCTTCACACATGTTTGCAGCAAGGTCTCTGCTGAGACATCTCCTGAAGGTTGTGCTTATTATCTGCAGTGTTGGTAGGTCTGTGTTTGACATGTAGTGAACTGCATCCGCTGGCTCACTAAACAACCTTCAGCATGATAGCAACTTCAGGTTATTTCTCAGCTTCTTGGAAAAGAGATGTCATTTCTCAGAAAAGAAACCTCATTAAAATAAACACAACAGCTTCAACAGAAAATCTTTAACATGTGTAAGAGAATGGGGTTTTTTTGGTCTAAAATTACTGTTTTAAAAATGTATTTGTGCAAATGGTTAATATATAGAAGAATTGTTTATGGGCTGAAGTGGTTTTAAAAATCATAGTGGCAGCTGGTATGGATGTGTAGGCTCTCCAATGCTCTGCTTAATGCTACCAGACTTTCCAGGCACAGTTGCAGATATCCCTTTGGTCACTCTATGCAATGGTGTAGGACCTTCTTCACAACCAGTGAGGTAATGAAGGCTTTCTGTGATGCAATCGACATGGCGAGTTGGGGATTTAACACCCCCTCAGAGCCTCTACCCTAAGTGTTCATAACAGCAAAACCCAACCTCTGAGCTCTGAAGGGTGCAGCACACAAAGAGCTTGTCCCACGAGAGGAGCTCATAGGTGGTGTGTCAATGGTAGTGGCACATAACCCACAGAAGTACACTGCAGCAACCCCAGGAGGAGAACTTGTTGTGTTGCACCAGTGAAATAGCGTCTTTTAGGCTTTTAGGGAACTGGCCAAGCAAGCTGAACTTGTGTGTGCTTACAGCAGGCAGAGGAGAGATGCTGAACACATGCTGCCTGCTATCAGCAGCCCTGTGGTTGCCAAGAAGTGAAACTACACCATTACATAAACCATCACACAGTACACATTGTGCAGCCAGACGTCTTGTTTGTGTGTGAATGGCTCTGCGTAGGTATGTGGGGAAGTTCAACCTGTTAAGGTTCATGATTTAAATTTAGTACCAAGAGACAGTATTCCCTTCTTTTTTGAAATGGAGGAAGAGAAATGGAGGTGCATGCAGCATGACAGAGGAAATTTATCCTGTCAGAGAAGGCTCAAGTACATCTTGTCTTTTTGACAGATTCTGTGTTATCAAGGCCAAAGAGCAGCTCTGATTCTCCTACAACAGTAGTAGGCATTTCATGCATTTAACCCTTAGAAAACTGACTGGTTCACAGCAAAATAAAAATACATCTTTCCAAGCCATCTCTACAAATGTGATAATTTAATTCAAACAGCGTAAAGCAATTAGTCTGCATAAAGAACTTATAATAGACCAAGTTCCTTTTCTGTTTCTTTTTTTTTAGTAGCTATTTCTAGCTCATTAAGCACAGTAAACCCCTTTACACTCAGCTTTTTGACTGCACTCCATCGATTCAGCCCAATCAGCACAGATTTTCTCAATCTAGAAACAAAGGAAAATGAAACAAGGGAAGTTAAACAGTGAGTAGATCAGTCATCTCTGCTCAGCTTTTCAGGCTGCTATAACTGTTTTTTTTTCAGTTATGACATGCTAAAAACAATAAGCCAACTGAAAACCATGGCTGTGATTTTAAAAGATACATTATTTTTAAGAAAATTGAAAATTTATTGTAAAATCAAACTTTCTCAGACTTTTTTTGTGAGTATATATCTTCAGACCTAACTTGATATTCTACTCCAATTTGGAAAAACGTTTCATTATTTGGTTAAAAAAAGAGACAGTCCTCCTAGCATTGATCCATCCTGGTATGCAGAGGAATAGCCTGGCACGTTGTAGTTAGCACAAAAGACTACAACACTTGCTCACAGTCATACCACAATATTTATTTCAGAAGCTGTTATCTATTATTTGATATAAAGCATATGGTCCTACAGACCTGGAGGTATTTTAAAATATTTCATTTTTATGGCTATTCTGCCTCTTGTCTTTTTCAATAAGACCAGGCAGTGCTAAGGTAGCTGGACTCCCAGAGCAGGCAGGACAGATGGAATAGGTTACCCCACATCTTATGGCAATGGATGGATTTTCCTTGTCACAGACAAAGTGTGCTTTCTGCATGGCCAGGGACAGAGGCAGATTTTTTAATTAAAATTTTAATCAATTATTTATGAGTGGATTCCCTGATGTCTGAATCCAAGGGCAAGCCCTGCTGTGCTTGACTTGGTTTCTTGCGAGAGGGCTCAAAAGGACCTGCAACTGGAGAGAGCTGAGACTTTCTACTTGACTGCTCCAGCTTGTCAGGCAAGGACAAACATACAGGGGATAAAGATTTCCCAATTCTCAATGTCCTTGACCCAAACATCATTTGCTAAGGACACACATATGTTAGCTCTGTGCTAGTTCCCAAATTTGCAAATGTTAACAGAAGACCTTGTTGTTAAGGCAGGCCCTTTTGACACCACATGCAGCCTAAGACTGTGAATTTCTGACAAGCTGCTCAACCAGCAAATCATGCTTGGGGTGACAGGCACGTTCAGCTGAAAACTGTGAAAACTGTTCTGGAATCGTTCCCCTTCCTCCAAGTCAGACCCACCAACAGCATCAGTACTCCTGACTTGGTGCTGCTGATTGGGCTGGAAAGTCTATCGTTGCAGTCAGCCAGAAGGCAGCTCTCTCCGCACCCAGCTTCCCTCCTACACAGTGAAGGAGGAAGCAATCACAGCTGTTTGGACCTAAATTTTTTATTCTGAATGATTTTGAGAGTCAGGCATATTCCAAATGATCTACATTTTCCATGAACAGAAGACTTAAAAAGACAGAAAAGGTATCTCGTGTGGTAAGCATTTACAAATTTTTTTAAGAAGTATACCTAATGTCACAGGGTTTAATATTTAAAAAGTCTTTCTGTAGTTTATTTAAATTTCTGTTCTCTTGTCCTGTTTTCTACAGCAGAGAGGTAGTTGTATCTCTGTGCATCTGAGATATTGTTCAGGTGTTTTACCATCATTTAAGAACTGCATCAAAATGGTAATATCTGGCTTTTAGACACAGAGGTCAAAAATATGAACTCATTATGTGAGAGACTGAATGTGACAGCTACACTGAACTGTGGAAATTATATAGTAGTTTTGCACAACCAAAGGAAAGGTCGAAGTGCTTACAAAGTACTTATTACCCTACTTGTGCTACAAGTATCATATTGTTTGAGTGGTACCATTAAATTGAATGTAAACATAAAAAGGGAAAGGATTGTTTAACATGAATAAACTGGAACAGTTGAATAGTAACTTATTTTTGGTAGGAAATACAATGCTTTCTTCCCAGCCTTAAGAATTAGATGCAGTCTTGTCAGTCAAGGGTTATTTTGTGCAGTCCTGGAGTAGGCAGTGCAGTCTGCACACTGCTGTTTGTTATAAACTAGTGGACTGACTCTGGATGTAAATGGATGTTGGCATTCAAGGTCATTTAGACTCTTTCAATTCAAATTTCAGAAAATTCAAAAAGGAATTGTCATTTCCCATACGCTTCATATATTATGAGTGACCAAATACGTTGACCTTTTTGAAGCAACTTCTGAAAAATACCCAAGGAAGCTTCAGCCATCAGCTGTGCTCTTTCTTCAAAGTTTGCAACAAAACTCAATACCTTTTTTGACCTATAAAGGCCAATTTTTTTTTTTTAATTTATGAATGATGATTTAATGTAATTTGTGATAATTAGTTTTGGGAAGAGTGACTCAAAGAGGCATGGACCTGTTTCCTTCCCATTAATTAATCTCAGAAGTTTGTTTATAAAAAATAAAAGCTACCCCAAAAAAAAAAAAAGAACGGATCTTCACAAAAGCTTGTCTGAGCACTTTTTCCAACTTACAGAAGCAGTTGTAACTATTTTATCAATAATCAATGGAAGTGTAAGTTCTGGATTTCACATAATCACTATATATGTGATTTTGACTGCTGGGTTAATAAACAGCTTTTCGCTATTCATGTACTTTTGCCTGTGTTGAATGATAAATTGTATGCATGATCATAAAATCACTTTTCTCAAAACCAGCTATCAGTTCTGTTGTCCTATAGCCAATAAAGACTGCTGAAGAGAAGTACAAAGGGAAGAGAACTAAGCAATTATAGACATAAAAAAGAGCTGTTCAGAGAAGTCACAAAGGCTGCGATTTCATATCCAAATAGCTGATTTCCATTAGTTTTTTCCTTAGGGTAAACTACTCCATTTAGAATCACTCTTGCTGATAAATTGTCTTACAGATTTTTAATTCAGGAAATAGGGTTTTTTCTTTCTTAGTGACTGCCTTTCCATCAGCTTTAATGACCCTGAAATTAAAGGGCTAAGAGACTTTACACATGTATTCAGCTGTGGGGCATTAAATAACCCTGCACAGGTTTTCAAAAATCAGGTCAGATTTTTCAGTTGCACATCATACATAGTATTCAGGTGGAGTCCATCCAGATACTAGCATGTAGCTTTGTTCATGGACTGATTTTGATATTAAGTACTTCTAAATGTCAAAGCTTTATACATAAATCTAAGAATACTTACAGTTCTCTCCAAGTTCCTCTCCAAGAAGGTAAAGTAGATCTACAGTGTTTGGTTCTTTTGGTAACTAAAAGATGTGTTTGTTTGGTTGGTTTTTTGTTTCCCCTTCTTGCTCCAAGATTTCAATTACTTTTCATTACCACTGGAGTTGTAATGGTATAAAGATGAAACTGAAATGTTTCATATGATGAACTATTGAACTACAAGCAGGAACCAAACCACCACATCAGAATCTGGTTTCTCCATGATTGTACTGTAGCAATTCAAAGGTAAATTTTCCTCATGCTGATTAGACATTCATCATGCATTCTGTCCTTCATTTCAGTCTCTTATGTCGTTGTAGCAGTTCAGTCTTGTCACCTAAATCCAGAATAACTCATAACAATTGGTGCTAATAATTAATTTACACCCCTATCAAGGCCATTGGTCAAGAATCTGTACATAGCAAAAGACAGTTATTGCTGTCTTCAAAATATTAAATGATTATGGTCATAAGGAATTGGAAATTACTAATGTATAGATATTTTGAGAGCTACTGTCCCCTAGGTTTTTAATAAACCAGAATAGAAACTTGAATTACTCAAACCAGAAAGAACTAAAAAAACCTGAACGAGCTTTCAGAAATCCTGTTTAAAATAAATACATTTATTAACAAAGTGTTAGACAAATAGAATGAAATTCTGTCATTGTTTCTGACTGATTGCCTTTTGCAATATGCAAAAGAGTACGCAAAACCAATGGTGTGCTTAATTAAATACAGTGCCCCCTAGACTTATAAAGATTGCCCATTTGCTAAGTTCAAGTATTTATTTAGAGAGGATGTAGGTTTTTTAAAATACCATATCTTTAGTGTCAGGAATGTTTCACAGATAGGTAAAATTGTTACATTCTTGAACTATAACTTTAACACTTAAATGAAATATGAAGAATACTTCAAAAGTCTTTGATGATTTTGTTAACAAACATGTTTTATTTAACATGTAATGTTATAAGATTAAACTCAAAATTAATAAAGTAAAATATATGCTTTTCCAGATATAATAAGATTAAAAAATAGTATTTTAAAAGTACCAAAACCCCCTCAACATGTTGTTATTTTCTCTGTGTTTTCATTATTGTTTTTTCAAACATGGTGCTTATTCACTGTATTTGAGCTGTAAGGCTTCTGCCTTCATCTCTGGCTTACTTAAAAATCTATTAAGAATTTATTAATTCCTTTAAAACATGCAAAAAAAAATATAAAACTTCCAAGAGGAAAAGCCACATAGCCATGGAGCTGCAGAACTTACTGCAAGAACACTGATAAATAAAACATCAGTTATCATCAGTTAATTACAGTTTAAGGCTAAATCCTTGGCTGGTGGAAATTGCTGCAATCATTGACTACAGTAGAGCCTGTATGCACCAGCTGACTGCCAGCTTCCAAGTTCCAAGTCATGGCAAGTTGCTTTGTCTCTCCATAAAGCAGAGTATTGTATATCTCAATAATATTCCATTATAATTCTTACACATTGCTAGGAAAGTTACATTTTCAAAGACGATATATTGATTTTGAGTCCCAATATATACATTTGAAAATAGGTTTCTCTGAACAGTTAAAGGAAACCCTGGGACAAATTATTGCATAATATGAAAAAAATCACAAAAGTGCATACATGTATGTATGTATGTATACATGCAGAAGAGAGCCATATTGCCACTTGCAGCTACCACTATATGGCATTTACTGCTGTGGACACAGGCCTGTGTTGGGTCACAGAGTACATTCACATAAATGTAAACTTTACCCCTTGATTCGAGAGATTCCACTATGAGATGTCTTCCTATTAGGGAAAGGAGTAAGGCTAGGGCCTGCCTGGAAGTGGAACTTTATTTCAGGCATCTCTATGTGGACCAGGACTTGCCCCACTGAAATTGCAAAATTAAAGCTTTATTGCAAAAAGAAGAAACTATTTACACCATGCTGGTAGCTAAGTTAGTATGTCAACTTTATGGACTTCTGTAGAGCAGATATTAAATGATTTTTTTCCATTTCCCACCAAGTAAATCTGGTAGAAACAATAGCATGTTTCCCACTAGCTTCATGAATTTTGAAGTGGCCAAGCTTAGAATGGCAACTGAATGCACTGAAAGGCATCAGCACTGCGAATAAAATGTTCACTTCAAGCTCCCTCTCAATGACATTTCTTCAGCAAGTGAAGAGTTATATTTTTAACTGCAAGCATGGTCTCTGTGCAGGTTGGTTTGATCAACGTCTCAGGAAGTAAAAATCCAAAATGGCCAGTGTCACGCAGCTCAAATGCAAATGCGTAGGGGATGCCATTTTTGTAGGCCCAGTCCATAGAGCTGCCAGAACTCACATCTGAAAGAGGAAATTCAGAGAAAATTTTAAAAAATGTTAAATTCAGGTCATGTTGAAAGCACCAGAAGGTTCATGTGGCATTTTGTCTCCGGGACTCAGTGAATATACTTGCAACTCAAACTGTTGCTTGCTCTGATCCTGAACACCCTTTCGAGAAGGGCATGGGCACCCAGCACCTGGTGAAAGGTGCTCAGCATGATATGGATTAGACCCTTGATTTTCATAAGAAAAATATTATAACTGACTGTTTTGTGTAAGACTGTTCCCGTCCTCATCTGAGTGCAGTCTAAAGCTTTCCTTCCACAATGATCTCCCAGCTGAACTGGAGTTCTGTGTGCAATTCCTTTTCAGGGAGAAGAGGAACAGTTGATAAAGTAATCTAACTTCTCCTTTTTAAAGTGCTTTTAAAATTATTTTCATTTGTCTTATATTGTCACCATTTCCTCACAGCATGAGAGCATTTGCATAGGTGGTGTCTAATATTAACAAACCTTCCTGAGGAAGTGTGCTGCTTATGCTTTCATTGTCTCCCTAAGTTGATTACCCAAGACACGTATTTATATAAAGATCCATCTCTCACGTGGCCTGCTGTAGTCTCTGCAATTCTGGCATTAATTCACACTGCTTTTCCTTTAACATAGGACTGACTGCACTGTAATGAGCACAACAAGATGATCATGCTGTGAGATGGAGGCCCACAATAAGTGGAACTGTAGCCAAAACACAGCAACAGCAGAGGAGATGCAGGAAGTTGCTTGTGAAAAATCTTAAGCTTTTCACTTTTTCAGTATCTGTTATCATTATCCACAGCATGCAGGCCTCATAGTTTCAGTAAAGAAAAAAAAAGTGTCTTGTTGAAACCTGTTGAACTTCTTTTTCTCTTACCTGTCAACAGAGAGCTTGACTGACAAATGCTGTTACAATTTAGTAGCGCATTTGCAGATAATGATATGCTTTCTAAGACCTTAATTTATCTTTCTTTTTTCAAAAATATGGTTTTATATGTTATGAATATTTACTGGCTTTTGCCTCTCATATGCATTGCAGTTTAATCTCTTTTATTGCATCAGTTGAGTTAATCTTACTGCAATCAACTGACTGAATCAGCTGCAAAAGTTTGTCTTCCGCCTTCCTCACAACCCAAAACTGGGTCAAAGTTCACTTTAAACAGTGTTTGCTTTATTTGTTATAATAAGGGTATTCTCCTTCTTACCATAGGAAGGTCAAAGTCACAAAATCTGCCAGAGGAAAACTTACACAAAGTGCTAGAAGCAGGACCGTATCTGTATCTTATACCATAGGCTGACTGAAGAGCGTTAACAGCATTATAGGCTGCTGATTCCTGGGAAGGAGGAGAAAAACAAATACATAAATTAGACTTTAAATTAAATAGCGTAATGGGATTGGAATCTGAGTCAATGGATCACTGTCTTCTGGTGCAATGCTGTGTTAAATAAGACTGTGGCAGCTAACTTAAAATTACTATAAAGGATAATTTTTTTTTTTTTTTACTGACAGCAGTTCCCTGAGAATCCTGTTTTGATATCTTCATGGCATAAAGAAGCTCACTGCACTGTGAATGACCAGACATTAAATACTTGTAAATTTAAGTTGTATATATCGATTTAGTGATACGATGAATTTAGGCAACATGTGAAACCATGAGATGAAATAATCTCTTTTTTATACAGTTTAAAAGCCATGCATGCGTCTTCTGTGGCTGCACTTCCCAGTCCACTAAACCTTGTCACTGTTGGGCTTGTGAAGGCGAAATGATGTCTTGTTGGCATTCCACAGTGGTTCAGTGAGCAGAGTGGGAAGAAGGAAAGAGGCAAATTCCAGGTGAATGTTCACTGCTGGTCTAACTTTCTCATGCTGGGCTGCATGATGCAGTCTTGCATTTGTGCACTAATGCACAAATGTGATTTCAGTACTGTATGGGGAAAATCAGCACCTGCATTTCAACAGCTGTGTGGATGCAGTTTGTTTAGGAGGTTCACAGCATCCTGTGCAACTGGGTGCAGGCGGCCTGGCCTATAGCAAATTCTAAGGGTCACACAAGGATAGTGCACCCAAACATAGAGAAGGGATGCACAACAGAAAAATGAATATTATCATCCCAAAGAAAAGGATGCTGGAGAATGTACAGTGAAGGCTGGGCAAACACAGAACCATCTCCCTATAGAGAACAGGAAATTATCATCTTAGGAGCTGGAAACAGCTGGACTTTGAATCACTGGGTAAAGCTATAATGGTTATTTTAGTTGTTTTACTTCCATGAACTAAAGAGCTGCAAGTCTGTGTTTATGCAAATCTTCAGGAACTCAGTCCTTACCTTGTTATTCATCAGGCTCTAGATGAATGCACTGGGAAAATGTTACTCTAAACTTGCCTTTCTGTTTATGTTTTCCTTAACCTTCCACTTGTTTGCCTTTCTCAGGAGTTGGGATTCTGACTTAATCCTTGGTCTGACCCATGCAGGTATTCCTGCTGTGGGTCTTTGTCTGAGTAGAGAAGCCAGGAAAAACTGCTTTAAAAATGTCATTCCAGAAACAAAAATAAATCACTTACTGATCTGCAGATGGGGCTTTGGAGAGTTTATTTTACACTCTTAGCAAATGGAAGAGCACTTTTTTACTCCATTATAAAAATTTGTTAAGCACAACCAGATTTTTTGTTTGTTTGTTTCTCAGCAGAGGGATGATGGTGCTGGAGACTGACATTTTCAGCTTGGCCTCTTGCCACCTCCACGAGACAGTATATGGAGGTAAGGACCATTGAACTCAATGCTTCTGGGAACTCAGCTGGACTGGGATGTGGCCACCAGCTGGTGTGAGGGGTAACCTCTGACTCACCGTAACACCAAAGATGAGGAGGTGGGAAGGGGCTCTGTCCTGTGGTGGAAGGGGTAAGTGCTATCACTTGGCACTCTTCCTCCAGATGCCTTGACTTCTGAGTTGTGATATGCAAGACCCATGATGGGGTTGGAGGTGTTGGGACCTGTTGGGACCTGTTTGGGACCTGTTGGGGCAGTGGCCGTGGGGCTGCGCAGGGCCCCAGGGAGTGGGGAGCTCCAGATGCAGCCTGGGGCTGTTGTCTCATACCTGCACTGAAGTCCCAAGTACCAGGCTCAGTTGCTCAACCAAAATTTGCAAGCAGCTCTGCTTAACCATGCCAGGGTTGTGGTGTGGTCAGGCTGACATAGGCCTGAAAATAGGCCTGATGCCAAGGAAGCAGGAGGCAGGGCTCAGCTGAGACAGCTGAGAGGGGTGGAGAGCAAAGCCCCGGTAAATATGCTGTGGCAAGGAGAACATAGCCACAGACAAGAAGGCACCCTGGGCATAATTTACACACTGTACAGCAATGAGATAACAGAAGCAAGTCCTGTTGAAATCTTTCAAAGAAATAGTTTGGCAACGCCTGTTTAAAATCATCACAATGGTACTGGGTTCTGTGCAGAGGCAGCAACTGTCTGGAGGTCAGGCCGGGAGCATCCCAAGTCCAAGTCCAAGTCCAAGTCCACCACTTAGGCAGGTGTCCCTGGGCACTGTCGACTTGAAGCTCTTAGCCTTGAGGGGTGCAGCTTGCTTCCACTGTTGGAGCTATGGGCCCAAAGGGACAATTCTCTACCACATCATACTGTGCAGGTTGGATCCTGAATAAATCCAGGCAACCAGTATTTGAACACTCTCAAGGAGAAAATGCCACATAAAATTACCAGATTTTTACAAAGACATATGCAAACTCAGTCATGCCATGTAAGTTCACTGCAAACACTAAGGCAAACGACTACACAGGAAGAAAAGGGATGAAAAGCAGGTGAAATTTAAAAGTCTTGAGATAGATATATGTTTCTGCTGTTTTTTTTCAATCTGAAAGATTACTTTTATTTTAAGTATTTTAAAAGAACAGATTTCAGGGGAATGTTAATAAGAGAGTTGTGCCTAAATTAGAGCAGAATATGCATGTTGTGATCAGTACACAGCTCTCCAGTTTCAAAGCAGCTCTGAATAATTGAGCACTTTAATCGAAACGGTAACTGACAGCTCACTAAAATGATCCGGCCCAGGCAGAAACATCCTTTCTACTGCTCAGAATTAATTGTGTCCCCTTGCTAGCACCAAATGTTATTTATCTGCTATGCATGTGGGGTCCTACAGTTCTCCACTGTACACAGTCCATGTAGGCAAACAACCTTTGTTCTATCAGCGTCAGGAAACAGAGATCCATTGCTTTCTAACTCAGTGTAATTTCCAAGAGAAATGGAGAATTTGAAACCTCACCCTAAGTCACCGTTTTAGAGACTTCAAGTATTAAAAACTATTCATTTAGGAGCTACCAGGTGATGGAGAGTTTGGTTGTAGGCAAATATTAAAACACACAAATAAATAAGCAACTATATTCCATTAATTTTCACTGTGATCCCCATAACGAGCTTTATAAATTACAGGAAATTACTTCAGTTTCTTTTTCCAACCTCCTTGTTCTTTTTGACCCACCTCAATAAAAAGAAGTACAAGGTCCAAATACTAGCAAAATATTTAGAATTGGGATTTGGCTTCCATTTGTCCAGGGCTGTTGTTTAAAACAAGTGTCTCTCTTCGTTCCTTTAGGTCTGTGCTTCACACCCTCCAGTGAGGAGCTTGATCCAAGGCCTCACAAACCTTAGGAACACCTATTAAACATCAAAACCTGGGATCCTTTAGTCTAAAAGCTACGGATGGAAAGATAGAGTGTGTGTGTGCTACAGGGCAGTTACTTCCTGTCTCAGAATGGAAACATCCCTTGAGCAACAAAAACTGTACTGCAGATACACTGGCGTGTGTTCTCTTTTAGACATTCCTTCTCCTTACAATGAATTTCCTGTCTATAGTGTCTGCTATTGCCTTACATTGCTCTGGGTATCTTCATAAGATACCCAATAATTATATACTTGCAGAGGAGATGCTGGTTCTTCCTAACACCATGTCTTTACTACCTTCTCTCTTGTCTGCTCCGAAAAAAATATTCTTGCATCTGCTGTCTTCAAAGGAATTAGATTCTGTTGTTTTAAATTGTCAGTCTATGTCTTTTTGGTAAGTAATAGTCATCAATTCACTTGGGGAACTCCTTTCTCAGTGTTACTCCCCAAAAGAGGGTGGAGAAGGTAGAATAAAAAGAAGATTCATGACTTTATTCACAGTCGATACAGGGCTGGGTGGTCAGTCCCCACAAGTCTCATATTTTTAGCTCCTTTGGCTGCTTAGTTAACTTCTAACTTGCTCTGTTCCACAGGAATGATGTCAGACAGAAGAATGTTTAGTAGCTGCTGAAATTAAGTGTCTCGACAGAAATAAACCTACAAGGAGAGTTTAGCTTGTGGAGTGCTGGCTGCTCAGCCTCCTGAGAGAGCAGCCAACTGAAACTTCAGTGAAGCTCCAGGGACTGACAGCATCATTTATTCTGCATAGGATAAATCTAAGGTGCAGTTAAGCTCCTTTGGAGAAAACTAGCTGAAACTAGCAAGTTAAAAGTCACTGCAACTTGCAGCTTTCAAGGTAAAAATGGAAGATACATGGAAAATGTAATTTTACTGGGGACTGAGTGTGACAGAAAGAGGATTGCAACTGGTTGATGCAGTGTGGGTCTGTGAGCAGGAGCAAACAGAAAGCAAAGCTTAGCCAGATTTCCCTAAGAGAATAAGCCATAAGGAGGGTTTTATGAACAGGAGGATGGCTAAAACAGACCTCAGACTGCAAGCAGAGGGAACAGTTCTGCATTTGGATGAGCATGAAATAAATGAAATGTATGTATCTAAATCAATACGCTTCCATCAGAAAACGTATTCTTATCACTTTATTCTTCTAATATACAGAAGCCTCTGATGTTAATTAACTGCTTGTCTTAAACAGTTAAAAGCACTGTGTCTAAGCAGAATGATACATAATGCAATTGAAGCTTTACTTTTGGTGAAATCAAAAGATTTCTCCTTGAACTGATAAATGTAAACAATTTCAATTTTTTTTTTGTTCATAACATTGAAGATGATCTACTGTATGATCCTAGTGTTTAAGTTCTGAGCATGAAGAGACAGAATTTTAGCTACATGCCCAAGGACTTGACTACATAATTCCCATTACAGTTAATTAAATAAAATGATAATAATTATAATTAAAACCTAGGGATTTATCCTATAAAGTAATTTAAAGGGACTGATGGATGGAAAGCACTATACCATTTTAATCAAATTACTACGGACTCATGGTGAGTGAAGGTTATATAACCAGAAATGCGATTGCAGGCAAATCCAGAATAAATACTTCTCAATGTTAAATATATGCAAAGTATTGAAGAAACAAGTCTCCTCTCAAAACAAAACATACAACAAATATTATATAAGGGAGCATATTCTCCCAAGTTTTAATGTACTTACCACACAGCTGAAGTTTGGAATAGTTTCATACTTGTAAGAGTAAGGGTACAGCAGCATCTGTGCATATGCATGGAAGGACAAGTAGGCTTTTATTTGTTTCCGATGTCTGCGAAGGAAATGAGCAACAGCCTTTACTTCAGGCTCAGACTCAGGAAAGGGACCACAGTACGTGTCATCACATGGGTGAAATGAAGCACCTTCATCTGGAGATTGAAAGAGAAAGTTGATGGTGAACGATCACAGAGAATTTCCAAGGGTCAGCTTCTGGCTCAACCTTTTTTGGCCCCCATCAAAAAGCATGAAAAGCAATAAACACATTGCTTTCTTGTGACTGATGAGCTTGAGTCAGTGGGACCTCAGTACAGCAATCTGCTTGTTCATCTAGTAGACACAACGAGTTTCCAATTGGCCAACTACGGGCAGTTCTCCCAAGAGGATATATTTCAAACCCAACAGAAAAAGGAGAGCCTGACTTCATTGTCCTTTCTTCCCTGGCTTTCTGTATCAGTAGCACTTTTTAGACAGCATTCCCTTATTAAAACTATTGATAGGTCTCAGTTGGTCTGTTTGAAATCAGAGAGCTATACCTCTTTATTAATCACTACCAAGACAAATCTAGCCTTTAAGAGCATTTTAATGTACTGGTTACTACAGCGGTGGTTACAATCGTAGGTACATAACCTCAACAGGCGTTACCTTAGAGACTGGTTTAAAACATGAGAATAGTTCCTGACTAGACTATTTTCACCCTTGCAAACCTTGTGGGGAAAAAAATGACAAGCCACATGAGATGATCACTCAGTTAGTTAAAATAGAAATCATCTCAGTTTGTACAGGGCCTGAATTTCCTTCAAGTCTGGGGCAGGAGTTCAGTTTTGAGGATATCTTTCACTACATCAGCCTGCTCAGGTGGCAGCAAGCTGCACAAGAGTAGCCTACTTCTAATATCCTGTGAGGTACTGAAAGATGAAACTTAGAAAAGGGGATGTGGTGGTGGCTCCTTTATCATTTAGCAATTCTGTATCTAAGCCATCATCTCATTTACAGCTTAGGGCTTGGGCCTGAAAGAACAATATTTATGCAAATCCACTCCTCTCCTGTCTGCTGTGATTTCAAAATACCATGTTTTACACTGACCTGCAGAATAATAATAATTTGTTTGAGAACTTCCTGATGCCATTAGAGACTTACAAAAGCAATGTTTTATTTGTACAGTAAGTACTGCCATCTTCAATTAATAAGAAAAGAGCAGTGTGTGAGAAGACATAAAGATATCAACTAAACCAGGGTTATGCAATCAACATAATGCCAAAATTAAAAAGTGGAAGAATTTCCTGCTGCAGTTTCATTTTAAGATGAAAATTGAGGCTACCATTCAGTGGCCACAGGTGGGGATTTCAAAAGGTATTAGTGCTTGGATTGCAGTGGATATGGAAGGGTTATATAGAGGGCAGATGGTATCTTCCATGTAGAACAGATGGCCACCAAGTCATCCAAATCTCAAGAGCACTCTGCCTCAATGTCTTGTCAGATAATATAGCTAAAGGAGAGCTATTTAACAGACCCTCCAGAGCCTTTGCTTTTTTTTATGGATACTTCATCTCCTGTAACAGTGTATACCAAATCATGGAAATGAATATCACTGTTAATAAACAGTGGAATCCTACAAGCTAAGGGTAAAATGACCCAATGGAAAAATATGACTCAGTTTAGTGACTTTCAGTGAAGAAAAAAACTTTCTAAACTTTCCAGCCCATTACTGTAAGCTATTTGAAATCCCAGCTGTAGTTAATGCTTTACCTTAAGAGAAGCTGGCTGTAGTAAAGAAAGAGGGTTTCAATGGTGGCCTTGGATAATGTAAGGATATACTCAGTTTTCATACTGAAAGTTCTTTCAAAGTAACTCAAGAAGGAAAAAAATTGATACAGTATGTAGCAAATCCTGTGAAATTTCTGAGTTACAATCATGAGAAGCAAATGGAATTGTGTAAAATGTTACCGTGCTGCCTTATTTTTGTACCTGATAGCATACCAGGGGAGTAGGTATCCTTCAACATCCATCATGAGATCAAGCGAACAAAGGAAATGTGTGCTGAGACTGATAAAACCAATGCTTTGATACAGAAAGAAGACTGAGAGGATGGATGAGCTGGAGCATGATTCTCAAACTTCCTTGCAGCCACTTCTGCCAGTATGGGGTACTGTTTTCAGTGAGCACTGTGGTGCACGGGAAATTGGGATGCTCTGGAAATTTTAACTCCCATTGCTGCTCCCACAGGGATTTGGATGCAACCCCTTTAACTGGATTTGCCCTATGACACAATTTAGTTCTAAGTACCTCATTATTTGTTTTAAAGTTGATATTTATTTCATTATCATTAAACCATTGTGCTGGTTGTTGCACATATGTACGTATTGCAAGGAGCATTCCCAGGGTTTTTGCTGTCAGTATTCACATGGATCTGTGCGCAATTTCTGTGCGCTATTTTGGGTACAAGGGTGCTGCAATGTGAAATCTAGCACAATCAGTGATATGACTTTTTTCTTGGTCCCTAGAGAATACAGAAGTGATATCACAAAGTTTACGTCAAAGTCCTACACTAGCAGGGAAGAGGAAAGCAGAGAGGATGCTGTGATATCTGTACTGACTAGCTCCCTGCTGCTAGCTTGCAGCGGCTTTGCTGGGGCTGGATTCTGCCACAACATACCTGCCTGGAAGCCCCACAGTGAAGTTCAAGCCTGTCAGTGCGACTGAACTGAATGAAAAGGTTTTACAAGCACATGCAGTTTTAAATGTTAAACACACCATGATTATGCAAGCCTCAAAGTGTGATATGATCCAGATTCTTCTCTGACTCATTTAGTGTCCAGGACCTTCTGAGCACCAGTCAGCCCAGTTCATGAAAGAGCTCTTTATTCTCCATCAAAACAGAGAATCAGACAGAGTTTGGGTTCCAGAGAGGGAAGCAGAGCATGTGCATGATGAGCAACCTTGAAAGAATTTTTATTTTTTAAACTCGGGCGAGGACCTGTCTTTCATGTTCAGTGCAGGGGAGAAATGCAACAAGTAGGGGATTACAACACACAAGGCATGTGGGTATTATGACAGTTTCACTCAGGCTAGAAAAAATAGTTTTTTTAAATGAAAACTAAGCAATTATTTTTAGGACTGAGTAAAAATGTGCTCTAATACAGTGGCTAGGGAGCAGGAAAAGGGAGGAGCAGAGAGATGTGAACCCAAGAAAGATTAATTAGGACTAGAAAGAAAATGCACTGAGTATTAATGTTGCACTGATAGGTACCTAAAATATGTGTCCAAAGACTTCATAAAAGAACTGATCATTCCAACTACGCCAGTGGCTATCTTCTGAACAGTAAATGTATGTTCCCAAAATACCTGCAGTTGTGACTTATGCACTTGAATAAGTGATGGTAGCAGTGATGCAGGATTGGTTCATTTTTACATTATTTTTGCAGCATAAAATTGCATTAAAGATTGTGTTAGAGGCCCTGGGACTCAGCTAACATAGGCTTTCTGTAACTACTTCTGTGTCAGTCCTCTCCTTACAGCAAGTAGAATTGAAAAAATTCGGAAGCATATTTCACTGGGCCATACTGAAAGTATGCTTCTGTTCACACTCACTGCATTTGTAAAGTTCCCAGGCAGATTATTCACACTCACTTTTATCCTTACAATTCTCAAAGCTCTACTTGAAGAATCCAGTCATTGCAAGCCAGACTGCACGGTGCTCACTCCTACTGCAAGTAATCAGAGTATTGTGGAAACATCTAGAGACTTCCAGAGGAAGAGGGATGGGCTGAAGGGAGGGCCCTTGCACTAGCATTATGCAAACACAATTTCTTGCCTTTACAAGCTTGCAGTATAAATAAGGAAGGTGGATTAATGCTGGAGGAGAAAAGAGCTGCACAGAGAAGTGAAGGAAGTTGCTCAAGATGGGAGAGTAGGTCAGCAGGTATAAATTGCCATATTTCATAACAAAGTGTTCCTACTTTCTTACACCAGAACTTGTAGGGCTGCTTACACCTGTGTGAGTTGCACTGTCTTCTGTAAGATTTAATCAAATACTATTTCTTCGATGGACCCATTTCAGCTCTTTTGCTAGTTATTTCATTACTGCTGCATTCTCTATGCAAAATTGAGGCCAATTTTTATGTAAGTATTTACAAAAGTGCTGGGAGATTTAAATTGTATCTCCATGCATTTAGAAACACCTTCTTTCTGTATTAAATCACTAATAATGAAGTCCTTAACACTGAGGCTGACAAAGCAAGTTCGACATTTCCAAAGCTAAAATAATTTCAGAGAAATGAAGAATTGAATAAAATGAAGTTTGAAATGTTTCCTAAAGCTGTAGTCAGGTGAATCCTGAAAAGTGATGGACCAGTCTCAATACTGGGCTTCAAATTATTTATATGATTGCCAAAATACAGAATAGCTGTATGTGTGATTTTTTTACTTTTGCAACAATTTCCATGAAAACTTTTTACTTATTGTAAGGTCTGTTTCTCCAAAGTTCAGGACTTTTATTTTTTTAGAACATAAAAGGAATATTTGAGCCTTGGCTTGTGGCTTTATGAGAAAGTACCTTCATCTTTAACTGTGGAAAAGAGAACACTTCATAACAGATGTGATCTAACCTACTTGGATGATTGCCTCTGTTGGATAATTAAATACGGAGTAATCTGAACTGGGGGACCAAAGCACCTCTGTACTTACCACACCATTTCACTTTCCAGTTGCGATTAGCATCAACACCATGACAGTGAAACCTTGTGTTCTTTGATCTTGTTTTTCTCCAAAATCGATCCTGACAGGAGTTACAAAGTATTTAAATAGCAATAGTACTATATTTTGGCAAATATCTATTTGTACACATAACAAATCAACCCTAGTAAACACATACAGTATTCTACTTTAACTGAAGTAATTTACTTCCATTTTGCAAGGCAAAAAGTGATGGACCAGATTATACAGAAAGTCACCTTTGAATGACGTACAACCATTCGATCTTTCCCGTCTGAATAATTTTTTGAGTAATAATACTGAAATTACTTACATTTGTCCAGCTAAAATGATATCCATCCACATTAAATACAGGCATGATATAGAAATACAGCTGAGTTAGCATCTTTCTCATAGCAGGATCAGTCTGGTATGTCTGAAGAGCCTAAAGCAGAAAAGCCAAAGAAAACAGTTTCCATAATAAAAATAATTTTCCAATTAAGTATTGTGACAGGCTAAGACAGTCATGAGGCCTTCAGCAGTACAGATATCTGATCTCATGGCACCACAGACATCCTTTGAGCTCTGCTTGAAAGGCTGATGTCTTCCTGCAAATGTGATTCAGACAGCATGTGAACACATGAAAAACGTGTTTAAAAGACCCTATTCTCTCCGCTTCTCAGCTACTTTCAGTAGTCAAGAAGATACAACTCATATTACAGAGAAGCAAATGCATACAAACTATTTCTTGATATAGGAGCTGAAAGCCAGTGGAATAGATTTTTACTCGAGGAAATGAGTTTAGCTCCCATAAGACAATGGAGTCTTGTTGTTTCCACCAGGTGACAATTTGATAAGGTCTTAAAGCATTTAAGGCTCCCATTACACAAGCTTTTGTTGTATTCATAACACATGCACAATTATTAATACAGGGAGCTTACTCCTTTCTAACTTAGAAACCCCTCTATTTTGAAGAATCTTAAGTATAAAGGTTGGTAGAGGAAGGCTAGGGAGGGAAGGTATTTTTATTTTCCACTCTGCATCTTAGAAAAACACATCAAAAATCAGAGGCTCCTCAGCAGTTCTGTTTGCTAGTGCCAGAGATGCTCCTTTACCAGTTCCAGGAAGCTTGGACTCCACATGCTGTAGTAAATACTGTATCTTGTCATAGCTGGGCACCAAATTTGCATCCTTCAAAGTTTAAGTGTTGACTCTGTAAGGTGAGGAATCGAGTGCTTCATGTGTCAGGCAGAAAGCGTTTCACACTGATGCTGGGTTCAGAGGGATGCCTGAGCCTGGCTCCTCTCCTCCTGGTGCTGTGATGACAGCCTTCTGCTCTGCAGTATTTCTGGCCCTTCGGATCCGAAGAGTAGCATGTGTTTGGGGGGCAAAGGGAAATTTTTGCTCTGAAATAAACTAAGCTAAATGCTTTTCAATTGACAACTGCCAGGGAACAGTGTGAAGTACAGGAATTCAATACTTTTGGGCTCCCAACCATGCAGCTGTTTGAATTACTGAAGCTGCCATGGGAGCTGAGGGATGCTTTTAGTGGAACACTGTTAAGAAATAGCCATACAACTGGATGTGTCTGGGTCTGGAATTTACTCATGGAGAGGTCTGACATTTTTTTTCTTTACTGAAGGGATTAGTGAGACTTCTAAATACTTTTTCTAAGGGATTCATTAACTACCTCTCTGTTGTGTGATGCTTTCTCCTCACCTAGCCTCATTCTGCCCTCCCAGCAGTGCTCTGCACATGCAAGTCCTTCAGCCTCACTTGCAGATCCAAAGCAGTGCGTCATCCCTGTGCAAAGCCAAGTCACTCAGTGCTACTCCACACTGTTTCAGACAGGCAAGAGGAGGGGAAGGTGAGCAATAGCAGGCAAAGGGGCACAGCACAGAATGAAATGAGATTTAGGCAGCAGCTAGCAGAACATCATGGTGTAGAGCATTGCAGGGTGGCATGAGATGACAAAAGAGGGGTTACCACAGGCAGAGAACACATCTAACTAGGTAAATAGTCTAGCCCTGCATGTAAATCTACATGGGATTAAAAGCCTGTAAGGTGAGTATGTATGTGAAATCACTAAAACTGTTCTTAGAGTGGAGACAGAACCAAGCCATGCTCCAGAATATAAGTCAAGGAAAATGAACATTTTTATTGTGCTTATTTCAGGAAGAAGTAATTTAGCTGGGGAGAAAATGAGTCTACATATACCATTTCCTTGACTTTTTTATGCTTTTCTCTTTTTAGACAGTATTAGCAAATTAGGCTCAGGTTTTGTCCCCCTGTTGGATATTTACCTGATAATGAGATTGGCATATGTGCTTGTATCTGTACTTATGTATGCCATTCTTTCACTGTCAGCTGCATCTGTAATTATGCATTTTGCTACGCTGTAGTGTTATATACTGTGTTTAAAACTGCAGTGGTGTAAGACCAAACACTTTAAAACACTTTAAAATTATCTCCTTAAAATAACTACAGATAATTAATTAATTTAAGGTAATACACTGCTTAAAATTGCATGGATGAGCTTTGTAAGTTTTTCAGAACCCTTCCAAATTTGCAAAAAATGACATAATGAAAATACTTGAATTAAGACTTTTTAATATAGGTTTTAAATCCTGCGAAGAATATATTTTTCTTCCTAGATAAAAGTACTACCATTTGGAAACCTAAACAAAACATAGACAGCAAAATGCCAAGCACTCTTTCATTTTTTTAAAGTTACTCTGTGTTATTTTAATGCCTGCTGTCATTGGCAAAATATCAGGAGAGACTTTAGGAAGCATTATAGTCTCCTCTAATAATACTGAAATTTGAAGCCTTAAAGTTGATTTAAAGCCAAACATGTCAATCACTCAGTGCTGTTCTTTAAAGCATATACGGGTTTTCTTAATAACTTGATTACCCTTTTAGAGTAGCATTTTATTAAAAATATAGTAGAACTAGTGCAGCTTTCTTCTTCATGGAAAGCAAGAGTGTAGATGGTGTAAAATGTGATCATATTCACTCTTTCTGCTGAAAACATTTTGTCTTTCATACTGCTTTTATCTGGCAATTTTATTTATGTATGTAATCAGGCAACGCAGACTATATAATCTCTGGCAATGTGCCTTGGAGTTACCAAGGTGTATCCTTGCTGGAGCAAAGCCCACAGCTTGCCTTTTGTGGCACGATTCCCAAATCCTCCCAACAACGATCATGTGAACTACCTCCCCCACCCCCCTCTGGCGGTGTTGAAACCTTTTCTCCATGTGTGACACAAGCGAGGCAAATATAAACCATTAGTGAATTAACTGCGTTGTAGTTTGCACAGAGCTCTCAGAATATGGCTTGATACTGCTTCCCCATCACGCAATCAATAGCAGCTTTGCTGCTGAACATGCAGAGAGCCAAACCAGCCCAATAAATGCTGAATAGTGTTATTAGTGAGTGAACAGATGATACAGGAACCCTGCCAATACCGTGCAAGCTATCTGCCTGGGGGATGGGGGAAAGGACCGGTGATTAATAGGAGGGGGCTCGTTCATCTGGATCAGCTGAGTGGTGGTTGTTGACAGAGCTACACCGGCTTAGGCTGGCTGAGGATCTGGTCCATAGGAAATTTAATTTAGGGGACGAAGTAAACAAAAGAGCTATATTATAAACTGCCAAGGCAATAAAAGGCAAGGGTGTAAAATGGATTTAGGATGCAGCTAGGCTTTTTATAAAATAAGAGGATTGACCGAGAAAGACAAAGCAAGGAGACAGGGTTGAGAGAAACTCTAAAATTGCAATTGAGCTTAATAACAATTTGCTATCCCAAAATTAATTATTATTAAATTTAAGGTAGCAATCAGCTCTTGCTGTTTCTGGTTTTGAATTAAACAATCATTGAATTAAACAGTTACTATTTTAGCATATGGAATTGACTCTCTTTACTGTTGTACCAGAAATCACATAAAACTGCTTCTTAAAAAACAGGATTAACTCTTTCATGCCATTATTAAGATATTACTTAAACCATCCTTTTTGACAGTGACATACAATATTTTACTATTATCTGTACATCTTACACTTTAGGAGGGTGACACTATGATCTGCAACTCAGACCTTCATTGACACTTTATCAGATTGACAAGCTAGTAATTAGCTCTGTCTTTGTACTTGGAAGCAGTATACCTTTTTATCTCCTTTTTCCCTTTTACTGCTAGTATCCTGCTTTAGCATTCAAATCACAAGCAGAGTGGTAAGCCTGTTATTAGGGCTAAGATACAACTGAGTATCTGAAAACAAATGGTTTAAAACAAAGGGTCAAATCTTCAAGGCTGAAGCTTGAACTGTGTCTGATGCATCTTCCTTCCTTCCTCTTTGGGAGCAGGAGAAACCAAGAAAAAAGTGAGAGAGGACTGTGCTGCAACTGCTCTTCAATAATCAGGAGAGAGCCCATAAAAAGAGTCTGACAAGAAGGATCTGAATAATCCCAACATAAATGGATGTAAATGGAGAAAATGCTGAAGTAGAGAAGAGGCGGAGGGACTATGATGTGATGTTAGAGAAGAAAACAGCCATTCCAGGAAGCTTGTACAAGGCTGGGACCACTCAAGCAAAGGCATGATCTTATGGTGAAGAAGCTGCGTAACTACACAGATCTTAGTAGAAATGGGAAACATAACTTCTTGGTTCCACTCTGTGAAGTAGAACTTAAAAAATCTCTTCGGTCCCAAACAAGTCAAGGGCTGCCTAGCACAGAAAGGAAAGGCCAGTGTTATTCTGAAGCACTGTGAGTGCTCTGATCTACTAGCAATTGTATGAAACTGATGCCCACCAACTTGGTGGAGACCTGCCGAGATATATGCCTCTGAAAAATGTAATTACTAAATTTTACATCCTAGTTATGTTGGTCCAGGGTAGTACATATTGAGGGCAACCCAAGAGGATTCACTTGAATACAAAGTTTAACTAAATTGTTGAGACACAACTAAATAGAAGGAAGGACTCACAGTGACCATCGAGTCCAGCCCTTAGCCCTGCACAGGACTGTCCCCAGGATTAACATCATGTGCCTGAGAATATTGTCCAAATAATTAAGATACAAATTATTGCTTGTAATTCCATTTCTGGAACCACCAAATTGTCCAACACATGGAATTTTCTTTCACAGTCCTTTCTCATGCTCGGTATTGTTTCTGCATATCAGTAGTTTTACTGAGGCCCTACTCAGCACCATGATACAGGACTGGACTGCTAAAATATAGAGCAGAATTTCCTCCCTAGGGCAAGTAATGTGTTGGAACAACAACACAAATTCTTTTCATGACTTGAAGAAGAACATACTCAACATCTTAAAAGCCTTTATGAGGTAGAATCTGAATGTCCTAGTGATGGATACTTACACAGGAATTTGCGCAAGCGTCATTGAAGAATTCTTACTACAGGCACAACACAGCTGCAGCGTTACTTTTATTTTATCAAGATGTACTCACATTGTGAAAAAATTAATAGCTGCAAGAAAAATGAATGTACTTTTTACCTTCTTAAAACTGTGGGTAGGCAGGAAGATGCAGCTGAGTAGTTGGAAGTGCACAAGAAAAATAATGCAGTACTTATTTCCTTCTGGAAAAGGAAAACTGGAAACAGTTTTAACTGTTTTTTTTTGCCATCGCGAAGATGTCACAGCAAAGGAAAGCACCTTTCCTAAACTGTCTTCTTGTTGACTAAAACCTGGGAAGTTCCACCATGGAAAAAACCCCCGCACAGTATAAAAACAGTTTGCCACAGCTGCCTTTAAAACAATGCATCACATGCCTCGTTGTGGTGATAGCATGGTACTGCACTCTATCTTTCTGGCATTTGCTTAGATTTTATCCATCAAAAAAACCTCAAAACCAAAGCATCACAACTGAGGGCCCAGTCTGGGAAACTGTTGTTGATAATGTTCACTGCTACTTTTTTTTCCTTCCCCTCAGAAGTGGTGCACATTAGTAACCTCTGTTTTCAGAAGCAAGGATGTGCTAGAGAGTTGTAGATATGTGAAGTGGTGTATAGGATGGCTGCCAAAATAACTGAACACATTCAGAACTGAAACAGCTGTGGAATGGAGGGGATGTGTTAAGTAGAAGCAGAAACTACTACACATAGGTATGATTACTGCACGTAAACTTAAAATGTTTGGAACAGCATTTGGAGGATGAAAAAATATCATGAGGATAAAACAAATTTTGCATTGGTACCAGTGCCTCTTGCTGCTGAAAGGCTGATGAATGAAGTGCTGACTGAAGAGGCTGGAAGTGGTGATCTCTCTGATGGAGAAAACACAAATAGTGTTTCAGGCAGAAGCTCCTGACAGAGAAGAATGAGTTAGCTAAAGACAAGTAAGGCTGAGTGTTTCAAATATAGATACTGCAGAATGAAACAGATGGATTTTTCCTCCACATAATGGATATATAGGGAGCACTCAGAGAAGTCAATTTTTTTCTGAGGTTAGGCAGCAAAAAAGACAGCTGGGGAGATTAGAATCTGGCAAACAATGAAAATTAAGCATCAATGATTGTATTGCATTTACTGAAAGACCTGCAGAGCATTTGTGGAGAGATTGTCACCAGCTGACTGGTCCTTCAAGGTGAAAAAAAGCCCAGTTTTTGTGGTGCCATCAGCATTGGCACCTGTGAAGGATGCTGCAGGGGGTCAAGACGCAGCCCTTGGAAGCTTCTGACCTTCCTAAACCAACGGTAAACTAAAAATTGATGATCAGGAGGAAAACCCATATAGGAAGATTTCATAGAGTAAGAAGATTTAAAGAGAAACAAAAATTTCATGTCAAGCCAACATCATCTGAAGAGCTTTAGCTGAAGGGAACAGACCTTGGAAAGAAGGAACATATCAAGCTAAAGAGTGAAAAGAAAAAGCTACAAGTACAGTCTTTGTTTTGATCTTGCACACCTCTTATTCACTTTGGAATATTTCAAATTATTTCAAAAACTCTTCAGATTTCTGAGGGCCAACAATCAAAGATATGTTAGGAACAGTGGCATACCTGTTCCCAGGAAGAGGACTGGCATAAATATATGGCTTATATGGAGACGCAGTTGGGTCCTTGCTTTCCTTCCTCTAAACGTCTGCTTGGCGAACTCAAAAAAAACAAAAAACAGATGGAAAGCCTATCACAGGGGGTGAAATACATTGTCTCAAAGAATAACTAAATATAGGGGTAATGTGCATCCTTTGAACCAATCTTAGTCTGAAATCCCGGATTGTGGGAACATAGAATTCGGCTGTACCTGTTCAAAAGACTTAAGTCTGTTGACAAATGATAGGTCAAGCGTATAATCTTTAACAAACATCATCGTGTTGCTTCACATAACTATCTTACACACCCCTAAGATCAGTCTATTTCGTAAGTGGGTGAAAAAACTGGTATCTGAATTTAATAATTAGCCAGTATTTCAAGCTAGTAGCTATGGATAGCAAGGGGAAAGAAATTTTCTGACTCCTAAAGGACTGCTAGTTTTGATGGAGCTCAGCAAGACCCAGAAATGATCCAGAATGTGAAGCTGTTTTCCTGACGGCCTGGACTTCAGCGCTGGAATGAATGACCGAGTGTTGCCTTGACTGTTGAGGCAGCATATGGCAGATGTTTTGTCCATCAGAATATGGACTGTGGAATTTTGTGGAATGAGTATAAGTGCTACATGGGCTTTCAGCAGATCTTAAAGTAGGAATACTTATAGCTTTATTGCCTTCTGATCGTATGGCCTGCAAAGCGCAGAAAAAGAGCCAACCCTTTTTAACACTGTCTGAGTCTCCTGCTTGGACCTGTGTCTGATCACACTGCTGTCCTTTTTTGGCTCTGTGTATGTGCTGTTACTTTAGCTATTCTGTCTACAGGCAAGCACTTCATAAACATTCTTGAGGAAGAATCTGAGGTCTTGAATGCTGCAAAATTCCTGGTAAAGACTGGTCTCTGGGGCCTGGTCTACAGGCCTAAAGGCTGGTTAATTGGCAGTATGCATCCCACAAGGTGAGTCATAAATCAGTCTCAATCTGAGAATAGTGGGAGCAGATGTTGCAATTTAGCTTCTTGGATTTACTGTGTGTCTCTCTTGCCTCATTATTATGGAGTGAAAAGACGGGATTCTGGCCTGGTTTTGGAAGAAACCAATACCAACGTCAGCATGAAAAAAAAAAAAATTAAAAATTGAGATTTGCCCTCAGCCTTTAACTTTGTCTGCAGTTACACGTTTGCTCCATGGCTGCATGATGAAGTCCAAACACATTGTCTTAAATAATTTGGGAACTCAAATAATTGGGATGCCTATTGAGGATGGGAAAAGAAGGTGATGGTGGAGGTTACTGCATTTCCAAAGAGTGAGGCTATTTTCACATTCATTTGAGGCCCTGATGAGGATACTTCTTAGGGAGATGCACTTGATCTTAATGGACATTTCCCTTACAGTTGTTATGGGATTCTTAGAATATTTTGTCAAGGAGAACAAGCAGTGTTTGCTTCTTGAAGGTTTTTAATTACATTTATTGGATTTCCTAATCTTGAAACACAAACACAAATTCCTGCATCAGAAACAAAGAATAATGCAACTCAAAGTCCCATCTCTTCATGTTATTTTCTGAAAAAGTTGTATGAATGACAGACATTTCAAGGTTATACATCATTGAAATGGATCAAATGGCAGCATTTATTAGAGGGAAGAAAGTCAAACCAGATGTAATGGGAATCCTCATCTGCTTTCACTAAAGCTGAAACAGAATCTAGTTTTGATGTTAATTTGAATAGCAGTCTGTGAACTTTATTTCAGATTTTTTAAAAAAATGGTAAAATTCTAAATTTGAGGTCTGGATAATTTGATATCTGGATTCTACTTCTCCTCTCCTAAGTGCACACCCAATGAATAGCAGTTAAATGTTCTTACTTAGCATATGTACAAATAATTGTATTTTTGCAAAAAGACTGTAGGTTTTGTGTCTTTGTTTCTATGAGGGTTATTTTAGACACATGCTATGTCTGAATTTTGTTTCTAAAGTCTACTGCTTTCTACAAAGTAATTACACATAATGGAGTATCTTTTGTAATATTTACTAACGTGTTTTAATGTATTAGATCCCATTTAGCTTTTTTAAAATTCTAGATTAACAAACCTTTTTTCTTTTTTTTTTTTTTTTTTTTGGTAAATCTTGCTGTGGACACAAGTTCTGTCTTCGTTTATCTTTTCAGGCTCCCTTCACAATAGCCCACATGTAATCAGTTCTGTTTCCTTTTACAGTTCATCATGCTTCCCTACTCCACCACTGGTCTCTTAATATTTCCACTATCAGAGCCCTTTTTCCATCCCTTTCCAGATGGGTAAGGCTTGAAATTGGGTGGAATTGCACTGTAACATGAGTGCTATTTCACTACAATACAGGTGCAGACACTTCTCTGTGGCTCATTGGCTGGTACCCAAAGCTCTGATCCTGTGTGTGCAGGCTCTCCCCTTTACTGATTTGAAATTCAATGACCATGAGGTAGGGTTTGTCAGAGGCCACTAGTACTGCTAATCCTGATAGGACATCTGATTATCTTTAGCTGAGAGACTACAGACATTCAGGGGCGCCTTCTACAGAAACAAACAGTGATGTTGTTATTAACACCAGATCTATGTATCAGAAAGTCAAGGCTAAAGCTCATTCTGGGGTAGATTATAAGAAAAAAAACCAACCCAACACACAGAAAACAAAAAACCGCAACTCCCCAAACCATGGTCTTTGCTTTCTTTTTGTTTGTTTCAAAATGTGAGTAAGGTGGTTTTTTACTTTGAATTGTATTATCACATAATGCAAAACTCTTTCCTGTGCATTCTCTTTCCCTTTTAAATCTTTAACTTCTGTATCTTTCTCCACTTCTCTCTAGTTCATCTGTTCTTTTTCTCTGACTATTGTATTTGCCCACATACAGAACAAGCCTGTGTGGCAGGCAGCCTCCTGCCTTCCCATGCTCCAGCCTTACATCCTCACTTCCCAAATCTGATCTGCTTTAGTCTGTTTTGCGTTTATAAATGGGTGGGATCCAGGTCCTTCTCAGCTAAACAACCCCAGATGCTTTGTAGAAAGTGGGAAGCCACTGCCCATACCCTGGCAAGCCACACTAGCAGCTGCTCAATGGCACTTCCACCCTATGGAGGTGGTATCTCCCATTGTTTGCAGCAAATCCACTGACACTCAGAAGCTGCCAGAGGTGTAGGCATGATAACCGAGGGTTCCCAAGCTGAGTAGGAGTATCTGGTCAAGTTTGTAGCACCCAGTCTTGAGCTTGAATGTTAAGTGACATTCATGCATAGGTTTGACTTTTTTTTTCTAAGCTAAATCACTTGAAAAGCCTAGTTGTATACAGGAACATGGATATATTTCAATAAAACCAAATGACAGAGATCACAGGGTGAAGTGAAAGCTCAATAAAACATTTCAGACTGCCTGTGTAGCAAAGGAATGCACATATGCTGTTCCTGCTAGAAAAGAAGCCAACATCATGTATATCCAACATTTCCTTTTCCTTGCCTTAAATCAAGAGGCTTGTGGTGCTATTCCTTAGAGTCAACAAACATGCCAGGAAAAATCTGTCTCCAAGCTGACTGCCCTTTCTCAGAACTGCCCGTAAGTGCCAGGGAGGATGGAAAAGTGAGCTGCTGGGCTGCAGAGGTGTTTAAGGGAGGAGTTTGCCAGTAAAAGAGAATTGCAGAGTTTGAAGTACAGTGAGACCTTCAGTTTTGCCAGAGTTCTTATTAAAAATGTCTAATTCATATAATGAGAAAAGCAATATCCTAAACCAAGCGATCTAAACATCTCTCCCAGTAATTTTTAATATAATGATGGAGACTGTGAGCATAATATATTCTTTTCCTGATGCTTTTTGCTTTAATGCTGGATGAAATATTGCTCTAAGAAGGGATGGGGAGACAAAGGTGGTACATTCTTGTAGTCTTGAGGGACTGTGCAGAGACTTTTTTTTATAGGAAAGTGATTTTACATAGTTAGTGAAGCAACCTTACTAGTAAGCTACTCTCTGAAGATCTCAGATACTAACCAGAAGGTTTTTATATACACAGTCAGAGCCTATATTCTGCCATAATCTCCACGGAGAAACCTTGTGACTTTTACCTTGCTGCAACATTGTAGTGCTTTATGGGAAAACCTTGATAAGGAAGAGGTACTTGGGCAACAGCCTTTCCCATCATTGCCTGTCTGTCCCAAATATCTTCCTTACTTACTGCAGCCTGTTCTCCTGGGTAGAAAAGATGCTCAGAAATAGTTGTAAGTTAGTTTATCTTTACACTGACAGAAGACCTAATAAGAAGACACACCATCATTGCATGCCGAACTACGGAGATCGGCTCCTGGATCTGGTTTAGCCTATCCATGAATCAGCGGCCATGGTGATGGGCCCATCCAAACTGCTGTGGCCTCATTATTTCTGTGCTTGCTCTGTAGGCTGCTCTGACTTCTGAGGGAAGGCCATATATGGTTAAATGATCATCTCAGCTAACACATTAGCATGTTGATGATGCACAAGTTTACTCTCACAAAATCAGAGGAGGTATTAATACGTTGCAGAATTCCACAGTGATATGGGTGGCAAAAAAAGTGAGAAAATTGTGTTTATAGGAAGAACCCTGTAAAAAAAAAACTGCATCCCTTATTTTGTGCACAAAAAAAAAAAAAAGCTATGCAAAAATACTCAAACCACACCTGTGGGGTTTTATTAAGCTACCTTTGAGTTCTGCGAATTACATTGCAAGATAGTCTCCATTGTGCAGCTAACATCCCACATTGAACAAAAGTTTGTTGGCTAAAGGGAAAAGGCAAAATCCTGTAAATATATCATTCATCTCTAATGAATCTCAAATTAGAATAGATTAAGTGCTGATATTAAAAAAAAAAAACAAAAACCAAAAACCCCAACAACCCACCCCCCCCACAATTGGGAAAGCAAAGTTCAAATTCCATTTGATTTCACCACTCATTTGGAAGATGGCAAATGGATGTATATGAAGGCTAAATCCTAGACATCAAAGGTAAAAGGGAATAAGTCCAATAGGATAGGATCAAAGAAACACTGGAATAGTGTGATACTCAGGTAATATGAAATCCATATTTTTGGATGAAATCCATCTATGAAGAAGAACCAGCAGATAAATATCTGGTTCTGAGACTGGTGTCACTGGCAGAATTCTGAGGTTTTTGATCATGTGTTGGTTTAAACAACAGCAGGCTTCTGGTGATACAGGGTACACCTGTATCAAAGGGAGAAAAGGATCTTTGCTCAGAAGTTAGCGGGTCTCATGAAAGACCTCTATGAAAGACGTTTAAACTAGATTTGAAGGGAAGAGGGGATAAAACCAGGCTCAATAGAGATAAGCCTAGGGGCACCACACCCATGTTTGAGGGACCGTGTTCTAGCGAGTTTCTTTGGTCTGCCATCTCAGTGGTGGTAGTGGATGGAGATCCATGTGGCAGCAAACATGCAAGAGTTAATGATGTTTTAAAAAGCACAGAAGTACCTGAGAATGGTTATGTAGGAATTAGGGCTTCTTCCCTCTTCCCTGCAAAAAGTGGCAGGATCAATAGCCCAGCTGAAGTACATCTACACCAATGATGCACACAGGATGGGCAACAAACAGGATGATCTGGAAGCCATTGCACAGTAGGAAAATTATGATAGTTGCCATAATGGAAACATGGTGGATGAATTCTTGATAGGTTGAGGCCAGCTGTTCAACAAGACCAGGTGCCAGATCCAGCACTTGGGTCATAACAACCCCATGCAGGCTTGGGGAAGAGTGGCTGGAACGATGCCTGCTGAGAAGAGAACCTGGAGATGGTCAACACCCAACTGAACATGAGCCAGCAGTGTGCCCAGGTGGCCAAGAAGGCCAATGGCATCCTGGCCTGTATCAGCAATAGGGTAGCCAGCAGGATCAGGGCAGTGATTGTTCCCCTATACTCGGCACTAGCGAGGCTGCACCTCAAATCCTGTGTTCAGTTCTGGGGCCCTCACTACAAGAAGGACGTTGAAAGGCTGGAGCGCCTCCAGAAAAGGGTGGCAGAGCTGGTGCCTGAGTGAGCTGGGGTTGTTCAGTCTGGAGAAAAGAAGGCTTGGGGAGGCCTTATTGCTCTCTACAACCACCTGAAAGGAGGTTGGGATGTGGGAGTTGGCCTCTTCTCCCTAGTAACAAGTGATAGGACAAGAGGAAATGGCCTCAGGTTCAGCCAGGGAAGGTTTTGATTGGATACTGGGAAAAGTTTCTTCACTGAAAGGGTTGTCAAACATTGGAACAGGCTGCCCAGGGAAGTGGTTAATTTGCCACCTCTGGAGGTATTTAAAAGACGTGTAGATGTGGCACTTGGGAAGATAGTTTAGTGGTGGACTCTGCAGTGTTAGGTTGAGTTGGACTTGATGATCTTATAGGTCTTTTCAAACCTAAACAATTCTGTGATTCTATTTAATGATTCTGTGATTTTATCTTCCTATTCCTATGGAATTACACAAAAGAGAAATGTCTTTCTTAAACTAAGTCCTTAAAGCAAAGATACTGCTGATCTGATCTGAAGCAATGCACACGGGCACTGATTTACCTGGACTATAATCAGAATCACAATCTTTACATTTTTAGGTCTTGGAATGAAATCCTGCTTCATATCTCTGCCAATATGTGTCTGGCATATTTTTGCCCTGTGCCTAGCTGTGTCTGGCTGTCGCTATTGGCTTTGTTTATCAAGCACTTAAGTATTCTACAAATAATAAAAAAAGAAGTATAATAGAGCTAGTTCTTTTTCTTGTTAGTAATATGTTAGATCTTTCATAGGAAAAGTGCAAAGTTTATTGAACTGAAGGAACTTTATGACTGCAAATCTTTAAACACTTACTTCTTTCACGAACCACTGGCAAAAGGCAGGGCCAATCCATTCTCTTGCATGAATCCCACAGTCTATCCAGACAGCTTTCTTGTAGGGCCGGGATCTTTTACCTAACTTGAAGTGTGAATATTCACAAAATATCAATAGATCTCATGACATTAGTGAAACACAATAATGAGAAAATAATAGAATATGAGAAACACTAAACCATTTTGAATTTACTCATATAAAGGAACATAAATTTATTCTTTTCAAAGGTACGGCCAAGATAAGGTTTGGCAGGTATGCCAAGACAATGAGGCTGATCTATGGAAAAAAAAAACCGAAAGGAGAATTGAGATCTCTCAATTCCTCTTTTATGAGGAATGATATCCTTAAATATCACATGGAGTAGGGTGAGGAAGAATGACACTACAGGAATAGCCTGATGAAGAATCAAATTTTCAGAACTCTTCAACAGGAGATGAAAATACATTGAAACTAAAATTTTTTTGTGTCTTGCTGACACACTCTAATTTGTGGTCCTAATCATGTGAATTGGAAGCACACAGCCCTTGAATTTTGTCAGCAGCTAAAAAGGAAGTGTATGTGGCACAGGCTGAGAAGGGCTCCAGAGTCCCCTGGGGTCCCTCTCCAGCATAACTGCTCTCCTAGTTGTCTATAAACACAAAGCTTTCCAATCCCCTTAAATCCAAACCCTGCTAATTGAACTTGTCCTGTAATCTATCTTCATGTATATCCAATCGAAGTAAATAGGATTTGCCTTTTAGTTTTCCACCTTTTTTTTTCTTTCTTCATTGAAGATGACATTCAGAGAGATACTTAGATCTTAGCAACTTATCCCTGGGAAATGCTGTTAAGCTGCATCTCTGGTGTACATGCTATAACATAAGTAACAAAGTGTCTGTCTCTGATTCCAGACTTTAGTCTGATTAATGACAATTTAATCTTTACCTTGAGTACATACAGTGGTCTCCCTTCATAGGATTTTCCAACAGAGAACATGTGAACAAGATCTGAATAAGTTCTATTCAGATGATGCATCCAGTCCTGTATCTGCAAATACAGAAATTAAATCATTGCTTCAATCTTTGCATTTCATGGGAAGCTAATGTAATACATTTCTTAATCTCAGCTCTCAGTCCTCTGTATGTTTTGGGATTTTCCTATCGTTTTTATTTTTGTCTTTTTTGTTTGTTGGCTTTGCTTGCTTCCTTGCTTGTTTGTTTTTGTTTTGACATTTTAACTATTATTTGGCTCTCATAGCTCTATTGCCAGAGTCTGGATGCTGCCTTCAATTACATAGTATGTTTTTCCCATTTCATTGTTGGATATTACTGGAATGCATTAGCTGTCCATCGAAAATCTGGGGATGGGGCTATTCCACCATTCTCACTAAATACTAATGGAACAAAGAAAGAAGGTCTCTGATTCTGCCTGCCAGAACACAGAATGACAAACAGATTGACTTGCAGGATTCAATGGTACCTGCAATATTTGTTTCACAGGCACCAGACCTTCTCGACATGCAGCACTCTCCATGCCCGGTCTAGTGACTTTGCTTTGGTGCAGACTGAAACTGTGTATGTGAGCAGACAGAAATCAACAGAAATTATTTACCCAGCCATCATCTGGGATAGTTAAACATGAATTTTCATCTATGTATTTTTAAGTATTTGTGCCTCTTGTGTAAATACTTAAGCATTTGGTCACATCGCTTAAAAGACTCAGTGTGACTAATCACTCACTGAAATCTCTTATTCCACTGGAGTAAAAGACCTATTTAAAAAAAGAAAAAGTCCTAAGCTGTCAAAGATAGTGATGTATAAAGATAGGTCTTGAATACAAATACTAAAAAACCATATATTTTTCAAGAAGGTGTCTATTTTCGAAGAAGAAATGCTTAGAACACTTCTGAAGATGAACAGGTAACCAGAACTTGTAGAGAGAATGTAGTAGATAAGAGGAACAATATGAATTTTCACGTACTTCTTCTAGGGAGTGATACACTTCGTAGTTATACCCAGAGAGGGACCTTCGATTCCTATACGACCTCAGTCCAGTTTGGTTTTCTACTGCTTTCTGTAGGTCTGATATAAGAATCCTAAGTAAAAAAAAGATAGCAGTATTACTGAAAATGTACTAGAACACACAAGCTAAGTCAGAACAACAATCACACTTAGAAGAAATATAGCAGGAGTTAAACCATCCTGACTTTACTTCATCTGTTATATTTTGACAAAAGAGTGCTTCAGGCTCATTTGAATATAAACTGCCAAATAAATAGTCCAGCTGCTCTGAAATGTAACATTGCCTTCAAAAACACAATGAGCTTGTTAAATGACTAAACCAGGTTGATGTAAATAATCTAGCCAATGTGAAGAAGCAACCACTTTCATTTGTTTATGGAGCAGCATTTGCTGTCTTCTTTTGTAATCCAGTTATATTATGTGATCATGGATCTTCAGAAACCGATTTCAATCCATTTAAAAATCTTTTTAGGCTTAGAGAAACATGCACATACTATTTTTTTTGTGGCACGGAACATTACATATAGTTACAGGTTGTAGAGGCAAAACAAAAAAAGAAGAACTTGGCAGCATTGTCATTCTACCTAAACAGCAAACAAAGAAAAAATCTCAAGTGTGCTTTGTTGTTCACATTATCTATGCTGTAATAGTTGTTTGCTAGTTGTATTAAAATAACTCAGGAAAACCATGAAACAATACCAAATGGAAATGAAATATACTTGCATAAAAAGCAGAAGGTTCCTTGTATTATGAGTAAAATTCAGAAAGAGTTGTGTAAGTGGAAATCTTTCCTGGTTTATGGCAAAAATAAATAATGATACAAATACAAATATAATATAGTAAACATCTAAAAATAATTATAAAGAAGAAACTGGAGCATCTATCCATTCCACAAGGTAGTAGCAGGATCTGGGAATATTGTCACTGACATCAGTAACAGCATGACTGTAGAACTGAGTCAATACTTGTATGCCAGCTTCTCCTAAAGCATGGGAATGTGTAATCACCACACCACTAATTCATCATTCCTGTAAAATGATAGTCACATTCAACCTTTTAAATTTTCATAGGCATCAGCTGCAGTGACAGGAAAAAGACAGAAAGAAATGGCATTTACTGTGCTCCTAACTCAGGTGTGCAGCAGGTACCTCAAACGTAATAGGTCCACCTACATGTAATATCAAAGTAAAGGTTATTCCCATCTTCAAATGCATTAGTGAAGTAGTTGTATAATTAGGAATTATATTGTTCTACATCAGCAACATTCATTAAGTAAACTAAAGAATTATAGTCTTGACTTTCAAAGTACTATATATACTGTAAGACCAGTACTGTAATGCCTGTAATTAGATTAAAGGAGTGGTTTTATTCAAGTTATTAAGACATTTAATATTTAAAAAAAATACTTGACTTCTTTGCAGAATTCTGATTAGTGTAAGCACCTACCAGAATCAAGCGCTGTTTGTTCACTTTTAAAATAACACATTTCATAACTCCTGATTGTTTATGCATCTGTATTCTGCATGAGATTTGATAATCATTCTTTACTCTTAAGTGACTGTGTACTTTGTGTGTTTATAACAGAAAGGCTCTTAAGTCTCTCAGGTTTTAATGCAACCTAAGTGGCTTCTTTACCAGAAAACTTACAACTGAAGCAACTTGGTGCAGAAAGAGTTTATCTGATGCCTGGCTTGTCTTCATGACCATTTTGTCATGAAGTCAAGCCCAAAGACAGATAAGCCTGTTTTACAGACAAGTACTGGTCACATGGTTCATTATTAGGAATGCTTCCTAACTTTAGAAATTTGTCATAATTTAAGCTATTTAAGCTTAATGCTTCCTAAGTTTAGAAATTTTTCATAATTTAAGGAATCATCAGGCTGAAATTTTAGCTGGCGTTTGCCTCAGATTTTCCAGTTCCAAAAGGGATGTAGCAATTTTAACTGCTTTGCAGAGTGTGCAAAAACTAAATAATAAAAAAAAAAACATTGTGAAAACCAGCCATGTGAAAAGGAGCTGTACAAAATCTTGCTTGTGGAGATGCACTTCAGCTCAGTGGTTGTGCCTGGTTACCCTGCTCTCCCTGACTGTGGCTGTTCCTTTCACGGCAAATCCTCCTGGCTCTTGTGGAGTTACAGATCTCAGGAGGCTTGTCAGGAATGTAGAGGCTTGCTTGTAGAGGCTTTGAAGAGTTTTGCTTCTGATGGCTTGGACCATCTGAGATGGGCAGCAGGGGGAGGAAGAGGGAGAGCAAAGGAAAAGTCTGGACCTGACAAAATGCTGCCCAGCTTCCTTCTAAGTGCACACAGCTTGTGTGCCAAAAGTCAGAGAGGGGATTTTTCCCTGTGGAAGATTAATGCAATGTTGTCATAGTATTTGTACCATGTTGTTTCAGGTAACCTGCAAAGACCCTTTGCCCTTTCAGTTCTTGCCCTTGCACACTCTGCTCTGCAACCCAAGCAGAGGCCTTCAAGTACAGTGAGTGTTTATAACACATATAAAACAGCCTTCTGTCATTTCATTAAAGGTGATTACTGTGAGCAGGAACAGCAACAGACGTGAATACAACTGCTAGGGCACAGTAATTAGGGGACTTTTTTTTATAAGCACAGGAAAACAATTACAGAAATCCCCATCTCAGTTTTAAACATAAACAAAACTGAAGCGGTGTTGAAGACACATGAAAGTCACTCTGAACTTCAGCCATTGAGCTTGTGTAATTAATCTCCTTATATTTGTTTCTGTATTTTTAGAACAACAAATTTATAAGAGACAATTGTTATAATAAAAATGGAATTCTGATCAGTACTACATACATACATACATATACAGTATGATTTGCACCATCCTTTTCTCACTGAAAAATAAACATAAATACCCTCATGTAGGTCTTTACTTAGCAAATATTTGAGAATTCAAATAACTCATCACTTGATTATTCAGATGCTTAGGCATCTCACTGAAAAGGCTTAAATGACAAGATCATTACTCTTGTCCAGTATATCATACTGCTAAATACGAAAGGATAAGTATACTTCAAATTGTCTTGAATTTTTTTAAGGAACACTATAAATGATACGTGATCCTTAGCGTGTGTGTATTTATGTTGTATGACTTGTGTTGGATCACTAGGATTGGAGAATAATAGAACTAATATGTTTCTGTATAGTTGATGAAGAAGGCTTTCCTCTGCATTTGCAGCACACTTTTAAATAAACCTTGCTCCTGCTAAATACAGAGAGGCAAAGCAGGCTGTAGAATTAGTAATTACCATCTTTCTCTTAATAGATGTGATTTTGCATGCATTGAAAACACTTCAGCTTGACTCCAAAGGAGGACATTTAATTAAAACTGCCTGCCTGTGGGAGATTTTCTGTTCTCCCATTAAAACGGTTGTTTTCTTGGCAGTGCCTATTTGTCTGCCAGTCTAATTGCTGTGATGTGGAACGTATTCCCAAGCACACTTGGCATGGTAGAGGCAGACCTGCCCGGAAGGCCAGATCTCTGGAGCAAGGCAAGGAAAGTGAAGCATGGACTTACGTGTACTGGATGTTTGCTTGCTGGAGGTAGGGCAGCAGGCTTCGGGTCGTGTTCTCTGGTACTCGCACGTCAGTGACTGTGCCTTCGACGATGTGGAAGGGGCTGCTGGGCTGCCACAAGTCCACCTGTAGTGCAGGAACCAACCTGTAATTCATATGCATTCAGTGTAGGTGGGGAAATCCAGGAGATGGCACGCTTGAAGGTATGCAGGCAAACATTTTAGGCATGATACAGACAATAGACCTGCACTGGCTGGTCCAGCTTGACATCTATGCTAATGGAGCAGATTTTGAGGAATGATTGCGTCCAATTTACCACAACTCTCATGAGAGATTTGCCAATGGGAAGAGAGAACAGTTTCCAGAATGTGCGTCCTCAAATAGTTTGAAATAAAAGGCACTTCCAGCTTCATGCACTTCCTCAGACTACTATACATTCCCTGTGTCCTATGGAGTCCATGAGTCTCTTTTATTTCACAAGGCATTTTCTATGTTCACTAGGGCAATAAAAGAATGCTAAAGAGATACAGAGGGTATAGCAGATACCACTGTTGTTTACAAAGTGTACCCAAGCTTTATTCTTGATAATAAGCAGATCAGAGGTCAGTAACAGGGTGCCAATAACATGAATACCCAAAATTTTATATGAAATGTCAAAATAACAGGATTAAGATAATCAAATCATTACAATCTTGTAAAAAATGATAGCTGCTCAATGATACCACTATTATTATTGTACTACCTCTATCTGCACATATCTGAGGGACGGTTCTTGTCCATTTTTACTTCCTTTAGTTGCCAAATCTGAAATACTTTTGGAAATTCTAGCCTAAGGCTGGCACAAATTTTCAAAAAAGCAAGAAAGTTTGCAAACAGGGGTTTGAAAATCAGTGTTCTACACTCTGTAAAATAGTAGTAAAATAGTGTAGATGCACATACTCTACAACAGAGGTGAGAACAGTTCCTCCTCAGCCAGTGTGAGGACAGTGGCAAGAACACAAGTTAACAAACTCCTCCCAGAGCTGTTGGATAGTCCAAGGAGACTATAAATGGGAGTTTCAGCAACTGTCTCTGTATCAATGTGACAAATATGCATGTCAGGATCCACAGGCTTTAAAAACATATATTTGTGAGCTGAATACAAGGAATGGACTACCACGTCCACACATGTCTTAAAGAGAATTTAAAAATAATTAATATTTGATAAAAGTCTTTTGAAGTTTATTGCAATCAGCTGTGCCAGGCTGCACTGATGGAAGTCATTAATACAGCTTGTGAGTGTCCACTGCTTTTCAGGTTTCTAAGAAGGTTTTTATAATCTGCATTTTAAAAGCTCCTGACTACTTCTATGCCATACAAGCTATTTTTGAAATAACAAATGCATTTCACCTGGTCTTGCTATAACCTCATTTGTGAGGGGAGTACAATCTTGAAACATGGGTTTAATTCTCACCATTTCTCAAATGACCCTGATTAAGAATATTCTGATTACCAAGAGGTCATCTGACACTGAACCTGATGCTACCTCTTACAGCAATAGTGACCTCAGTCCAGTTAATCCAATTAAATGCCTGCTACTTTGGAAGCAGCCAGAGAGGAGCAGCCTCTTCTAGTTCCTGCCAAAACCACTCTTTGTTTCATGCTGCCACAATATGGTCTATGGGTCTGAGTGATAGCGGTGGGTGGGTGCAGCATCTTTTCAAGTCTAACACCAGCACTGGCAAAGTTCACGGGGTTTGTGAGGCTGAGAGCAGCTATGACAGATGGTCAGTAGAAAGCAAAATCATGAATTAAATGGTGTTAAATGCTGCTTATAAATAAATATCTTCTCACTGTGCTAACACCTTATGTTTGTTAGTTTATCTGTCTTTCATATTTTGATACATTAGAGACACTCACTGAAATTCAACATGGTTAATTTCCCACACAATAATTAGAAATGTGTATTAGACTTTTAAGATTTATCCCTAAAAATACACATCAGAAAGGGTAAATTTGTTTCTCTTGGAGCAACAGTGTATCAATCAGCTTGAGCCAGGTTTATAAAAATAACAACAAAGTGTTACACAAAAGCTAACAGCAACCAAAACGGAGTTTCCAAGCACACAAAATTGGAATAGAAAAATGAAAAAAAATTCACACTTGAGATACACCTGAAAATTGTCTTTGTTCTTGACAGTTACTCAGGATTTATTTTGGTGAAATTGTCAATCATCACGGAGGGGATAAAACAACCAATATTCACACTATTAGTTATAACATCATCAAGCTTTTTAATTTCTGAGGCATTCTAATTGTTCCTCACATTACTGTCTACAAGTGAATATCAGAAGCAGAAGTAATCTTCATGAAATCAATGGCATATTGCACATCAATATTCTCTTTTAGTGAAAATCCGGTATTTCACTCCTGGCATTGTCCTGGAAGTGAGACAAAAAATCCCATATTTAGAAGACAAATCATTCCACTCCAACTCAGTTCCCTATTTGGCTTCATTTGACTCTCACTCTTCACCCTTTGCAATGTAAATGAAGCATTCAGTGCTCCTCTGGGAGATGTTACCTGTCCTGTCCAGAGTACTTCAATTGCTAACTTGATTTTACCTTATAAAGCATATAACAAGAAACATATTTCTCCAACAGACATCTTATTTATATTGCAGCCTTCAGCTTGTCCTTGGTGTGACATAGAGACAATGCATGAAAACTAACAAACAGAAGATGGATTTCAGAGCAGGCATGTTCTATCCTTTATTCACTGTCATCTTCAGGAGACTTCATCATTGCATCTCCCATGGATACCGAGGGTCTCATCGGAGTCATCCCTCTTCTTTCAGCATCATTCTACTCACAAGTATGCCTTGGATTTCCACTCTGGGCTCTGCTGGTTAGTGAGTGGCAGTGATACTAATTCCTATCCTATCCTCTTTACTATCTGTGATATGGTGTTGTTATCCCCACACACTATACATTAGTTGTTATACAGTATTATGAATGGTGTACCAGTCAGCGCCAAAAGATATCTATTAGCTGTGTGGGTGGTAGGATTTGCTGGGTAGGAGGAAGATTCTCCAGCTACAAAACAAAGAGATGCAGAAATCCTACAAAACTCTCTGAACATACAGCCAAAAATCTGAACCTCAAAATTCATCTAGTATCTTGAGGCTAGAGGAAAAGCTATATGCTCAAGAGCATGTCTGCAAACCTAAATACTCTCATCTCCTTTACACATCTTATCCTGTCTTTCAGGCAGCAGGTTGCCTTTAAAAGGTCTTGGGATTTTTTATGCCTTAAATAATAAGCAGAGCACATTCAAGATTTTTCAGCATGTTCAGAGTTGGGACTAGGAGACCAATTACTCAGCACCGCCACTGCACACAAGTGCAAGTGTGACTATGGGTACCTGTTGTCAGGAATAGCAGTGCACAGATGCCCGGTGAATGCTCTTTCCCGGAATCTCACTGGAGGCACGAGCATCCTGAGTAGCTTTCCACGAGAAAAAATGGTATGTAAAAGCATACAGTTCGCTCTCTTTTCTCAAGGGATTTAAGCACATTATTGCTTTATTAAACCAAGAAGGTATAAGAGATTATTAATTGTGACTGCATAAGTAAGTGTTGCTGTTTATCTTCTCATTCTTTTTTCCAACCTCACTCGTCCCATAAAAGAGCCTGTGGTTCAACTTGTGCTTAGGAAAGCCAAGTTTCTTTAGGCAGTTTCTCTTTAAACCGAGGTGTTAAAGACAGCTCATGAACATAAATGCATCACATTTTACCTGGACATCTTTCCAGGTACAGCAACCTTGAACTCATTAGTCATGTCTCTAAGTTTTGGCCAGTACAGCATCGAAAAGAGAGCACAAGGCAAAGGGACAAATATTTTAAACAGATTTGGGTGCTGAACTAATAGAATTCAGAATTTATTCCAAAGGTTAAAATTATACAAATAATTTTCCAACAATACAAGCACTTCGTTGGTATAATGCTACATGTTACAAATGGCGTATAGAAAACGCTGTTGTCCTGCCAAGACAGAAACCAGAACAGGGAGTTTTTTTCTTCACTAGTTCAGGTTTTCCTCCTGCTTATTCCATGCCTGTGGAAAGAGAGCCTGAGAAGAAAAGAGTCTCCCTACTTTTCCCCATAAACCCTCTCATGGCTGCATAAATTCCACAGTTTTGTTTTCTTTTTTTTTCACTCAAATCACTGAAATAAATCCCCAGCTTCTTTAGACCATCAGGCCTAGTCCAGCCTTTGTAATTAAAGGCATTTTCTTGGGCAATAGCCTCCAGTTGTCTCTCACTACCCTTTCAAAAGCAGATGTTTAATTTCTTCATCCATTTATCCTGAAAGGAAGATGCTTAGTGCTCTCATCAGGTCTGCAATTGTGTATCAATCAAAAGAGATGATTGATGCTTGTCATGAAAATAACTAGAATAACTTTGCCATAACTTATATTTAGTATCTAGAGAAAATTGTTTGTATGATTTATCTGTGTTATACCCCATGAAAACAGTAATTTTGTTATGCTTTATTACCTAGAAATTCCAGTTTTTATTTTTACTGAGTTGTATACAGCAATACATGTACCAAAGCTGGCCTTGTCCTTAACATCACTATGAATGAATTTCTTTGAGAAATGCTGTCAGCTGTAAAGTTCAGAATATAATTATTGTTATGATGCCATCAGCTGAAATGGCTTGGCATTTCTGAGCCTCTTGTAAAAGGGAATGTGCAGTCAGTAATGCAAGCAGTGACAGTCTTTGCTCATGGACTCTCTCTGGAAGTGTGGGTTTCCCATTTACATCCATATGCTCATGTATAGACACATGAACACCCTAAGCAGTCCTAAAATTCATTAGATATGTTTTCAGTTATAAATCCGTAGTAGAAGGTAGAGAGTAGAAGAAGTAGAAACTGCTCTGGTTTTACTGATGTCATCAGAGGTCTGACTGTCTGAGTATTCATCACATAACACACAAGAAGCACAGTCACATGCGTGTATGTACATAAACACCTCTCACATGCACATGCATAGTATGCAACAGAATTTTAGGCTTCTGTTGGTACATTTGGAAAGAAAGAAGCAAGGAAGAATGACTCCTGTTCACTTTGACACTGGTGGATAATTACAGCTGTGCTGTAGTCCACATGGAAAGAGCAGAACTGCTCCTCTCTAATGCCTTCACCCTTACAAATATTTTCAGGATTGGGATTGATTTCATCCTCACTTGCTCCTGCCAATTAAGGAACTTAATTGATAGTCCTGATCACAAATCTCCTTCAGCTGCTCTTTATGTGATGCAAAGTGGTCCAGAGGCAATTCAGCATGGGATTCCCTGTGCTTTCGAAAAGGACTTAAAAGGTAGTCCCAGTACAAAGTAATTTAGGTTTCTGACTGAGCACAGTAGACATTTAACTGGCTCTAACTTTTCTGTATTTATTTGCTCTTCAGTGAGGCTGGTAAGAGTAATTGTGCTAATAAATCAGGATTGATTTGTGGGATTGCAGCAAACATAACGCTGGCAGAATGCAAACAATGCACAGCTTGAAGTTTTGAGTTTTGGAGATCTTTGTGGAACTATAACAAAATAATGGTCTTGCCCTCTACTTACACTGGTATAATTTTACACAAGGCTGTACACTGAAAAGAACCTGTAGACTATTCTTCAAGAGAGTCACTGAGATAAAAATCATATTCAGTTATAAGGTAACTGAATGTCCCTTCTTACAAGTACAGATGCTGCTGGGTTAAGTATATCTGAAAGATGGAAAAGAGTATTTAACAGACTTATTAAAAAACAGACAGCCAAACACCTATCTTGTTTCTTATTAAACTATTTATGGCTTGGTTCATTTTGCAGTTGTTTCTGCACTGCATGAGAAACAGAAGGGTAATAGTGAATGGGGTAACATTAGACTGGTGACCTGTCACTAGTGGGGTTCCACAGGGCTCTATCTTAGGCCCTGTGCTCTTCAACATCTTCATAAATGACTTGGACTGGAGGGGATATTCAGCAAGTTTGCAGATCACGCAGAACTGGGAGGAGCTGTTGACTCCCTTGAAGGCAGGGAGGCCCTGGAGAGAGACCTCAACAGATTAGAGGACTGGGAAATCACCAACCATATGAAGTTTAACAAGGGGAAGTGCCAGATTCTACAGCTGGGATGGGGCAACCCTGGATGCTCATACAGACTGGGGAGCATACATGCTGGAAAGCAGTGCCACGGAAAGGGATCTGGGGGTCCTGGTCAAGGGCAAGTCGAATGTGAGTCAGCAGTGCCCTGGCAACTGGGGGCAGCTGGTTGGCAGGAGGGCCAACCAAGTCCTAGGGGGCATCAGGCAAAGCATCGCCAGCCGGTCAAGGGAGGGGATTGTCCTGCTCTGCTCTGCACTGCTGAGGCCTCATCTTGAATATTGTGTGCAGTTTTGGGTGCTGCAATATAAGAAAGATATTAAACTATTAGGGAACGTCCAAAGGAGGGCAATGAAGATGGTGAAGGACTCTCAGGGGAAGCCATATGAGGAGGGGTTGAGGTCATTTGGGCTGTTCAGCCTGGAGAAGAAGAGGAGACTGAGGGGAGACCTCATCGCAGTCTACAACTTTCTCATGAGGGGAAGGAGAGGGGCAGACACTGATCTCTTCTCTGTGGTGACCAGCGACAGAACCCAAGGGAATGCCCTGAAGATGTGTCAGGGGAGGTTTAGGTTGGGTATTAGAAAAGGTTTCCTCACCCAGAGGGTAGTTGAGCACTGGAACAGGCTCCCCAGAGAAGTGGTCACAGCACCAAGCCTGACAGAGCTCAAGAAGTATGTGGAACAGTAAGCCCTGGATTTGATCCTGCTCCCACCGGGGCTATGCTGATGACTTTGCTGAGCTTGGGCTCAGGCTTCCTCAGAGGAAGCAGGTTCCTCCCATCTCAGAAAGTCCATGTTTTCTATAGCTTGTGAAAACAATACACTCAGAACCTGGGCTCTCCTGTTCTATCTTGCACATTCCTACTGAAGTTTTTCTGGAACAACATTTTTCTTTGGAGCCTCGCAAGTGGTTTCCAAACATATATTCTGATATATTGATGAATAGCCTCTGTTATCACCTGATGTTCTTTGTGTATCTGAAATAGTCTATCCATATCTGACTGGAAGCCTAACTATGAATTAGGGTAAAATCTGGACTGAAAACTAAAGCACCTTGCTATATAGATATATTTGGTATATGTGCAAAATAAAATGCACAGCCCTGGCCACTGAGCTAGTTTTTTCCTTCTGCAAAGTAAGATTAGCTCCACTTGGGCAGACAGGCTTTCTTACTGCATTTTCAGATGGGTTTTTGTCCTCTGAAGCCTTTTTAAGCATTTTCCTATGGAGGCGTAACCTATCAGATTTATAGCCAAGTGATCCTTTTCCCCTATGAGACATTTTTTCTGATTCCCTGAACTGCAATGACAGGATCAATTCAGGGATTACAATGGATAAGTAGCTGCTGTAAGGACTAGAAAACAAACAAGGCTTCAAGGCCTGCTAGGCTGGCTGCTCCCAGAGCTGAGAAGTGCCTGGCTGTGCCCAGGAATTTCTTTTGTTAAAACCACTGAAGAATGAGTGGTCTAACACTATTATGCCAGGAATGTTCACAGAGCTGTAGGTTCTTTACTACCTATACAAACAATCTGGATCCCAGTCAGGCGTTATGTGATAAAAAGTGTTTGTAGATCACTGGCAGAGTAGAAGTTATTAGTCAAGGCTCAAATGAAGTGCTGCTTCAAAAATAATGCTTACAAAGGAAAATTCCAGAGCAGATAATCAGAATCTGTTGGATCTGAGGACCCAATTAAATTCCAGTTTCTTGCAAAGCACTTGGGAATGTGACATTTGTTTCTGTCAGTCAGGTTCAACAGAATTAAAACCATGAAAGGGCTCATAAATCAGCAACAGGCTCCTCAAATTGTCTTCTAAACAAGAAAGAGCAGGGGAAAATAGCCAGTCATTGGACAGGTGTACAAGGCAGGATGACAGCAGATGGACAAAAGGAGTCCTGGGAGACAGAGAGCAGGTAGTAATACTCAGGTCACTGTAGTACTACCATCCCAAATATTCCTCTTTTATTTGTTGATTACTATAATAATTTGCAAATGACTAGTGTGGAACTGTGAACCTGCAAAAAGATATTTCTGGTCTTAGACACTGAGTTGGGATCAAAGATTTGTGGCATATCTTTATAAAAAATAAAGTATTTATAAGAGCAAAGGACTGCAAGAGAAAATCTAAAATTTAAGATTGATGCCCGTGATGGCATTACAGTAGCAGCCAATCCAAAAATTGGGACAGTGCTCTACAGCTAGAAAAATAAATAAATAAATCCATGAGTTTGCACTTGAATTGCCAAAGAATTTGCTGCATTTAATTCATCACAACCATATGAAAATGTTCCTCAAGACTGCTATGCAATATACTCGTCCTCTTACATAAATGTCAGTGGAGCTCCACAGTCATTTATCCCTGTCATACTCACCATCATGTTTACCTCAGTGGTCTTTGGCACAGGGACTGTACTAAAGGTGTTCAAGGGTGTGGGGTGGTGCTGCTGGTGGGAAGCAGAGTTACCAGGGTCTTATTTTCTTCCGCAGAGAAAGAGAAAGAAGTGATGTAGGAACACACTGGAGACAAGAGTACGTATGCATGTATACATACTGATGGCATCTCCCAGCTGCTACTACCTCTGTCAGTGAAAACCAGAAACTGCCATCTCCTGCCTCGAAAGAGCATCACTCTCAGTTCCCCACTTGCCCCATTTTTTACAACCTCAGAGACATGTTGCCCTAAAAAATGGTTGCATACAAGCAGTGCATGATGCACAAGAGTTTTCCGAGAACTTGCTCTGGAGAGATGGTGGCACTGTGGCCCTAGAGTGGCAGGGCGGTGGTGGGGGCGCAGGGGACCCTGCTCTGCCTGGCTGAGTCATGAGGAATCAGGGCCAGAGCACCTCCTGCTGCTTTGAGGCTGGGATACAGCTGATTGGACTTCGTGTATTTAGGCTTCTTTATTGCTTCTTTACTGTGGGTGAGTTTATTGGTTGAACACATGCAAGTTCAAGCAATTTTACAGAACTAACAGCAGACAAATTTTAGTCTGTAGAGCTGGCTATTTTTACTAGCAGTGCAGGTCTACATGCTATGTTTACCCCATCAGGGAAAAAAAGCAATATTCTGTCACCTAAAAGTTAACAGAACCAGCCAATGAAGGAATCAATTTATAATAATGATTAATAACAAAGCACTGTGGGCAATGGAGCTACAGACTAAAACTAATTTGTGGAAATTACTCAGCAAGTGATTATGACTAATGTGATTTGCCTTTCGGCAATTCATGAAAAAAAGTTAAATGTGTGGAATGAAACATTCATTATCCATTATTCCCTCAGTATAGGCAATGGCATTCATATTGTAGCAGAGCCTATACACTTCAGGCAGATTTCAGGGGTTTACTACACTAGGAATTATATGGACTCTTTTTTTTTCTTAAAAAAAAAAGGGGGCAAATATCCTAAGGAGTTCCAGATGCTAAATTAAAAAAGTCCTGAGGGACTACGCCTCATGTAAAAGTGTGTGAGTTAACTCTGCAGCTTAAATATTGGTAGAAGAGCAGTCCTGTTTGAGATCAAGAGGTTTCCTCAGGAATAAAACCACTGAGTAGCCATTCAACCTCTTAGATGAATTTTCTTGCTTATGCTGTATTTAGACTGCCAGTACTGCTGAAGTTAATCACTGTGGGCATATTCTAAGATACTTCTAATACATCAAGACATACAGCCAAGGTGATCTTTCAGGATGTCTCAGTGCAGGTTTCTGCAAATGCACATTCAGGAAAGCATTCCCTTTGTGTGGGATACTCTTCCCAAAAGGGACAGACCTTGCAGCTTGCTGACCTCTACAGCACTGGCTTTAGCATAGTAAAAGGCAGAACTCTCACCACTTCTTTCCCCACTGCCCTGGTGTTTCTTTCGGAAAGACAACAGCTAGAGCAGACTGTAAATGACAAAATCTACTCAGGAAAAATCAGTAAGAGCAGTCATTAAGAAACCGGCAGATAAAATGAGTGAAAAGATACAATGCTGTTCTTCCCAGTGCCCGCTTATTGTCTTCATGATTGTTTTCCCTTTGTCCAAATCAGTGGGCAATAAGAAAGGGTATCTTTGCATTTGCTTTACTTTCTGCCTGACATCAGAATTCATTGCTTTGTAATAGCATCATCAGGATGATTTTCTCAAACTTCTTTGTGATAAAGCCCTTCAGAAGGATATGCTCACTTGAACTGAGGGGAGAGGAGGTTTCCTTTTAATTTTTTGAAATATGAAAGGTAGGCCAGAGGGAAAGGCTAAGTCACTCTGCAGTGTAAATTTAAAGGCAGAAGGAAACGACTGAAATGAACACAGAACACCATGAATCTATAGGAAAGTTCCCTCCATCAGACACAGTGAGGAGGAAACCTGGGAAGCCCTTTCCCTTATCAGAACAGATGGTCTGTTGTATGCAAGGAAATCCTGCAACAAGAATACAATCCATTTGTGCAGAATCTACTCAGTTTTTGCACCATCCTGGGAATTTATTCAAAATATTTACGTTGTGCATGGATCACTCTGGGGGTAAACTGGGTTCCCCAATTTTGCACAGTAATTCCTATGTGTTTTTGAGTTGGCTAATGAGGACTAATCCTGACTTCACTAGAGAGTGTAACTTTTGGTACCTTTGAAATACACCTCATCTCTAATAGATAAACTTGCCTGAGTAGAGAAACAGGCCTGAATTGAAACCCAAGTGCAGGTATCCTTCTCATTTCATGAACAAAAGTGATGTAACTTTTATTTTCACTGACTTTTCTTGTTCTTATAATACTGACAATGGAGAATACTATCAGGCCATATCACAACTCAGGTTGAAAACTGAATTTTGCTCAACACTGAGTAACACAACAGAAGGATCCCATGTCTTGAAAGGATCCTGGTTCCATCTTTATTTTTCCCTTGAGGAGCAGAACATGTGAGTAATATAACAGTTTGATATTAATTTACTTCTCAAACCAGAATAGATTCAGAGGAGATGTGCCTTAAACCAATTCTGATTTTCTGACTCAAAAATGAAAAAATCCAATGTGCAGTCCTTGTAATTATACCAATTTGTATATCTCTGCTGACATTTCTGTTCATATCTCTACTGTCTGTCAGGCATACAGTGCTAAGATAGCATCAGCACTCTATCTGTAGAGTTTTGTTTGTAGCTTATTTTGCACTATTGGGGTTTTTTTTGGTGCAGTGCACTGTCTTCTATTTTCTCCTGAGCACATATTCAGCATGGTGCTTAAAGACTCATAGTCTTTTGAATTTTGAATTTTCAACTTTTGAATTTTCAACTCTGGAAGTCTAGGGGCAGGAGAAGGACAGAGGAGACTTGACATGGAGACTTAAAAATTGCAAAACTCTAAATACATGGTTCTTCTGAGGAGCTGATGATTTGCAGCCACTACTGACGTTTGCCAGTATTGTAGGGACTTGGCACCTCTGAGGATTGTCATTGTTTATCCACTTCTTCATGAGGGAATAACCTGAGATTTTGTGAGGGGGAGAAGATGATAAGTAATATTAAACATATCCATTACTTGTTAGCCACTCAGGTGTCTCTTTCTGTGTGACTGCATGCAGATGGGCAGTGAAGCAGCTGCAGACGGAAGAGCCCTAAGACCTGACATGCAGCCAAACCCAGCCTATGTTCATGAAACCAGGTGTCACTGTGTTCTCTCTTTTATTGAGTCTTCCCTTCAACCTCCTCATCTTAGTGCCTCAACAGAATCAATCACTTTCTAATTAACTAGTCAGATTCCAACGCAGTTTGCCAAAATTTTATTATCCTGCTCCAAGAGTTATAGCATACAATTATTTATTCAAGTTTCTACTGCTCCCACTTTGATGGAATTGGGTGAAGGAATCTCTTTCTGGGAGCCTAAGGGAGCTCTGTAATGAGAAACAGTTGCAGGAAGGTGAGTAACCCTTTTGCTTTGCGGGGTTTGCAACATGAGGAGAAAGGAACAAACACATGTACTCCCTCTTTATGTTCCAGCATCCAGGGGGAAGAAATTAAAGCAAAATCCAGCTTCCACATGTATTTCTGGTGTTTATGGTTAGATTTTTTTTCCTAATTGGGAGTAAAAAAATTATCCTTTTTAGGGTGTTACAGTAATATTCACAGGTGAGGGTCAGGCCCTTAATAAGCAGTGTAGAAGCAAATATAAGACAATATTCTTTAGAAGAGTTGGACATTACAGTGCCAAGTGCAGTAATGCAAGGTATCATGACACCACCTCTGCTGAACATTGAAAGTTTTCATGCAACATGTGCACAGTTTGGGGGCCTTGAGAATGGGATTTACAAAAGACAGCATCTTGAGTGGGGAACGAACTGAACACAGTGTTAAGAAATGCAGATGTGAGGGAGACGGCCTCAGTTTTTCTACTTAAAACTAGTAAGGTGTCAATGTCTTGACTGCAGTCACACAGCTGTAATCACAGCAGCAAGCTTTCTCCTGAGCTGAGATACCTAAGGTAGCTCTATCCTCTTTCTTAAAAAAATGGTAGGAAGAAAGCTTTGTCATAACTGAAAGGTGGAATGTTTTTCAGAAGGGTGTAAGAGCTATTATAACATCTTCATTTTGGTTTATTTGGTGTGTGGACAGAGATTTGATGTATGTGTATCCCAGATGTTAACTACTGGACTAGGAAATTATATGCACCTTCTTTTTTTCCTCATTGAGAACACAATCATTTATGTGACATTTCAGCAACAGAGACAGAGATACACCACAGACTGCCTAACAGTTTGGTGAATTAAAGGCAGTGAGCAGCCCAAAGGTTTTATACGTGCTCCAAACACTTTGGTACAGTTGGTGTTCTGCTGTGACCCAAAACTGTATGTCATAGGAATGATAAAGTTACCAACAAGTTCCTTTGTCTATGCCAGCCAGACACAAGGAAGGCTTGAGTTTCTGTGCCAAATGACTTTAGCTTGTGCCTGTGGTGCCTATAAGGTTGCCCTTCAAACTCCTTTACCTTCACAGGTACAAGGAGAAGCCAACTGTTGCCTGCTGGGGTCAAGCAAACACGAGCTAACACAGGGGAAGAGACAGAGCCTGGGACACACATTCAAATCCCAAAACAAACAACATAGTGATCCAGTTGTTACTTCCCTTGTTCTGCTCTGGTTAGGCTGTGTTTTAGCAACTCTTAACAAGGCTCATCCCTTTTCCCCAGTGCCTGGGGGGAGCGCATGTGCGTGGCACAGTCCTTTCCACATTGCCGTAGGGGCCACAGACCTGGTTTACAGGTACTCCCCCATTCTCTAAGACAGTGGGCCATGCTGCTGTGGACTGCCTCTGCCTTCGCTAGCTGTGCCAGCAAACAGCACGCTGCAGAGTGCTCCTATGCTGCACTGCTACAGTGGGACCATCGCTTTACATTTATATCTGCAGGAAAAGGCCAGGGAAGAAAGATTTTGGTTTGCTGACACTCTCTCAACTGCCTCTAGAAAATTACTCTGCCAGAGAGATTCCCAAACTAAAGCCACTTCCTCTTCCATATTCCTGTGTGTGTATTCACAACTTGAATTAACTCAGTGTTTTAAATAACACCATCAGTCAGATAAGGAAGCACGCAACTATGTATGCTAGAAAGAAATGGAAGAGAGAAGAAAGCAAATTTCTGAGTGTGGTTCCTATATTACTTTAAGCCAATAAGTCTTTCTTGTTAAAATTGTCAGGCATGATGAATCTGATTCTTATGCTATTTTACTGGGAAATTAGGAATTTAATGGGCAAAGGCTGCTTTGAGATTATAAAATAACTTGAAGTGCCAAGTGAAAGGCAAGTCAGTTGAAGACTACAGTCTTCAAGAAGATCAGAAAAAGAAGATAAAAATAATCAAACTCACCTCAAGTCTGTTGAATGCAGCCCTCAGGATCTGTGTTTCCCTCTCGCTCTCAGGAACAACTCGTATGACTTTATCACTGCCAATAACAGAACATTAAATTGATACTTTAAGGCTCTTTGCAGCAGCACAATGTGACGGTAAATAGGTTCAGACAGCTACAATAATTGTGCTCTTTTTCAGCATCTGCAAAATGTCAGGTGAACTGGAACTCTGCTTCTAAACTTGGCACCTTGGATTATGCACTTCCATAGAAATTGTTTGTTCTTTATAGATCAGTGTCATCTTGACCCTCCATTTCCATGTAAATGCTTTGTTCATTCCTTCTAGGTTAAACCATTCAAGCTGACATCTTCCATACTGAGTATCTGCCTCAGATCAAAACTACTGTTTTTTTTTCAAAGCAATTAATCTGTTTCTGAGGAAGAGATTAGGTAAGATACATTGCTTTTTCTTGTTTAAATCTTTAATGGGCTTCGAAAAGTCCAGTATTCTCATGCATTAAATAGGGGACAATTTTAGAAAAGAGGTCATCTTCATATTGGGGCATGCCTTTTGGTTTATCCATTAAAGCTTGCACAAATTTCGTGAAGTAAATAGCTGCTCATACATGCTCAGAAGATTCTAGGTAATAGCAGCTGGTTTTGTTCACTTTCTTTAGCAGAAACTGAAATAAGGTAGCTTTAGATAAGATATTAGGAAGAAATTCTTTACTGTGAGGAGCACTAGAACTGGTTGCCCAAAGAAGTTGTGGCTGCCCCAACCCTGGAAGTGTTTGAGGCCAGGTTGGATGAGGTTCTGAGCAACCTGTTTGAGTGGAAGGTGTTCCTGCCCATGGCAGGGGGGCTGGAAATACATGACCTTTAAGGTCCCTTCCCATCCAAACTATCCTGTGATTCTATGACCTTTGGCAAAGAGGAAACAGGAAACTGAATGACCATTCAATGACTACCATCTATGTAATGAACTATGGGAGGCTGGAGACCACAGAAAATATAGCAGCTGATCCTGTAACTAAGATGTCAGCCATACACAAGAAGGCTGACATGGCCAACGTTGATTCTGGAACTTTCCTACATTTTGAGATTTTTAATTTGTACTTTTGATAATCCTCTTTCAAGAGACCTTGGAGGTCATGCATATCTTTATTTCTACAGTTCTATCCACTAGCCAGAATACCTTTTAAATAAATTATGTACAGTTTCTGCATTATCTGGGAATTTTACACTGTAGAGTTTCCCTTGACATCGAGATGTTGGTCCCATAAATATACTGTGAGCTCTCCTATTTCACTGAAGCTTCTGAGTCTGATGAGAAGATATTTGGCTAACTAGAAAGACCACTGGTGAGTGTTCTGCTGCTGGCCTCACTGTTTTAGGGAGGGTCCCAAGCTACTTCTGTTCTCAGCAAGCAGGTGCCAGGTCTTGCCTTTGGTGTACTGCAGTTTCTGCACTATCTGGGAATCATTTCCCCTTACCCCCATTATTCTTTAGTCTTTTCTCTACAGTCAGCATCTGCTCCCCTTTGTTGGCCTCTGATCCTTCTTTCTGTCTCAGCTCTCCAGTTTTGGTTCTCACCCCTGCTGAGTTTTCCCTGCAGTCAGGTCCCAAGCCTCCCAACTCCTTCATGCCCTAAAGTTTTTGGTCCAGTTAGACTCCAGGTTATTGTTGCAACAACACGGATGTAGCCAGGGATGTGGACCTCCCTCTTGGCTGCTGTTGACCTTACTTGACAAATGGTTTATGCCTAAGATTTCTGAAAGCACTCTTGTTGTAATTTGGCAGCTATAAAAATTTAGGGGAAATTACTATGCTTCCAAGACAAGTTTAACCTCCTGTATAGGAACTTACACAGAAAGGAATAAGCCTCTTAGAGCACTACAACTGCTACATCTTTTCAAGGAAAATAGATGCTTTTAATTTATCATACATACAATAGTAATATTCTTTCCCATTACTCACTTCTTTCAGAGTATTAAATTGCTGTTAAGAACAAAATGAATAAAAAGAAGTAAAGATTGCCCAGGACACGTGAAGTCAAAGTAACTAATAAAGATTCATTGGACATTTATGGAAGGATTGGTACAATCAACATATAAAAACCAGATTTTAATGAAATAAGTAGCTAAGCATGTGTTACGCAGCTGTAATGGAATTTCAAAGGAATGGATGTCACTTAGGTATGGTCTCGAATTAATACACATCACTCTAAACTGTCTTGCATTAGCTCAGTAACTCTATCATTTCCAATGTGATGAAAAACCTGCCTGAAAAAAGAGGAAAATACTGGTGCTCTGACACACCGATCACTTGACACATTGTTGGGAAATGCCTCAAGATGTGTCTGGGTCTGCTGCTAGAGAGCTCAACAAGCAGTTTAGCATACCTGCTAATGTTAGTATTTTATTAAAAGATGGTTAAGCCATTACAAGGCACTTCCAATTTTTGTGCATGCAAGTTGCAGGAATAAACTGAATTCCTGAGAACTCTCTGCTAACACCCACTTCTGTAACCTGGCTAGCCAGTGGATAAGCATTATACATTCTTCAAAAAAGCGGATACCAAATCTGACTTTACTGCTGATATCTACCAATCAAAGAACAGTCCTAAGTTAATTTTTTAGTTTTACAGCTTTCCTAGTTACATTTTACATTAAAGAAATCAAATGATTACCTTAAACTCTGTGCAATACCCATTGAACTCAGGGTAGAAATGCAAGAACCTACCCACTATTTAAAAGCCAACAACAAAATCTACCAGATCATGGACTAATGTGGTTGATATATGGCAGCTGTACCCCAAACACTAAGGACTACCCCTTGGTGAGGTCCCCTGCCATCCTTCATGTTGAGATGTTGAAGAAAAAGAAGCAAGTGAGCATATATACATCTAGGGAAAGTTGTGTTGCCTGCAGACATATGTCAGCAATCTGCTGATTTATGCAGCTGAGGTTATTTTTCTAACCATAATGTCTCTAAATCTCTTTTTTGAAGGCTATTTTTTAAAATTTCTAAACAAACAGCAGGATGGGATATATTTTGTAGAAATTAATATAGAAATTTACGTCCACCATGACAAACTTTCAATTTATCCCTAGCAAGTAGGCTAATAGAATTTAAATCTAGGATTAAATGAGATCTTTAGAATTTTGTGTAAACACAGTTGAAAGCCTTTGCCAAGAGCAAAACACAGGCTTTAGTAAATGGACTGACTGAATGAGAGTAGTGAGCAAAGAGTAGAAGCCAGACGGCTGATGTCCCCGGGGACAGCCTTATGTCTGAGCAAAATGGGTGACCAGCTGTTGACCAGCACTGACATGCAATGTCTTTTTTTTTTTTTCCTTCATTACCCTCTTATATTTTCAGGAACAGCATGAAAAATTACACAGCTGCTTTTGAAACACAGAATATACTACATGGCTTTAGGAAGGGTGGTACTCCCTGACGCCAATGGGGACTAAAACCTATTGGTTTATATCTTTGGCTTTTTCATTTACTTCTTTTCCATTTACTTCATAGTTTTACTCATCTATGAACAGACCAGATGGATTCAATGAAATCATTCTGCAGCACATCTATAACTTCTTTACTGATGGAATTAGTAGCTCTCTGTCATGAAACTTCCCTGCTAAGTCACATGGCATTAACTGCATTTATGTAAATTCCTCATTTCCTCCAGGAAAATCCTTCTTATTGTTTTATTTTCCTGACTAATGTGAACCTTAATCAGATCTCTGCTCTCCCATGGAATTCAATAAAAGTATGTTTACAAAGGCTTTACAAGTATTTTAAACACAGTTTAAGGAATGATATGCTATAAATCAAATACCTATAGAAAAAATAGCAAAGAAAATAAATCCCCACTTATAGGCATTCATTCCTAATGGTAGAGGAGGGACTATAGTTCTTGAGAACAAGATGCCTTAGTTGTTGCACTTAAGTGGTTCAGTAAGGCTGAACAACACATCTGAAAAGAGCTACAACATGAGAGCCTCTTGTCAACTCCCAATATGCTGTAAGATATCACTCGCGATGAAAGATCAATAGCTTCGTTACTTTTTCTCCACTAAATTCTGAAAGTCAAAAGGTTAAAAAATATTAAAATATTAATGTTTTTTCCTCTCTTCATTACTGGGATGAAGAGTTTTAGCAGGGACTCAGTCCTGTTACAAAATCAAGTTACTTAAATATGGCTGGGCTTCTTCCCAAGACCTGATGGGGACATCTGGAAAGAGAATTTTACAAAACTTCCTGAGCCCTTCGTTATGGTTTTCTGTATTACAGCAGATGCTGATCCAAACAGAAGAGAACACCATTTGTATTGTCTAGATAGCAATGCTTATATTTTCTGCCTTTTAGTTATTAAGGCTGGAAAACTGATGCCATTCCTAGTATAAGGAAGAGCTAGATAATCTATAATTTTTAATGAAAAAGACATGCTTGGGTATTGCAGGCAGAAACGCTGAGGAGGCAAAATATGTTATTGCATTATATTTATCAGTATAGCACAGATGACTTCTTGGAAATCTGAACGTTTATGCAAGTTGCCTGCTAATTCCCAGGCATGGGATATCTGATTTTCATGGATTTTTTTCAGGTGCAAAAAGAGTTCTTTACCCAAGCAGGAAACCTTATGGACTAAAGCAATGCTGTATTACTAGCACTCTTCCTTTAAACAGCTTCATCCCGGAAACAGATGGTATGGAAAGGTGAATGTCTGCAAATATTCCAGTTTTCATTCCAACTAAGGAACGATGCTTTTCCAAGCAAAGTTGGCCTCCAGTGTCTCAGAAGCACTGGATACAGGGCCACCTAGCTTAAACACTGCAAGTGGGAATAAGTTGCTTCAGTGCATGCCTCTCTCTCAGAAAAAAAATCCCGACTGCGTATAGTAATGAATACTGTCATGGCTTCACCAAGTGTCATCCAGTTGTGTGCAAATAAAAGAGAGTAAGGAGGCAGTGATTCAGGGCAAAAAAAGAAAAGAAATAGCAAGACCAATACACACCTAAGACACACAAACAGACCAAATTAAGAAAGTGGATAACAAGGAGATATTGAGGTAACTCAATATCCGGGGGAGGCTGCAGTAATCTGCTAAATGAAACATCATGTATACTTGTGCAAATTCCCTTCCTAAGAAATGTATTGTAATTACATGTTTGCATGAAGCAGCTGATGATCATTTAGCTTGGACGTAATCCTTCCAGTGGCATACTATATGAAGCACTGCCACTTTTACAGAAAGGATCATCATCATTCTGCTAACAAATTATTTAAACGAGCTTCTGCCATAAGCCCCATCTACTTCTTTATTCCCATGGCTCACATATTTCTCCAGTGAGTTGGTCTGTGCTTTGTAGGGAAGAAATGAGTAGACAGTGATGCTGTTAGGCCTGGAATGGGCCTGACAGTACCAGGATGCTCATCTGTCTGTCTGGGTGCTCCTCCACCCAAACAATAAAGCTTCCCTCCATCCTCCCTCTTCATCTCGACTGCAGAGGCATGTTGAACTTGTGTGGTGTGGCCAGACAAGCTTGGTTTAATGTCCTGATTAGGCAGTAGCAAATAATTACTTCTCAGCCAGTGCCTCTGAACAGACCTGATTACATCTGCTCCAAATATTTCACTCCTTTTCTTGTTCCCCACACTTGTACCTTGCTTTCTCTCCCCATCTCTCAAATAAACAACTCAGCCTTAATTACTTTTCATCAGTTGGTCCCAACTTTATTACATCCGTACCCAAAATGGGTATTTCTAGGTAATCTCAGGTTCATATGGTATTACTGACAGGATTGCCTAGATATTGTTGCCCACAAAATGCCCCCAGTATTCCCTTTTCAACTGCCTGTGGAATTCAACCATTTCTCAAATACCCTCTCCTTTACCTCCTGCAAGACCCAGTTGTCCTTCACAGTGCTCTCTTAATTTTTTTCAGCTTCTCACATTGTCATATCCAGTAATTTCTCATGTCATATCCCATAGTTTATCCACGCCCAAATCACTTATCTTAACCTCAGGCCAGAGTCTAGTCTACATGCCTGCTAGGCCATGTCTAGTCTAGGCCACGAGCTGCATGTGCTTACAGCTCCCATCATGCTGAAAGTCCATACAGAATCTCATACGCCTTTCTGAACTTCAAAGCTACTTCAGTTCATTCTAAGCTGCATGTATGTTTTCAGACAACTGCAGCAACTGTTTCTAAATTAAGTATCTCAGGACTCCATGCAGCAGATCTGTTCTCGACCTCAGTGAAATCAACAAAGGGATCCAATGTTTGAAAGAAGTTTGTTACAGAATTTAGATATCAAGAGCAGAAAGCTGAGGGGGGGAATGGTTCAGTGTTAGAGGCCTACGTTAGACTTCTTGTACTCCAGCTTCCTTTAAGACCATGAACAAACTATCACAGACCATCTACCAATGAGATTAAGAGCAGGCTTGGCAGAAGGTTTCCTATACTGAGCTCCGTATGCTTTATATCCACATTGTTGGCTGCCACTGATGTGTGAAAACCACACACTGTGTATTTGGTTAGAGATATTTGCTGGTGGATTGGTTTGTCTGGTCCCTCTCTTCCCCCATCTGTTTCAATGGCCTGAGAAAGAGTCTGGGCTCTGTCCTGGTAGGTGTGCTCAAAGCACGGGTAGTTGCCAAAGCCTGGCATTCAGCCTGACTCTGAAACTGCGTGCACATCTGCCTGTAAAGCATGATGGACCAGCTGGGCCTTAGAGCTATGTTTAGCTGACGGTGTACACATGGTTCAGCTCCGTGCCCCTATAACCAGGGATGACATCATCCTTTAAACTTGTGGGGATATTGAGAGAATAAATAAACTCATGACTTTTAAGCTTGCTGATGTCTTTGGTAATGGGAGCAAGGCAGGGACCATAGATGAAAAGCACTAAATACAGCTTTCACAGAAGAACAAAATTCTGCAACTCTTAAAAGTCTTGAAGCATTGTGCATTTACTCCATAGACTTCAGCAGTGTTGAAAGAAAAAAGCTTTTTTCCCCAAAAAGTTAGTATTTTCCACATCTTCAAATTTTTCTATACACGATAACATGGATAATTTGGCAAAGTCTTGTCTGTATGCAAAGACGGTGTGCAGAGAACCCTTATTTTTCAAGGTTCACTGAAAAATTAGTAGGTATAGTACTTCTTTCCTTTCATGCTTTTCCACACACAATGAATTCACATTTGTAAAATAATGAACAGCAAAGAGTCCAAACAAGAGATGTCCATGCTCTCTTGCTTTGGAGACAGCTATGAAATTGTAAAATATGCTCAAAGGTTGGAACTAAACCTCATCTTGCTGTTGTTCAGTCAAGCTACAAACCTGGAAATATGAAGTACTATATTTTCAATGAAAGTAGCCTTCTACAATCTTTAATGACAATTTTAAACTGATAAAATTGCCTAAATTATCACCACTGAATACTAAACCTTAATATTTAAAATTGATTTACCATATAACCCAGAAGTAAATAAAATAACTATTTTCTGATACTAATAAAGAGCTTACCACACACTAGTGTAAGATCTAAAACCTTCCTTTAGAATATTTGAAGTTTGTAGAAAACCTTTTAATTATAGAACACACAAACTATGTGGACTTCACTTTTTATGAGCTACAGTTTTACTTGACCATGACCTTTACTTAATCTGTACTTGCCACAGCAGGCAAATACCTGCACATTTTCAACTCTGTGACAACCACTGAATAGGATATGCAATTTATCTGCCTTAATGACTTCTTCTCAAGGACCAGAAAATCCTTCAATCTTTAAAAAACAGAAAAGAAGAAATTTTAACTTTCATTTTCTTAAGACATGCTCTTCACTCAAATTTGTATTTATTTTTCTTTTCTCCCCCCCACCCCCAAAATTTAAAGAGAATCTCTATAGGCAGCCCAGAAAAAAACTTGCCTAATTTATTATATAGTTTCCTTTAACAGCAAAGAGGAAGATCTTATTATCAGCAGGTCTTTTCTAATAGTACTCTGTTCCTCTCTTTGTATGCAATGCATTCAATCCAAAATTATTTCCATCTTTGTAGAAATAATTTCATAGAATAAGAGAATAATTTTGTTTGATGGGATATCTGGAGATGACTTCATCAGATGTCTTTGTAGCTCTTCTCTTCATCTGTTCATGTTTTTTTACTTTTAAATATGGACCAAAAGCACTATGTAAACTTTGTTACTCATTTGAAAAGTCTCCTATAAACTCAATATTATGGTCCTAACACATTGGAGCTCACAGTCATCCTGTGGCTGAATAGTACATTGCTATTTTTTTTCCTCCTTGATCCAACCCAAGGATTTGCAGTAATAGGGAGAAAATATTGAATGAATGATCTCAAATGTATGATCTCAAATTTGAACTGCATTTCACCCCGGTTCTTTTAATTCAGTCATTAAGTCCATCAAGTTTTTCTAACACATTTCTAGAACCCTTCTTGAATAAATAACTTCAGAAAATAACTGGAAATAAAAACTCTTTTTTTTTTTTTTTTAGGTAATGATAATTCAAGACAGAGAATGAGGGTTGAAAGCGTGGAGCAATTCCTGTTGCTGAATGGGACCAAGTCTGGAAGTATTAGGTTATTCCTGGCAGGTGATCTCTTTAGCTCAACTTAAGGCCCTGATCCTCAAGCTCCATGAAGGTACAAAGGCTTTAAGCATTAGGAGGAGGAGGAAGCCTGTATTCATTATTGTACTTAGCCCTGAAACACAAGTTAACTTGTAAGCACGCATCTGTAAGTGTATAAAAAAAGAGATCAGAGGAATTGTCTCATACATATTTTAAGTAGTAAATGTCAAGATGATGAGCTTGTATTTAATTTAGGACTTATCATTAGTGTTTTCCATGCATTTATTCATTTATGCAAGTTACAGCAAGAAAGATGAAAATATTTATGGAGTAAAAAAATGTTATGGTGTGAAATACTGCTGCCAGAAGATGTCTGTAGCATGTTAAGCTTCCCCAAACTATTCCATCATGACTTATTACCTAGTTTGCTTCCACACAGTGATTTTATATTTAAATTCACAGAAAGTACACCTTTAATATCAATGGCTAAATAAAGGACAAACAGGACATGTCTCTCCAGAGTCTTGCAGGACAGGATCCATGGATTTCAAAGTTGGGGAATACACCAAATTTATTGAACATAGGAAAATCATAGAACCATAGAATCAACTGGATTGGAAAAGACCTCTGAGATCATTAAATCCAACCCTTGATCCAACACCGCTGTGGTTCCTGGACCACGGCACTAAGCGCCACATCCAGTCTCATCTTAAAAACCTCCAGGGATGGTGAATCCACCACCTCCTTGGGCAGCCCATTCCAATGTCTGAATCCTGGGTCTACTTCTCTTTTTGTTGTTGTTACTGCAGTAGGCTGGTGTACTTCCACTGATTTCCAAGAGTCTTGCTAGGTTAAGCAAGAAAAAAGCAGCAGGCTTTTTTTTTTTCCCTTTTCATTACAGCACAATCAGCTATTCCTGTGTTTCAGATAAAGGTAATAGAGACCTGGGTGCTGAGCTGTTCATCAGTTTAGGATGCTATTTTGAAAAAGAAATTGGAAGTCTGCAAGCACTAAGTCCAGGAACAATTACGTGTGACATTAACTGCTAAATCCTACCGCAGCAGATGACTGAGAGTCTCACAGGGAGCCCTCTTATTTTCCCCACAGGGACATGAGCAAGGTGACAGTGTTGACCTGAGATGCAACACTCTGTGTTCAGGTAGACTGTTTCTGACAATGGAGATGAGGAGAGTCCCTCAGCAAAGGGACACCTTGCACACCTAGATTGATGTCATGACTGATGTCATGTATTTGCAAGCTTCTCTTCAGTCTGTACTGCAGAATATCTTCCCATGAACTGAAAATGATACTGCAAGAAAGGAGTAAATTAAATATATATAAAGCAGAGATGTAAGGTAGAGCCTTTGAATTAAAAATGCCAGACAGTTGGTCTCTGTGATCGCTGGTACATTGTGTCATTTTTGCTTTCTACCAACTGCCTTGAATAAAGGGACCAGCAGTGAGACAAATCTAGCAGTAAGTCGAGCTGCCTGCAAAACCTACAGTTATACTGGGAGTATATCGACTTCAAGCTGAATTCCAGGTACCTGCAATGCACTGCATTCAACCACCATTTCCCCGTGAAAAGATGCAAGGTGCATGTCATTGATGAGAGCTCTGTGTATGCCCTGGAAGCAACCTACATTGTTGGGTAATCAATGCACACAAATGCACTTTTCGTTTAACACTGTCAGGTTTTGTGTAATAAGATGTTTTTAAAAACTCAGAGGTGTTTTTGGATGCTTAATTATGCAACAGGTTTTCTTTAAATCGACTTTAATAAAAATTAAATCTGAAAATAAAAATGTTTAATTAAATTTTCAATTAACATGGAAACCGAATGTGAAGCAGAAGAAAGAAGTAATTTTCATGAAAAATTTTTCATTTTGCTTTAAAGAATTGTGCACTGAAAAGTGTAGCTGCAATTCTGCAGCATGTGTCCTTCAAATTGCAGGGTATTTACTGACCCATCTTTCCTTATGAAAATCAATCCAATTTCCCATTAAGTATAAGCAAATGAAGTATGCATGTGCCTGCAATAGGAAGTGTTATTTTACTAACTGCTGCAGATTTTTAATGTTTACATTTTCATAATATGCATATAGAGGCCAGATTTATTTATTTTTTAATATGGGAATTCAAAACAACACTTTGGAACTAGTTGTAGTACTACAAAGAGCAACCTTCTGATTCACAGAATGTTCTCTCTTAAGGAACACTTTTCCATGGTGATTAATTTATAGAAAAGTTTTAAAAACCTTCCATAGTGGGACATTTTTAGCATATAAAGAGGAAAACACTTATCCAGCTGCTCCATGCAGCTTTATGGATGCATGTAGTCTTTTTGCTTATACATGCATTTAAGCTGTTTTCAAGCTCTGTAACTTTTTTTCCCAGCATTTTTTTAGAAACACAGGGTTTACATCCATTTGTTTCTGATACCATATGAGTTACTTGATAATCTGCCCAAAGCAAGGAACCAGCCCCTCTGGAGAGCCCATGCTGCCAGCTTGGGTGTGTGGCCCTCCCTGTCACATTCTCTGCTCACAGGGCAGCAGCTCTTCAGATGACTGCTTGCAGCACTTCTATCAATATTTTGTCAAAAGCATAAATAAGACAGATAAGAATAAAGACAGAAAACACATGTGGAACCAACTCTAGGACCTGCATGTAAATATACATGTCACCATACATGTCAGTAAAATTAACAGTACATCTAATTGCTTGCAGGATCTGAACATCAGGAGGCATTTGAATATATCAGTAGATTAAAAAAAACAACAGCCAAAAAGTGTGTTTAATGTGATCATCATATATACCTTCATTACTTATTTTATAGGCTGTGAAAATCAGCACAATAGGCACATAGAAGTGCCTTTGTTTTGATAATCTCCATCTTGAACATCCTGGATATTGTTTGTTTACTTTTTAGAGAAGGGGGAAAATGGAGGTTTTGTTGGTGGTTTTTTATTTATTTATTATTTAAAAAATAACGTGGCTTTATGTATCAGCAAGGGACTTTCAGATGCACCCATGGAAAGCCTGAGGTCAACTGTATTTAAGAGTAGGGATGTGAAAGCCAGCCAGACTCACTTTGCTGGACATGGGGCTCACTTTATAAAGGCTGTGCAAGACTTTCAATGGCTTTGCATTTGTCTATCCCATCAGGATACTCCATTTTATCCTTCTGCATTTTTATAGTAATAAATTTAGGTTCCAACCTGGTACAGGGTTTCTCAGGGGCAGATTACCCATGCAACACTGCTATCAGTAGGGCTGACATTTGTGCTGGCCAATCATTTGTTGAGATGGGCTGCCATACATTTCACTGTGCATTTGGCTGGACCCAGGCTGTTTTATTTTCCAATGTCAAAAGTAAAAGATTAAAAAAAAAAACCCAAACCAACAAACAAAACTGATAAATAATGTAGAGAATGTGGTGGGAAAGAATTAGAGACAAGGGCCTTCCTGGCCAGGCTGCCTAGAAAATGAAAGGTGATCCAAGAGAGCTCTCTGATCATGATGTGACTGCAGCTGCTTCTCAGGGCGGTGCATTTCTTAAGTGGTATTTAGTCTTTTCTTGTGAGAGGCATTGTGTAGGCACATAACCCTGTCTTAATCCCTAATGATGTTCTAATACATACATCGCAGTTCTACACATACTCAACTACGTGTCTTGATAAAAAGAGATGTCAGGATGCTCCATTTAAACACGTTTATACTAGATGGCAAGTTTGCAGTCTCACTTAACAGCAAGTAGTGGATGGGAAGGAAGTGTATAACACAGCCACATATAAACAAGATAGCTATGCATGATTTGATGGATCTGTATCTTTGAACTTGCTCTTGATATGCACATCCTGACTCTCCTTTGATCTGGATTTTCCTGAACAAATTCTTTTTCTCTTGTTCCTCAAACCAGTCCTGAGTATTATAGACAACTGACCTGCTATCCTGTCACTGAAAAATGTACCTGTAGTGCTGAAGAAAACAAAAGCACACCAAATGCAGACTGCTATAGAAACACAAAATCAAACTGAAGGCTTGGGGAGGGATATAAATATTTTAGTGGAAATGAAATTATTTATTCTCTGAAGACAGCTCCTGTAAGGCAGCTGCACCATCCATTAAGGCAATTATATTCTGCCATTTTTATAAGCTGCTTGAGAAATAATTTTTCTCTACTAGATTAAAGCTGTGTCAGTTCTCTACAAAATCACTTCTGACTTAAGGGAATACTGGAGATATTTACGTCTTGATTGTATTAATACTTGTTTGTGTGGGATAATTTGGAGTTCTGCAGAAACTTTTGTCCCTCTTGGTTTGCTCATAGCCTGACCATAGAGGATGCCACAGTAAGATTTCCCAAAGCAGTAAAGTCTGTTTGTGGTTAAGATAATAATGGTCAGTTTAACTGTACCTATTGAGCTTGTCACAATTTCAATACAATTGAAAATGAGGCCCATTCCACAAGTCTTCCCTGAGCTTCCCTGCTGTAACCCTGCCACACCTTCTATAACGGTGCCATGAATAGACAGAATGATTTTGTTGTATCATGAAGACAGATGGGAGATAATGTTTGTAGGCATGTAAGAAAACGTTGCCCTTTCTTCCACCCTGACTCTGTTAATAGACCAGCCACAATTCTGAACTGCTGAGAGAGAGTATTTTGTAAAAAGAATGACCTTAGGCAGGTATCTTGGTAAAACACCTCTTGATAGCTGTCTTCTTTCAGGTGGTTGTAGCACCTGTGTTACAGGCCCAGGTCCATTCCACGTTACTCAGTACAGCCCACAGTGAGAGATGGGCATCTCAAGACTATTCAGGCTGATAAAGACATGAATCACCCTCTAGAAGTCCAGTACAGTATAGAGCACAATATAGTTAAGCTATTTGATATTATATTTGTCTGGCAGCTTTACCTTATGCCTATCTGTTTTATTGCTTTTTTCCTCCCTTTTTTCTTCATGAAATTGCTAATCTCTGATTCCAGGGATATGACTGCTTTGAGCACTTTATTTTGAGCTTTGTACACTAACCTAATGCACATTCTGACACGCTTCCTCGAGCCAGCTGAGACTGACTTTTATGCCTGTTCCTCATTAGCAGAAGATAAATGTATATTTTTAAAATAAGGGTGACAAATAAGGATTAACAGGCAATGAATAAATTAACAGGTCTTAGTGAGGTTATTTATGTAACTAAAGTGAGGTAAAATACTTCTCTAAGGAATAAATGTAGTCCATATATTATAACTGTGCTGTGAGGCTGATATTTAACTTCATGGCAATCTGTGTTTATGACTACAAGGATAAAGATTTATATTACATATTTAAGTAAAAATACTTTCTTAAAATATCGTTCAAAAGCAATTGGTGTTATTTTCTTTTTTTGTTGGTGTTAATACACATTGTTTTATTCAAGTGAATGGACTTATGCCTGCTTGCATAAACTGGGAACCTGCTTGTGAATTTTCCTATCTACTGACATCTGTGATCTGCAGATGTTGGGGCATAATGTTTGTTGCAGGATGTCTACTGCCCTGAAATCCATAAGGTAATAACCCATTATTGGTATTTGTTTAAAATATATCTACATGGCATGGGCAGATAAATCTTCCTGCAGTACAACCCTCTTTGCAACATTTTCAATCCTGGTGGCTTTCCTTTTTCTTCTTTTTTTCTGTTTAAAAATATACTGATTGTAGTGTGAGTTAGATGTAATACCCAATGAAACTACCAACACCAAGGTTCTCTCCATTAGACCAGCAGGCTTACTGAGCTGAAGCACTTTGGGATAAAAGTCTACACCTGAAACACAGCTTGACAATGATGGTTAGGGTTGGAACTAGATCATCTGCTTTTAATTATTTTTTTGCAGGAGCAGCAAGGGTGATGTTAATAAGTCCTATTAATATTATAATTAGAGACAATATAAATATAAAATAAATAATAATTAAATATTTTTTAGTAGTAGATTTCCAAACTTTTTCATACTACTCAATTGGGAAATAGAACAGTAAAAATGAACAATGCAAGGAAGTAACAGATTAAAATATTCACACCAAAGTGATGTCAAGTAGAAGCTGCATAAGGCAGTTTCAGCACAGCAACAAGGAGCTGCTGAACAACTGTTGACAAGAAAAAAAGGAGAAAAGCAACTGTGAATTTTTGTTTGTTTTTGTAAACAGAAAGCTCTGAGGTAGCATTTTAGTTCAAGGAGTACAATCTTGAACATTAAGAATCCCATAGTACAAATGAGTATTAGTTGAACAACTACCACATTACAGGTGCAGCGAACAGTCCAATGTTGCTGGATGAAGGGCCATATTGCAGAAACCTCAGATATTCACAGTATCCCACTGACAAGAGCCATTTTCCTGTCTCCAGCAACCGTTTCTGCCATGATGCCTAGAGCAAGATGCTTCAGTTTTCCTTTCCTTTGTGCCTCATGCACTTAAATTTCCTTAAAACCCTCTTGATGTGCTTCCAGAAGGCATATGCAACATCAACTTGCTTTGAGATTATCTGAAGATCAGTATGGGTCAAAAGGCGGTTAATCTTTATCAAAGCATCTCTATTTTGGGCCAGTCTTCTTGCCCAGAGTCAGATGGATGTACCTGCAGAAGGTGACAGCCAGCCATACTCTTGGTTGTACAGCGTCACCTGCACAAGGAACAGCAGTGAGATGCTGAAGCACATTGAATTCCCCTTGCAGAATCTGTTCACTCTTTTTCAGTAAACAAAAAACCTGAAATAATGTGGAGATTAACACAGAGTGGTGTGTAAGGGGAGTTTTTCCCCTATGCCCTCAAGCAAGAAGCTGTGACACTCTGGCTCAATGGAAGCTGCCAACGGGCACAAGTTGGTGTCTTTTAAATCTTTAGCTCAGCCTCAAAAACCTCTCCAGGGCTGCTGGGACTTGCCCTACACTTCTTGAGCCCACTCATGGTAATACGACTCCTAACTTCAAACGTGAAAGCACTTCTGTTATTGGAGAATTGCCTTGGTTTCTGCAAAGGAAAGATTGAAAAGACACCTTCACAAGTGAATTGAAGAAAGAAATGCATCCTGAGAGTTTATGCTTTTCTATTTTTATGTTGGGTGTGGTGTATGCATAGCTAACATATGTGGGGCTGGTTCCTGGTGATACACAGCTGTCTCACAGCAGGAGCTGAAAAGTAAAAGCACCCAGCAAGATGGTCCAGGGTGGGCACCACAGTGCAGTCACAGCTGTCGGTTCAAGTGGACCACATGGCGCTTCCCAGCCACACAAGACCTGCCACCAAAGCCAAGGCTGATGAGACAATTCCCCTAAGTCCACTCAGATGGGTGTCTCAGGTATACACAGGTAAACGTTTTGCTTCCCCCAATGTAACTTTTTACTGAAGGACAAATAGTGATCACTAAATATGACTCACTTCAGTCCTCAGCTAACAAAAGAAATGGTATCAATGATCCTGAACTGCTTTAGTAGTTAGTCAGTCAACTGATTTCTAATCTCTGAGGACAGTGATTTGAAGTGCTCTGTATATTTACTGACATGACAGCCTTCAGCATAGAGGTCCCAACATATAGACGGTATATGGCAATACTTTATTGTAACTACATTTGTTTCTACAGTTATGTTTTCTGATCTACAAAGCAAAGGAGAGGAAAAATTTTGCTTGTTTAAATACATTACTGGTATAGAGCAGGTAATTACTTCATTTTTAGGCAATACAAATCTAATTACAATGTAAAAGTATTCTTCTGAAAGAGAAGCCAATGGCTGAGTAAAATTTTTAAAAATGTACTAAGAAAGGAATTGTGGACCACTCTGGATGGAAGCTACTCCCTATTACACCCACAAATTACAAAACCAAGTGATCACAAATGCAACAATTTCATATTCTCCTCCAAGACACCTCAGAGATCTCAGTATCTTTATCAATGATAAATGATGGAGATTAGGAAAAAATCTTTGCAGAAGGCACACCATTTAACAGCTGCAATGTTTCAGACACCTTATTCTTTAGGTATTAGTGTTGGGAGAGGGACAGATGCTACATAAACACTTTAATTCGGATCAGAAATGCACTTCTGACACAAACCTGAGTGTCCCTTCCTATGAACATGGTTCAAACTACAACACAGCCTCTGGCTTCGTGACAGACATAGAACCAGTCTGAGGATTGAACTGGATTGAACAGAGACTGAGAGATTCTCTTGGGTACATGTAATGTACATGTAATGGGTACATGTAATGTGTCCCAACCTCAAATCAGTTTTCAGTCTGTGGGATGAGATCAACCGGTCTGAAGCAAAACCCAACCAGATTGTCTATCTGTCTACACAGCACTAACTGCTAACACAGACATAATCTGAAGGAATGGTTATTTTGACTCAATATAATAAGACTTATAAGTAGATCTTTGCTTAGATTTAAATTTAATCAAACTTCATACTTCAAATTTACCAAAGGCAGGATAACTAATGGAGGGCAATTTTTCCCTCAGAAAACCACGTGTTTGAGAGGGTGGATGTATATCCTACACCACTGCTTGCAGAAAACATATTTTTCCCCACTCAAATCCATGTCATTAACACACAAGCTAGAAGTCATCCTGCCTTCTGGTGAGAGAGATTTCAGCCTGAGATTTTTGTAGTAATTGAGGTAAATCCTAATTTGTCAATAACTACTCAGGAAATGTATCTATTTCCAGAGAAATAATAAGGAAGTTAATCTATTTAGTTTCCAGAAAATTATTATTAAAATATATTTTAAATACTTCTGCTGCCTCTTTTTTTAGCATCAGTGAAAGTATGAAAAAAACCCAGAAATTTCTATTCTGTCAAGAGCCAATTTAACCAAAAAACATCCACAGTAACTTTTGTTTTTGCTAGTTCTACATGACAGATGTTTTCTGCCTACAAGGGCACTATGTTACACGACCACTGATACCTGAATGCTATCAAAGTCAGTGCATACTTAAATGTGTAAAATTAGCTTTCTCAGCTCCACATTAGATTCTTATGTGAAATGTTACAGTTTTAAGCAAGTGCCAACAAAACCAAAGCACTCTTCTTCAAAACTTCTCCATAAAATACTTTAATGATCTGGTTATGCATGTACATAGCTTTCTAAAGGTCTTTTGCAAACCCATAAATTCTGTGTTCTCACACATTTTAGAATCTCGTGCCATTAACCTAACTTATAAAATTAAGTGCTGTAACAGATTAAATACTAATTCTAATGTTTCTAGCTTCTTTTTTTCAGTATTCATATTACTATTTTTGAGTAACATATAGATTTCAGCCTTAAATTACGAAGTATTTTGTCTGAGCCAATAGTGATGGATTTTACTAAGTGATTTGGTAGATTTTAAGGGCTCTTTATATGCTCCAAGGTTTGCATTTCACATTTATTCTGAAGGTCAATTGCCAACAGAAAGAGGCTATCAGTTCTGTAGATAAAGTGAACAGGTACTTAATTCCCTGGGTAGATGAGTATTTTGGGTGTTATTTGCCTACAGGAAGCCTGGTAATTTGCTAGAGCTTGATATAGTTTTCTGCAGCAGTAAGTGGCATCCCAGTACTGTGTTCTTGCTCTTATAAGTGATCATGCTATCACACATGACCAGATAAATACAGTATAATACAGAAATACACCAGACCCATGGCTAGTTTAGGGAGCAGAGCAGGGTGGCTGCTAGCCTGCCATTTGCTGTCACTTGGGATGTGAAAGTGAAGAGATTCTTGATGCTGTAAATCTCCTTAACGCTCATGTTTAATGAGCAACACCTAAAACTTGCCTTTGGAAATCCTTTAAAGATCAGCATAGCTGCTGAATTCCCTTGTCCTATTATTGTTCCCAGTGAAAACAAAGGAAGAAGAAGAAGCCCTTTTATTTATGCTCCCTTTGATATCAGTGTCCTAAGTGAAACTATTTTATTGATTTTCAAATGAGTTTACTAGTGTCCTTAGTAATACCACACTACCATGTTTTTTTATATCAGATTACAAAAGACTGATAATCTGTTCTGTGGCCCATTGCTGGTCTGACATTTGATGGCAGTATCAATTTCTATGTGAGCACTAAATTGAAAGAGAATTGGGAGCACCATTATCACAAGAACAAGGAAGGCACTGAAAAAGATGAAGGTAGTGAGGGAAAAGGCTGGTTAGAAGGCATTTGCATGAAAACACTTGACTGTCATTCAGCATAACATACTGGTGCTTAATAATTGTCTGGGTTGCGGGCGAAGTCAGTGGCACCTCTGATAAATAGCATGCAGAGCCAGAGTGGAGTGACAACTCTGACCCTCTGGTCTGATGCTTCTCTGCTTTCCCGCTCATTGTTGACTTTGAGTACTCAGATAGTTTGTGCAGACTCTAAGAGAAGTTTAAGAAATATTCAGTACAGGAGAACAAAAGCATTAGGCTATTTATCTGCTGGTTTTGAGTGTATAGGCTCACAGTGGAGACTCATTTTCCATATTTCAGATATTTTTGATTGCATGATCTGAGAAGAAAAAAAAAGAATTATTAACATCAGCATGAATATAACTGGTTTCACAGCTCCAGAAGGCCTGATGATACAAAAACTCTACACCATCCAGCAGAGCAGGTATGTCGTATATAGACTCAAGTGTTAGATATAGGGACAAGAGTACTAGATTGCTGTAACCTATACAGAAATGGAATAGACTAAGAATGAACTATTTCAATTCCTCTATTTTCTATCTCACTTAATTTGGAAACTACTGATTTTAAGCAATTTTATGTTTTATTAGGGTTTAACATCCAGGAGATAATGAAGATTCTTTTTCTGCCTAACAGCAGCTCCCATCTACTTCTAAAAGCAGTATGGTACTTCTTTGCAGAACATCTTAAATGAAGATATACACAAATGGGAGTGTTTACAGTCGATGTTTCAGATGACATAACCAGTTAATTCTAGACTCATTTTCATAACAGAAAAACACAGTTCACAGCTGACTTCCTCTAGTAAAAGATTTCTGATAATAGAGCCAGATACCAAACTAGGTGTCAGACTCAGTTTACTAAAGAAGGCGATTGAGAAGTTTCCGACCAGTTGATGGGTGCATTAATGGTCTTGCACAGACGGGAAATCTTTTAATTGTTTCTTTTGAATGTCTACAAGCGTAGAACTTTGGGTGATGAGGGATCATAATTCTTGTAGTACTGTAAATTTGTCCCAGTCCCAATTCAGAATGCGTATGTAGAGGCTGTAAGCCCTAAATACTAGGGCTGAGTGTGAAGGTTTGCCTGTGTGGAGATACTCTGAAGAGGGAGAAGGGTGGGGAATAAAACTAAATATTAAATGTTAAAGCTATCACAACCAGGAACACATGGCAGTCCAGAGAGCCCATTGTCAGTTAAAGCAAACTCAAAGGCCCAGTTTAAAGCTGGCAATATAAAACCTGTTTAGGCTGCCAAAAAACAAGATGTCTCATGCCTGGAAGATTCCTTTACTGACTCTTTGCTTATGGGCCCTGTGATTGATATGCCAAAAGGACACCATAAATCATTCCCAATTTAATGTGAGGTATTGTGATGTGAGGTATTTAATGTGGGGTGAGGGTGGGAAATTCAAATCACAACATGAATTAAAATGCTTTACAGTTTCATTCACTTTGGAGAATTTAGTAATTTTTGGAGAAAATGGCTTGTTTCATTATTCAGGTTCCTGAATCAACATCTGTGTTTTCCCCCAGCAATTTAATAGATAAATAAAAATACAGAAAATCAGGTGGCAGTGTTATTCATTTTATCTAAAGGAACAACAAAGCCATAAGCTTGAAGTAAAAGTCTGACTTGAAAATATTCTTCAAACACAGAAATAATGCACTAGGGTTTGGGAGTCCCTTATGTTACCAAGAAAAGAGACGTAATCTATTTTTTGGGAACTCTGCTAAACCAAAAAGCCAGAGCTGTTATTACTTTTTACTTCCACACACGTGAAAAAAAAAAAAGGCTTAATGCTCTGAACTGGAACTTGGGGAAATCTCTCCTATTTGCCTCATAATCACTTTTTCCTCAAATTAAGGGGCATTCATTTTTTGGCTGAATTCTGATTTTATTGTTGCAATTCCATCAAAACTTCCTTGCAGTACCTTGGCTGCCCTCCCAAAACTCTTAAATGGAAAAGCAGTAACTGTGTTTTCAAAGTTCAAGGTGTGGTTACAACTGAGTTATGGCTTGGACTAGTCATGCTGAATGTGACATAATGATTTTGGCTCTTCTACTGGGAGAAGCCACTGAAGATGGTGAAGGGACTACTCAGAAAGACTCAGTGCACTGACAACACACAGCAAATCCCATTAGTGCCAGCTGGAGCCATGTGGCATCTGCAGTAATAAACAGATGTTTTATGCACTGTTAAAACAACTTACAGATGATTTCTTGAGACATGCCGTTACATTTGTTTATTACTTGATTGTTAAAAAGCATTACCACACTGATTATTTGTTAAACATTCATTTGGAATATAGTTTGCTAAACTAAGACAAACCACAAATGCAGAGATCTCCTCAAAGTATTGTGCCTTTGTCACTGAAATACCAAACTTGCCGTTTGAGGTTTAATGTCACTCATCTTGTTTAGAGAATTCACTGCTGTGCTCTTAGAATAAACCACTCCATGCTGCAGAAGTTGGATTTATGAAACGTGGTATAAACATGTTCTGCCTAAGAGCACACAGACAGTAAATGCCTAGGGCGTTCTGTAATTGTCCTGGGAATATGGTTTCTTACACATCCCAGATTTATTACTGTAATTTTCATTGGATACCTGATACAGTAAATGTTTCTAAAGGTTTTATAGTTTTTATCTAGAAAAGACAGAATGTTTAGTCTACCTAACTGAATGACATCATGCTGCTCATACTTTCTGTATGAAAGACAGTTACCTTTCTGCGTTGTTTTGACTTACCGGGTTTCGAGGGTTGTGGACGACTTTCTCATTTCAGAAATGCTGATGCACATATTTGTGTGAATGTATGAAAACATAGTTGTAATTTTTAGTGAAAAAGGACATTGCTACCAACTTCATCCAGGATGTGAGCTACATTGAACTGAAACAAATAGGGTAGATAATATCTTAGAGCTATTGTTTATGACCTCCTGCTTACTCGCCTCTTTATTGGTCCCTATTTCTAACTCTCACACCCAGAGAACTACTAAAACCAACCAAACAAACCAAGAAAATCCAAAGGGATCCAGGAGAACAGGAGAGCAAGATACTAAGTTCAGAGTATGTCAGTAGAGCCTTGTACTCATGTATAAGCTATTTCTCAGCCTTGCTCACATAAACTCAACATGTTACAAAATGGAGCTTTGTCTGTTGATACTTCTTGGAAATTTCCTAAGTGTGATTTTTTTCCTGCTACAATAATTAGCAAAAATTAATGAATGCTGAAGAGAGATGCTAGCTCCTTAAACAAATCATCTCATCAGCATTTCTTGCCCTCTGCCCAACTGAAAACAAATCTCTAAATTGAAAACAATAATAATAAAAAAAAATTAAGCTTATTTTCACCTGTGTAAGACTGTTATTTATCATACTGGCTGGGCCCACTGTTCAAAAGACCTATTTTAGAGCTGAAACTACTCTTGCCTGATTGTAATGCAGTCACACAACAACAAAAATCTGAAATTATTGGCTGACCCAGCAGGTAATAAAATGCCTCAGTGCCTACCCAGAACAGTTCTGCAGGCTGTTTATGATGAGACATGAGGACAATGAAGTAGAAAGGATGTGAGAACTGAGAGGCAGGTATGAGGAAAAGGGGCAGGATTTTACACAGCAGGCTGTAATCTCAGCTCAGCACCTGCACAGCCAGCAAAAGGAAAGGTCCTTTGAAAAAGACAACTGAGAAACTGTGTATGCAGGCCTTCTGTGAAACAACTTTTGATGCCAAATGCTATTTCCACCAGGGAGCTGTTGCTTGCCAAGAAACGTCCCCCTGGCAGCATTTTTGCTAGAAATCTGCTTCTGCTGCTGTAGCACCCAGTGATTTTATGAGACAGAGCCTCTAACGTACTTACTCCCCATCTAAAGGTAAAATGCTGTGCTAGAGAAGGTAAAGATTTGGTTGGTCTATTTAATTTTGCTGAGTTTTTGGCAGATAAGTAGGATGGATCTCAATTTGACCAAAATGACCTAGAAGAGGGAGATGAAATTTCAGATGAAGAAATATATAATGGTTGCATTATCTTATGCTATCTTGAGTGCGCAAATTTTGAAACCTGTGAACAATATTGAACTTCAGCCTCGCACTACATTTTGTTCTAGAAGAGGACAGCTGCTTTGGTTTGCCTGAAGCAATGAGATTTATCAGAATTATAAAAGGAAGTTTTTTTCTGGAAATTAGCAGCAACAGGACATTCCACTAAATGCTATAATCAGAACCCAGATACAAAGTTGAGTTTATTTTTGATGTTACATTATTTTTAAAAATTCAGATAAAATTACATTATTTGCTTTTACACACTTACAATTTAAATTGTCTTTATTACATTGTATACTGGAATAAATTAATAAGATGAATTAATTTCCATTTGCAATTATTGCAGTCTATAAAGCTGCGATGGGCAAAATATGTGCACTCTGAGCTACACTTGACATACTGTATGAATTAATATCACACAAATTTAGAGCTTTACAAAACCATTAAATTGTTGACTCCATATTTCTGCAGCTTCTTTCTCGTTATACTCTTTATGTGATCAGCCATCATTACATAAAGTTTCATGGAAAATGGAGTTGGCATGCTCCATGACTAAGAACAAGCTGCCAAAAACTTTTATTATGCAAAAAGCAGCACAATGTATGAGGTGATACTTTGCTTTTATATCAGAATTTTATTTTTTCCATCTCAAACGAAAAATACATCTTTTTGTTGTACTTCCATTTTTGCTTTTGTAAAATAAAGAGGAGTGACCTAAGCCATACATCAGTACAATGTGTGGCCAAAACAGCAAAGGCCTCTTTGGCTTTTGCTGCAACACCAAGAGGCAACACTTCCTTCAGTTAATCCCCACCATAAGATAAGACAGCTCTTACTTCCTTCTTCATGAACTGTAATTTAAAACCCTCCCTTCCTTGTTTCACATGAGTAATAATTAACCTTAAAACAACAAAACCCTACACACAGTGGGGACACAAGTCTTGAATGTGGTGAAGAGTGTTTGGTTGTCCTTGTTTTATGAGCAAGACGTCACTGCTAAAAGCGAGCATCTGCGTGTTCCTCATAGACAACAGATTCCAGTTTTGTTCTGAGATTACTTCATTGTACAACATCTGGTGTTTTATAGCCATGCAGTTTAAAAATAAATACTCTGTATGCAATTTTATAACTTAAAAAAACCTTCCCTTAAATTCATCCATTTATTTATTCATTCTTGTAAGAAGCAATGTTCTTTATACAACAACTAATTTAAGAATTCCTAATTTGTTTGCTTGAAGTTTGTCTTATTTTTTCCTCCAGCAAAAAGTAATGTTTTCCAGAGGGGCAGAGGGACTTTGGTTGCTAAATACACCCTAAGAATTACTTTTCCATTGCCTGCTCTGAAACTGGTCCTCCCAGTTAGATCCCTGCATAAAATCTTTTTTTTTTGTTGTTGTTCTATTTTATGTTTTAGCAGAATTATTATTATTATGCATTTTTGTTGGTCAGCTATTAGCTACTCCATTAAGACTGTATTTCATTAGGTCTAATAAGATAACTGAAATCACGTAGATCCAGTACTTGTAGAATTAAACATTTAAACACTTAAAATGTATGTCTCTTCCCTCAGCCAATGTCACTTCACAGTAAATACACCTGAATATCAGAAACCTCTTTCCTCAGACCTCCTAGTTCTCAGAGACCTGTCCTCTTCAACCATCCAGGAGAATGTTTTTTGTCTTGTTTGCTTCTTTTTTCCCAGTATAACAGCACAGCCTGCAGTAGCGTGACTTGCTTCAGGCTCTGCAACCACATGCCTTCTAATTCAAAGACCACCCCCAGTGTAGCTGCTATACATAAAAGCTTACATGTGTCTTTTTCAACAGAGATAATGGTCACTGGATTAAAGACAAACAATGCAGAAAGATTAGATATCACAGAGCACAGTGTGGATGCCTTGTTCTCTACAATTCTGTACCCTAAACTGTTTCATGGAAATGTCTCGCCGTCTGCAAATTAATAGGATTAATCTCATCTGACAAGGTAAAATCTCTGGGTTTTCCCCTCACACTTGCAATTTCATTCAGCAGAAGCAAAAGATCCATGGAGCCCTTCACCCACCATTCCTCCATGGGGCTTTTACAGGATTCAAAAAGATTGCCCATCACACAAAACAGATATAAGGTTAACTCATCTTGATCACAATTTCATACTGACTGCTTATCAAGTAGGAAACCGACTTGACTTCACTCTTCCATGGTCTCCCAGAGGTTTAAACTAATTAACCTTTCTATTGTTTTAAACTGTGTTCCCATGTGTTTGTGGGTGATACATGCTAATGGTTACAAATTGTCCTTCACCTTGGTTAGCAGAAGCAGCCTGTGCTGACTAACAGACTTTTGGGGTGCCTTTTTGTCCATCACTCACCGTATAGTCAAAAATCCACCACTTATCTTATGGAGAAGAGATGATAGGTCCAAGGAAAGAGGGATGGACATAGGAAAAATAACACACTGGTGGGTTGCATGCCAGCCACTGGCTAAGGACCAAGCATACATAGAGGGAGTGCACGCTAATGGGGGTGCATTGATGGTTCTGTAATCTCCAAGTCTGTGACAACTGCTAACTTGCTTCTGACCTGCTCAGTCACTCATTGGACACCTATTTCCTAATTTGATATAGATGTTTTTGCAGGTGAAGCTAGATGCAAGGCCTTGAAAGATACAATTATTTCATGTGACAAACAACATACTGTAGACGAGAGGAAAGGCTGAAGCCCCTGAGTCCTCACTCACCCCATTTGAGCTTAAAATATCCACATTTCTGTCTCCATGCTGGCCCAGAACTGTCTGGCAAGACTAGATCAATGTCTTTGTCATGTATCTGTCTGAGAGAGGATGATGGGAAAATTTCTTCGCTGAATGGGTCCCTGTCAAGCATTGGAGTAGGCTTCTCAGGGAATTGGTTGAGTCACCATCCCTGGAGGTATTTAAAAGACATGTAGGTGTGGTGCTTAGGAACATGGTTTAGTGGTGGACTCTGCAGTGTAGGCTAACAGTTGGACTCAATGATCTTAAGGGTCTTTTCCAACCTAAACAATTCTGTGGTTCTGTGATTCTATGACAAGTTAACGTTCCTTTCCCTGGGGCCTCTGAGAGATAGGATACACCAAATGTGCTCAGACGCTGCACAGCCTATGCCAAGCAGACAGGGTTCCTCGCAAAATGTGGTCTGAGCAGAGAAGCCTTTGGTTCCTGAGTTTCTCACTCCTCGCAGCCACTTTGGAGGGAGAACCACTGTCTCTCAGGACAACTTAGTGTTGAACAGAATACTTACAGTAGGGATCAAAACCTGCATAATTACATATTTCATTGCAGTTAACATTCTAGTCTAGGCCCCAAAAAATACATGAGTAATTATTTTAATGCTGCTGGATAGTGAATATAAAAGCTTTTACCCTTTATACTCAAATGCTTAGATTTCCTCTGAAACCTTTTTTCTGGCTACGTCAAAACATGACTATGTTTGACTCAAATGTAAGCTGCTTTTGGTAAAAGCAAAACAAAAGAACCTCAAGTGAACAAACTGAAGGTGAAACTATTTAATTTTTCACAAAGAAAGGAAATTACTCAGACTTTATGTTCTATTAATGATCTCCATATACATTTTTTAACATTGTCACTACCAGAGCCAGATGGATCAGGGATCTGGCCTGTTGATAATGAAGCAGAATAAGAACATGCTGTGCTGTCTTTGTGCCACCTGGTGTGTTTACACTGAGCAAGGACACGAGCTCATTCTGCGGAGACACTTGACTTACCAGCCCAGGCTTGGCACTGAGCTTACATGGTGACTCTTGTTATTTGGCATAAATTTTGGGCAGAGCATGTTCTTGGCTGCCTGTGTTATACAGTTCAAGTGAGTCCAAGGTTTATTTCCCAGTTGAAACTGCACCACGATGAAAAAGGCAGAGATCTTAATAAAACATACTTAATTAAATATCTTCCCAGTTTCCTTGACATGTATAGCTATTATTTGCCTAACACCAACCTATTTAATAAATTTAATAAATATATTATTTTTCTTTAGATAATCTTGTTTGTTATATAAAGAAGGACTTAGAGCTTCTTCAGACATTAAGAATGGTGAAATCCTGTTGCTTCAAAAAACCACAGGCGATGATGGCTAGTACCACACTTAAATTTTGCTTTGGTTTTGCACTTTCAGGAAGGTGATTATTTGAAAATGAAAATGAAAATAGTCTGCATGCTATTATTCCCTCTGTGAGCCTGAAACACTCATTAGTGCTTGTTCCTTTGACATAGGTCTGGAGGAGAATCTGGTAGCTGGGACTGATCAAGAAGCCAAATTCTGTCGAGATAAATGCACGGTGTGCTCCTTGGAATACACACCTGAAATTAACTGGTTTCAGACAACTGTCTCCAGTGCATATGTGCACAGGGAGACTGACAGGCTTGAGGTATACAGGCAGGTACTAAAAAACCAGCCATTCCTGCCCCTTCCCTGTGCCAACACAAACACCCCAGAGGCTCTGCAGCAGTCAGATCACAGCCTGACAAGCTGTCAGTTAGTCCAGGGGGGAAAAAAAAGAGGAAGAAATGTTTCTTTTGCTCTCTGTGCTCCTGCAATTGGCTTGCTGTAGGCATAGGAGTGCCACTCACCGAGCAGAGGGTGCACATTTGGAACAGCAGGAGCACAACCCACTGCCCTGGCAGCAGGTGGCCATTAGAGGGGTTAGTGGGGTTTGGCTGTGTGACTGCACTGCAGCCTTACAGTAGCATCTGGAGGTGATCTTGTTAGGAGTAAGGTGAAGTAAATCAGAGAGTGCACCAGTTTTCCATCAAGCCTGCTAAAGTATTTTAGAATAGTTTGTGTTGGAAGGGACTTTTAAAAGCCATCTAGTCCAACCCCTCTGCAGGGACATCTTTCACTACTTCAGGTTGCCCAGAGATGTGGTAGATGATCCATTCCTGAAAACCTTCAAGGTCAGGTTGAATGGAGCCCTGGCCAAAAAGAGCTGTACCAGTGTTTCACTACCCTCATTGTAAAATGTTTCTTTCATACATCTAGTCTAAATCTCCCCTCTTTTAGTTTAAAACCATTACCTCTTGTCCTATCGTTACAGGTCCCGCTAAAAGGTTTGTCCTCATTTGTCTTATAAGCCTCCTTAAAGTACTGAAAGGCAGCAATGAGGTCTCACTGGAGTCTTCTCCAGGTTGAACAATCCCAACTCTCACAGCCTATCATCACAGAAGAGATGTTCCAGCCCTCTGACCATTTTTGTGGCCCTCCTCTGGGCTCGCTCCAGCAGATCCATGTCTTTCCTGTGCTGGGGACCCTGAGCTGGATGCACTGGAGCACTCTAGGTGGAGTCTCACAAGAATGGAGTAGATAGGCAGAATCACCTCCCTAGACCTGCTGGCCATACTTCTGTTAATGCAGCCCAGGATATGACTGGTTTTCTGGTCTGTGAACACCCAGAATTTATTTTTAATCTAAATTAAAAAGAGCTTCTTTTTTTCTTTCTAAGTCAACCATGAGCTGCTGCTAGCAGTATCATTTTTCTTCAGAAAATTTGAAATACAGTATGATATAAAAACCAGTAAGTTTTTCTTAGAATAACTTTACTGTAATAAACCCCCTACAAACTGATTTTCAAAGTCTAGTTATGATAGTCTTCCTCGGAGAGCAGCCTTAACTGAGCTGCAGAACATAAAGAAAAGAAGAACTGTTTTGATTTTGTAAGATACATCTGTTTTTTCCATGGCTGTATTTAGGCAATCTAGAACATCTCCTTAGGAAATGCTGTTCTGTGTATTGCTTTGTCTGGTAAATTTATGGTGTGGCTTCTCTTTAAATAAACATAAACTTTAAGTCCCATTGTTCCCCAGAGGAAGGGGAGGGTCAGCAGAACCTTGTTCTCCAGAGCATTCAGCCTGCACAGAGCAGATACAGGGAGAAAGAAAGGGTTTGTGCTACCTGTCCACTGCTAGATTCCAGCCCCCATCCCTTCCTTCTCATTTGGCAAGTTCAAGGTGCAGAATATTAGAAAAAATGGAATATGTTGTCCCCATCATTTGTTGGTCTGAGTACTTTGGCTCACCTACTCTCAGGTGCCTTGCACAAAATGCAGGTTTAGAGTTTTCTTCGCAGATGCTTTTCTTACTATCAGTGTCTGTTTAAGGTCTGATTCTGATCTGATATACTGAGGTGCAAACTAGTAGCACCCTTGAAATTCATGCATGTTTTACTGGAACACCAACATCAAATCAGAACCACAGCTTTGTATTCTGTATTCAATCCCGTGAACAAAGCCTTTAAATCAGAATTCGGATTGGGCTTAATTGTCTCCAGAAGTTTGCTGACTGTGGATCTGTTCCTGCAAATCTGAGACCAGCAAAAGTCCTGTTAAGTTCTGCAAGGAGTTTTGCCCACAGCAGAGTTTTCAGAGAGAGTCTAATGTGTAAATGTAATTATTGGTTCTCATTTTGCAACTAAACCTGCTTATTATTGTAAATAGAACAGAGAGTGCAGGTTTCACTGAAAGTTGTTTTCTGCATGAAAAATAATACTGATAACAGGTAAGGAAGATGGGCAGGGGACAGTAATGATGCTGTTTATCTTAATGGGATTTTTTACTTTTATTTTTGTGTAGAGGATCCAACTACAGAAAAATTCTCCTTATCTGCAGCCTGAGAACAAAACAAATCATATTGCCTGAGCAGTAAAAATACTGACTCATGATCCACACTGGTGTTTTCAGTTTTTACTGCTATATGCATGCTCACACAGCAGGTTTTGCTTACAGAACTGAAGAGATGCCCAATATATGATCAATAGAACTGTTTATTTCTTGACTTTTGCCTTAATATTATGTACACAGTGCCCTCTTAAATACTATTTTCTACTGCAGAAGAGGAAGCACATTTTATGTTATGTATTCAGAAGTAAAATTAAGGAGAAAATGTAAGTGAAGGGCAGTTCTGCAAAACAGAGATGACAGAGTTTACCTTCCTGAGATAGTGAGAAATGATTAATGATGGCCACTCACCTTCAACTGGATAGAGCAGTAAGTGTTTCCTGTAGCATTTTGACCATGTAAGGCTGTTTCAGACATATGGATGACATTTTATAGATACTAGAGTTTCAGGAGATGAGACTTGGGATCCTGTTTGTTGTGCACTGTATGATACAGTTCTATGCAGTGTATGAAACTAAGGGTTCCCTACAAATTATTAGCAATGTATTCAAGAAAATCAGATTTTTAGCCTCCCTTTTTCAAATTGGCTCCTTCCAGAACCATGATTTTCCTTCTGGACTCCAAGTAGGTTCCACTTTTATGTGAATTGCTCACATATTTCAGATTCCATTTGTTTAAATAAAAAAAAAAATCAGTGCATATGTAATTTATATAGTGTCTGTCCTCTGTTAAGTGCTTGTTAAATCCTGTACAAAACATTCAGAGTTGAGAACTTCACTTTAAGAAGCCTATGAGTGACTTTGGGAGAGTGAATTTACAGCAGCAGCATCTGGAAGTGAGTATAGTGTAGAAGTGGGAGCTTTGGACTTCCCTGCAACTAGTACCAGAAGCTCTGGGAAAAACTGTATTTCTTTGCCTGCTTATTTTCATGACACAGTGAAACCGGTGTATTCAAAGTGGATTCTTTAGAGTGAGGGTCTAGGTAGATTTCATATGTGAATTCTTTCTTTTTAGAAGTATCTTTTTCTAAGTACACCTTAGACATATCCTGTTTTTGCAGAACATAATTGTTGGATTCAAAATCAAGCCAGAACATGAATTTTCTTTCCTAAAACACTACATTCCCATTTGTAACACAGATACTTTTAAAAATGAGGAAAGAGTGAGTGTGTACTGGAATTAGTTTTACACTTCCGAAAGAATAATTTTTACTAGAAGACCATAGGTTGCACATAATGTAGGAAACCTAGGAGTTCACAGCTCCTAAGTATGGGTGCAAGCTTTGCCCATGCCCTTTACTCCCAGTGACTTTTGCCCATCTCTTCCACCTCCAGAGGCCAGAAACTGCAACACCAGCCAATGGGGTCCCAATTTGAACAAGTACAGGGATCAGGCTCACATGGTGACATGAACCTGCAGATCAATTTAGACAGAGCAATAATAAACTGGGAGCCTCTTTGCCCGGCATGCACTTCACCTGGGTAATGTGGATGTGCACTGTTGTTCCAATTATTAAAAAAACAAACAATAAAAGAGGGAAAGAAAGAGCAACTGAAACACTTCATATTTCCCATTTATAATGGGAAGGCAGACAAGCTTTAAAAAGTAAATTTATCATGTTTGGACATAGAGGAGAAAAAGAATCAAAACCTGGCAGTATTTTTTTGCTGTAGAACATAAATGTTATTGTGCAGGGGCAATATCAGGTAATGAGAAAGCACATAAGTAGAGCTTGGTGTTGGTTCAAGAATAGGTATAGGGGTCCCAGAGCTGTTGTGGATTTCACTGATCTATGCTCTTTTTAGGAAGCAGGGGTGCTTTGATTATAGAATTATTGGTTATTTAAATAAAAGGATACTTAATATTGTTTGTGCTAGAGAGCTCACAGCTTTTCACATTTGAGAAGCTCCTTGACACCATTCAGGGAAGCACTAAGGGTGGTTTTCATCTGAATGAATATGATTACCTTCCATCTCATTATGGTAGTGTGCTCTCCAAATGATTTTTTGCTAGTTTGTGCATGACATCTTACTTTGACTTGGGGGTGGGGAAGGAGAGCTGAGCAGCAGGGAGAAAGAATGTTTTTTGCACAGCAGAGCTTTCAGTCCCCGATTGAAACATTTGGAAAAAATCTGCAGAGGGAATAGCACAGAAGGAGTTCCTTTCCACTTCTCAGTTCCCTCAACAACTCATTTTCGTCACACTCCCATGTGTTTTTTCCATGAGACAGAACAATTGCCAGCCATTGTGTGTAAGGTACTGTGGGATCAGTTATGGCATGTAGGGGTATTAATGGGCATTAAAATACCTGAAATTTGCTGAATGCTCTCATATTTGATGTCTGTCCTTATCTACATGAACAGTTGGTTTATGCAGTTTTCAGGATGTAATGCCCCAGTAGCTACAGCACATTATATCTTGGATTACAAAACATTTCTTTACTGTTTCCTTGCTATCCACCTCCACATCACTCACAGACTATTTTATGTAGTTGTTACCCAATAATGTAAGCATTTACTATAGCCTTCATCTGACCAAGAGAAATGATACTTATCTGCAGTACTGCAACCCACAAAAGAATAACATTTAGTGGGAGTTATCACTGCGATCCAATATTTAAAAAGACTCCAAATCCTGGATCAAAACCCTTAGAGAAGGACTGGACTCATTTTATCAACCTTTGCCTCCTCTTGGTTATTTACAGGTGAGAGAAAAGGTGAGATGAAAAGGTTTTGGAAGGACAAAAAGTGGGGGAGAAATTGGAAGGAACATGCCAAGCCACCATCTACTGGCAGAGGTAGATGGGTTGAAGTAAAAACATCACAGTAGTGACGTTCAAAGAATCTTGACCTGCTAATGGGATGCCATCTCCTTCTTCATAGGACTCCTAAGAGTAGGAAGATTGCTGCATTTAGTAAAAAAAATCCTCAAACTCCATCTGCTCCAGCAGCACCCTACTCTGTAAACAAATTGTCAATAGTCAACTACCCAAGGAAGAGTAAAAATAAGGCAAAAGGGTGAGGAAAAAGTACCCTCCCAACATACATTTACTTTCAATGCAGTGATCTGGGATAAATGTTATTTCAGTAGGTTATCTAGCAACTTGTCCTTCCATGGATCTGTCAAGCCCCACTGAATCCTTGTAAACATTTCACATCCTTCAGCAAGGATTTCCACAGGTCTCAGTCTGGTTCCTATTAGATTCCTTTTATGTATCCTGCTTCTTGTAACTTGAAGAAACAGTGAAGAACTGATGTCTATCCAATAGGTCCATGTTACTCAAAGTGTGTAGGCATCTGTTAGGCCCTGAATTGTTTCTACTGGGGACCAGAGAGTCCTAGCTTACTTGGTTATTTCAGGCACTTAAACTGTTCCCATACATTTGGTTATCCTTGTTTCCTCTACTTGAACTTCTGGTAACGGCCTCCTGAAAAATCCTCTTGAATATACCACATATACTCTGTCCAAACCTTGATGTGTGTGTGTCTCCCTCTTGCCTATCTCCCTTGGAACCTTTGGACAGAGCATGCAAATGCGAGAAGGAAAAATGTGTGTATGTGAGTATAGTTTTCAGTTTGCTGTTGGGTAGCTGATTAGTAGTGTCTTTTAGACAGCTCCTCTTGAGTTCCTTCAGGCACAAGAGCACAGAAGTAGGTTGAACTGCATGCTGTGTGAGGCAGAAGAAGGCAAATACAACTGCCCCCAGTCTTTGCAAGACCTCGGTGGGCATGAGAGCTGCTTCGTCTTTGCTGAGGCTTCCCAACTATTTGCTGACTTCCCAAAGGTATCTGAAACACATTTCCTTAAAGATATATCCATATGGCATACCTGGCCTGCTCTGAACACTGTCTGGAGACACATGTGCAATATCAATTAATTAAGGTCTGAGTACTCAGCTAAAGAGCTACAATTGCACTGTGCCTCATAGTGATGGCCTGAGTTTATGAGAAAAGTTTTCCATTGCCTTTTTTTTTTGTTCTTTTTTCTTCTCTCATCCTTTTGCCTTAATTATGTTTATGCCTTTCCCCTATATGGTGCAGCTTCTGACATGATAGAAATGACTAGAATTCACAGCTATTTCTTAGCACACAATGAAGTCAGTTTGTTGGGACACCCTTTTTAATGGTGAACATTACAAAACTATTCACCTCCCAACTGGCTTTCTCAAAAAAAACCCCTACTGACATTTTTTTCCTTTAAGTGACGGCCAGGTTCAGTGGTAACAGCAATACTGTTTCTAATCAATGGCACACACAGAAGAAATTAAAAGACCCTGCTGAGGATGCTGGACTGATGACAGATGGACAAGATACATTCATAATTCTGAAGAAACCTTCATCCCATTTCAAACTAGTTTTCCATCATCTTTTATTGACATGAATAATGCCAGGATAGTAGAAATGGAAAATATTAGTAGAGTGGGAAAAATATTAGGCTGTTTTTCCAGTTTGTGTTACACATGTAGTACACATTCTGGTTTCTGTTTCAAATATTGCCCACGTTTTCAGCAAGGCTTGTAAATGTATTTTGGCCCCCTACTACAATTGCCTATTGACCAAGAGATTTTATAATAAACTCTAGCCTTTTTTTTTGAGTGGTGATTTTTGTTGTGCTTGCCCAAATTCTGGAAGCTGATGAGAAACCTCATTTTTTTTAAACTAGTGTCTATGTAGAAGTTTTAAAACAGGAATCAACAAGGGAGAGTTTGGGTGGGTCTTTCACATGTCACCTCAGGAACATGAAATGTTTAAACAAGAAAATAATTTTTAAAACTTTAAACAAAATTAGTGAGTCACATAGACGAGCACAGGTACAATATCTGAATCTTCATGCATCTTTTTCTATTTGAACCAACTTGCTTATCATTGGCCATCTCACCTAAACCTAAAAGATATTAAAATGTGGATTTTGACATCTCATACATCAATTAGTAGATAACTCATGTAATTAATATTCAGAAAAAGTTAAGTACCAGCACTGAGAATGTGTTATTGATCTCAATGCCACCTGGAAATGAATTGAATGCAACCTTGAATTTAAAGAAAATGTGTACGAGACCAGCCCAGTGCTATGGGCTCCACACAGACAGAGCAGTGCTGCTACAGAAAAACTTACGGCAGCACCCTGACTTTAAAACAGTTTAGTTTTCTGTCCTACTCCTTTCCAGCACTGTCAGGAGGGCTCCTGACTGCTGTGGCCTGTTAGATTTCGCAGTGCAGGCAGATACCAGAACCTGAGGAACTGAACAGAGATGGTGAAACAGCTGTCAATTGTTTAACTACTTTCTATCACTAATAGTGACCCAGGGGTGAATGGCTTCATATCACATTACCAAATCCTTGAAGCTTAGGGCATGGTGGGGTTTTTTTAAACTTCATTTTAGTAGGGGAATTTCTATGCCTGGCTTGGCTACTTTAATAAATTAAGAAGAATAATACATCATCCTACTACCAAAAAGATGCTTATTCTGAGGAATTGGCTGGTCAGTTGGAAAGAATTTTATGCTGTATGTGAACAGACGCCACTGGCTTTTAATGCTCCTATATTTGACTGTATTTTCATTTGCATCATAAACTTTTTACATTAAATACTTTCTAAAAACAGAGTCTTGAAACCGGGCAAAGAACATACATTTTGGAGGCGCAGCCTACCAATGATACCACAAGTTGCCTTTTACTACTACTTAGTTCAAACTTTCTCTTTCTAACACAAAATTGAACTTCAAATCAAAACAAAAAAAAAGAAAAAGTCTAGTTTAAATTAAAGTCTTAGTCTTCACTTGCTTACAGTAAAGTTAATCGAGTTCCCTTATTGCTTGAGCTTTTTATGCATTCAGTAATACGCCTGCACATTGTTCAACTTTTTAAAAAACAATTTTAAGTTTCAGTAAAATTGTCCCCTAAAGGAAAATATAAACCTTCATTCATTTCAGAGTACGGTGAAGCCTCTAAAACTTTTTCCACTTCCCCTCCCCTCGTATAAGCGCAATTTCTTTTTCCACGAGGACACTAAAACTTTTTTCTTTTCCCCCTAGTGTAGCATCCCTCGTATTGCCAGCAGAGACTCTCAGGATCTCTAGCAAGAACTACACGCTACAAGTGCCAGCAAAGCACACGACCAGGTCGGCAGCGGGAAGGGACGCCCGAACGCGCAGACACACCGACCCCTTCTCGCCGGCGGCGCGGAGGGTGCGCGGTCGCGGTGATGCCCCGCGGGAGGAGCGGGCGGCGGGCGGACTTACCCGGCGTAGCGGCCGCGGTGGCCGCGGAGCGGCAGCGCAGCCTGGAGCAGAGCAGACAAAGGGCAGGAGCCCGCGGAGCGGCATCGTGCGGGGCCGCGCCGGCACCGCCACCGCGGGCACAGGCACAGCCACCGCCGCACGGCCACCGCCGCCGCGCCCGCCCCAGGTGGCGGCTGCTGCCGCGCACACAAAGCCCGGGCGGGGGCCGGGAGGAGCGGAGCGCTCGGAGATGTTGCTGGTCGCCGGCGGCGAGGGGGAAAGTCGTGGGAGGACGGCGTCGCCTGCAGCCCCGCCGCGCCTGGGCACACGGGGACGGGGACGGACGGGCGGGAGGCGCCCGGCTGGAGGGCTGGGGGTGCGGGGGTGCGCGGCCCCGCCGCCGCCTGCCCGCGGGGAGCCCGGGGCTGGCAGGGCGGCGGCGCAGCCCCCGCGGGCACGGCGGCTCCTTCGGGCTGGAGGGACGAGGGGCGCGGCGGGGAGGGCTTCGACTGCAGGTGCTGCGGCGAAGCAGCCGGCCAAGGGTCGCTTAACGCGCGGTCAGTGGCATCGGGGGATTATCGGCGATATTTCCCTGGCTGGGCAAAAGAGCTGAGGCTGATGAGAAGGCAGAGATACACTTCCATAAAACAAAAAGCGGTGGAGAGTCCGTTAGGAGTCACGAAGCGAGGAGAAAGTGGGATTTCATGTTACCAATGTGGCCAAAAATCTTGGATATGAGTAGCAGGAAGGGAAGAAAGGCTGATACAATAGGATAAAATAAAATAAAACCACAACATCTTTTCAAAATTGGAGGTTTACAGCTTCTTTTCCACGCTGGTGAGGGTCAAAGATCCACATAAAGATAAGTCAATGGAGTACTGGGAATAACAAGAAGAATGGGAAGAATTTTGCTGTAAATAATTGTAGTTTATAGAAAATATGTGGAGGACTTGTTAAAGAAAATGTAGGTAAAAATATTATGCCAATATGGAATAAATTGATAGCCCCTTTGATACTTTTATATTGAATTTACTAAAAAGAAGGAAAAAGTGTTTCAAGCTCAACTGATTCTCAGCCTCTCTGAAAGCAAAATGAATGAGTGGGCTGTAGACAAATAAAACTAGCTGACATTTGAACATGTGTGAGAACTACTGTAAATCCCTGTTAATGTTTCAGAGACACAGGGAGCCTTTTGAAAGAGGACTGTATTAAACCACACACACTTCATATTCTCTGGTTGAAAGGCAAACAAGCATTTTCCTTTGTCTCTTTTTCATACTGGCACCAAATCTGACACTGGTTGTGTCATAGAGTCTGGAGGTGGAAAAGACTTTGTCCAGGGCAGGATTATTCCCTTCTGTTTGGTTACTGGTATTCTCTCCCTTGAGCTTCCCGTCCCCCATAACATAGCCTGCTTAAAATCTCAAGTTAATTTCTGGTGAGGATATGCAGAGGGGAATTTGTGTGTGCTTATATACTGTACATCTCTAGTTGAAAACACTTTCCATTTACTACAGACAACCCCCAAAACCTTTTCTATGAGTCTTCAGTCTTGTAATAAATGTAACTTCAGCTTTACAAACACCTATTTAATAGAAGTTCTCCTCTATGTTCAGAGGCCCCTTCAAAGGGAAAGTTAGCTATCAGGAAGTCAAGTAACTGACTTGTGAAGGGCATGCGTATGATATTGAAGCAAACCACACTGCTTTATTTCACACATTTACTTTACTTACTATGTATTCTTGCTACACCTGATGTGTATCAGATAATACACCAATTTATTTAAATGTTTGAAAAATGTGAGTTTCTCTATTATCCTAAGATATTTGCTTTTGAGATAAAAACCTGGCTCTATTGGAGTTAGTAAGAGTTTTATTTTTGCTTTCTGTCTGCAAAATAGTTTAGCCATTATTAGAAAAATTTTGCTTTCAAGAGGAAAACTTGGCTCCATTTAAATTAGGGAGAATGTAATTATGGGCTTCTGTGGCTGTAGTTTTCAGTCTTAAATCCTGCCTTTCTGCAACATTCCCTGCAAGTAAAAGGCAAGAAGATATAAGAAAGAAAGGGAATTCAAGACCAAAACCAAATAATCAAGGAAAGCAACACAATGGGGAATAAATACACAAAAAAAGGTATTGATACCTTTCTTAATATGTATTACTTCTGCCAGTTTAAAATACATTTTAATAATAAATTAAAAGTACACTTTTAGAGCTGTGGAGAAGCTGGAGAGGGAAAAGCTCAAAAGTACCAAAAAAGACTTTAAAAGGGGTGGGGATAATGAGGGTTATACAGATCCATTGGTCTCTCTTTGATCCATCAGCTTAAATTGTACTAGGTGACAGGGCAGACTGGAAGGAAGGCTGGAACTCTGTCATGCTGGCAGCTAGGAAAGGATTAAAAGACTGTAGTCAAGCCTGGAAGTTACAGATGTGGTAAGTCTACTTTCCTGACAATATGGGGCTATAAAACTTGCACCTAACTAATCAAAGGATTTGAGACAAAGAAAACCAGAGCTTCTTTTCCTTAATTTCTTGGAACTGAAAGGAGGAGTTGCCAGCACCAAGAGTTCTGATGTGCAGCTTGGAGGTGATGAGGGGCTACGATGGAACAGGAAAGAGCAAATTGAGATATACAATAGGATCATAGAATATCCTGAGTTGGAATGGACCCAAAAGGATCATTAAGTCCAACTCCTGGCCCTGCACAGTATACCTCAACAATCCCAGCATGTACCTGAAAGCCTTGTCCAAACACTCCTTGAGCTCTATCAGGCTTGGGGCTGTGACCACTGCCCTGGAGGACCTGTTACAGTGCCTGACCATCCTCTGAGAGAAGAACCTTTTCCTAATATCCGACCTAAACCTCCCCTGACACAGCTTCATGTTGTTCCCTCGGGTCACTGGTCACCAGATAGCAGAGATCAGATCCTGTCCCTTCTGTAGCTGTAGCAGCTTGATTTGCACTCTCTGCTCTTCCACTGCAATTCTGCTTCTGGTAGGAAGGGCAGCCTTGTCCCTCCTGCGCCCTTCCTCCGCTCTTGGCTTCAGTTTTTCTTTCTCTGTTGGTAGGACCTCCACCACTGTCTGTGGGGCAGCAAATCTGTTCCCACTTCTGGGAAGTGGTGATTTGGTTCTGATGTGAGCTGGAAAACTTTGCTGTGGACCAAAGCAATTAAACATCAGTAAATTTGCTGTTGCCAATCCCTGCCACAACCACTAGCAAAATGGTTAATATAAGCAAGATTTGGCCTTAAATTTTCACCTTGGAAGTGCAGGGTGGGGATGCTGGCTTTGGCTGGCTTGTGCTGTTTTCAACAGTGCTCCTGCAAGAGCAGAGTAACTGTCCAGGATGTGCTGAGCCAGGGAAGCTCCAGGATGAAACAGCAAAATGCTGCCTATGGTTTCCCTCTTCAAAATGGGGGATTTACCACTTTACAAGGAACACAGGCAGTTGCCGAAACAAAGGCAATTCTGCCTGGCACAGAAACAAGAAAGGCTTCATGTAAAGTGAGTGGGCAGGCAGCCTACATTTGGTACCTGGACTTGAGAATATGCCATTTATTGAGAAAAGCAGAAAAAGGGCAATAGCTTCTTATAAACATGTTTTATACTCTGAGCTGTCCCAAATCTCACCTTCATGAGAAGGTTGCACTGGCTCAAATAAAAATCCTTGCTGTACATTTGTTAGATTTATAATGGTTCAGAAACAGGAATTTAAACAACACTGTTCTAGTTTAAATCATACCCATTAATAATAAATTAGACTTAAGTGTGTTCATGCTGGGATTTGCACTGCTATAACTCATTAAAAAAGATTGAAGTTGATTGTGTGCAATGTCCTTTTCAAGATCTGGTCTCCATTTCTTTTAACTCACACAGAGACCTTGACAGATGAAGGACAGTGAAAATGGCCCTGCTGATTCTGTGCTAGATTAGGTTTGGGGTCTAAAATAGCATGAAAGCGATATACTTCACGCATGAGTGCCATGGCTGTAACTAACCACCCTGTGTAGTCAGGAATGTTATTGTAGCAACAAAGAGCTGATAGACTAAGGACTTCCCACTCCTAGGGGTTGGTTTTGCTGGGCTTCACACTATCAGTGACAGGCTGCTGTTGGTACCTGAGCTAGTCTAAACTTGAGGTGCCAGGCTGCCGCAGAGGCAGGACACTTAGGGTGTCTGTGATACTCTGTGTAGGTTTACTACCTTTTCTATGTGTCCTTCCACATCCCCACTCCCATCTCCTATAAGTTCCTTCAACCTCCTGCTCTGCCTGCTATCTGTGGTCCTTCTTCCTTGGTCTTTTAACAACCAGTACTTTGGAAGGTGCCATGAGCACCCTGCTCTCACTGTGGCCTAAAACATGGTAGAACTGGAAAGAATAAATAGTCATCTAGTTTTGTTACAATGAACCAGTGCTGAACATCACCATGAAGGGTATTCAGATGTAATTAGCTTACTAAAATGAATAATAAGTGTCTTTAGAAAGGATGAGTTTTGCAATTAAGAATCTTGACATTCTGTCTTCAACTTACTTGGGGATCCTGCATTGCTCTTATCAAGTCATTTTATTTGGATTTTGCCAATGGCACTGAACTGTTATAAAATGGTTCAATTAAGGAAAAGAATGGAACTATTGCACCTAAAGAATTCCTATCTTCTGCTATTATTCTATTATTCTGCAGGACAGGAATGCAGCTTAAATATTCTTTTCTGTTTCGTAGAATCAAGAGACATTTAAATATGGATATGTTTTAGAAGCAGCTAAAGGAAAATAGATGTGTAACTGACAAATCATCAATAGATCAAGCCCCCATAGGAGGAGCCTTTAGAAATCATACTGATAAATCACATCAGACAAGAGTATTACAAACCTGATGAATTCTTCCTTAGCATGGTTTTAATCTTGGAAAGACTACTATATGTGTTCATAGCTTTCTTTATATGTATGGAATTCCTTCTTAAAACTGTGCACGGGAGAAAAAATATCTTTGAAGGATCTGCATCAGGCAACATTGTGAAGAAAAGCTTGTTCTATCTTGAGATTCAGCCTTAAGATAAATCTGGCAACTTGGTTTTAAACTTTTGACCAAGCGTTCTTAAAAAAAGCGTTGCTCATGACAAGTGAGAGGTGTGTATATAGCTGTATACAACTTCCTGGTGAGAGGAAGAGGTGGGGCAAATACTGATGTCTTCTCTGTGGTGACCAGTGACAGGACCTGAGGGAATGGCCTGAAGATGTGTCAGGGAAGGTTTAGGTAGATATTAGAAACAGGTTCTTCACCCAGAGGGTGGTTGGGTGCTGGAACAGACTACACAGGGAAGTGGTCACGGCACCAAGCCTGACAAATTTCAAGAGGCATTTGGATGATACTCTCAGGCACATGGTGTGACTCTGGGGGATGGTCCTGTGCAGAGGCAGGAGCTGGACTTGATGATCCTTGTGGGTTCCTTCCAACTCAGCATGTTCTGTAATTTTATGATAAACAAATTGCAGTGTGACTGTATGTAGATTTTGTCTCAGATCTCTCTACCTATCCTAGCACTAATAGAGAAAAAATATCAAAAAAGATTCCCTATGTATGAACTTACAGGGCTTTTATTTGAGTGAAAATACAGCCTTTCATTAGGCAAGACATTCCTCCAGCTTTTTTGTTCTCCTGAAAATTTCAGACTGGGAAATATGAGAACGGCAATTTAAAAATTTCTTTTGCCTCCTACACAAATCATGTGTATTTATTTTCTGTACAAATGATTTGTGTAATAATACATTGAACTTGTATTGCGCATTCTTACATTCCTCCACCCTTCTTTGAATTTCTGTACTTTACAGTTATTAAAGATCTCAGCCTTCCTCTAACTTCATTTAAGCTGTATTTTGGAGCTGTTTTGAAGGTGGGGATACTAAGATATGCAGAGGCTGAATAATTTGTCCCAAGAGTAAGAGCAAGTCTTTGGCAACTGTAATTCTAGTATTCGGACCACTCAAACATATGGCATTAGTGAATTTGTATTAGATTGTATTTCTAATCTAAAAGGCAAACATATTAGTTTCCAGAGTCTCAAACTTTTTTGAGTGTACTCAGGCTTAGATACAGTTTCACTTCTTTTTCTCCAAGAGGAGTTACATACTCCCAATGAAAGAATTAAGTCATAGAATCATAGAATCGTTAAGGTTGGAAAAGGCCTCTAAGATCATTGGGTCCAGCCATTAACCGATGACCGCTGCCAAATCCAGCGTATGTTCAGTATCTAGTTTTACTATATACATTATTTGCAATCATTGGGTACCCAGTAATGACTTTTTACAATGGTGAGAAGAAAGAAAAATCATAACAATGTTTATTTTGAAACACTGTGAGAAATCTTCCAAACCAGCACTGCTCTGTGACAGCTACTGCTCACAAAAGATGGCAGGTGCCCAGTTTTTATTTATAACAACTGGCATTTACCATATATGCACATGTGAAAATATTGAGAAGGAAAAGGTACTCTTGAAGGACTAAGTTAAATACAATAGTGTGCCATGCAACTCCCCAGACAACTCCTGGCTGCAGACATTCTGCAATGAACTATCATTATATCTTCTGGGAGGAAAGGGAACATTATGTAGAATATCGTATTGGAGGTAGGTGAAGCAGAAACTAGTGAGTTGTTAATTTATCTGTCAGCTGCACTGGCATGAAAAGTGTCTTTCCTTCTCCTCTCTTTCTCACCCTTAACATTGCCTGATAATTATCAGGTCATTTTACCATCTGTGCCTGGAATGATATTTTGATTGTCCTCCTTCAAATTTGGATGCCTCAATAGGTTGAAACTGTATATAATTAGGTAGTAGGTACTTCAGAGCTTTATGCAACTTGAATGCAGAAAAATGCTGAAAAGATTGGAAAATATGAATGGTGAAAAATACTGGTATTACAAGATTCTGTCATTCCGTAACATTAAAAAACCAAGGAATAAAGTCTAGATCTGATGAAATATGTCAGAGGAGGAAAACAAGAGGAACTATAAAAGCATATTTAGTGCAAATCTCCTTAAGTCTTACAAGCAGGCAGCACTACAGCGAGATCATACCACCTGTCTGTCAGCAACTCTTAAAAAAAATGGATACATGTGAGCTTGGCTATGAGCGGAAATTGTTTCAATTGGGATATAGAGCACTGCCAGGATCCTGAGGGCACCGCTGTCCCTGCCTGCCCCTGCCCTGCCTGCAGCCCAGGGCCCATGTCAGGCCCAACAAGTGGATACAAAACCAGAAGAGGCAGGGTGGCAGGAGCTTGCCGGTACCAGAATTTGCATCATAGCCACAAATATGGAAATACAATGCCACAAAGTAATCTGAACTCAACCCCCCATATTTCTGACTAACACTCCACGTGAATTTACAGCCATTGAGTTATTTTGACTAACATTCTACTGACTTAACAAGAAATGACTTTACAAAATTTTGGTTCAGAAAAGAAATTCATAATGAGAATGTCATCATTTCACCATCTGCTGGAAGTTGTGGGATCCAGATATTTGCACTGAAAAGTCGTATATTGCAATCTTCTCTTGCAGGGCCCCTCCTTTTAAATGCGATCCTTTAAACCTATTCTTTGAATTCAAAAATTTTAAAGACAACCTGTAATACTGTTTTTAACTCCTTACTAAGAGAAAGCATAGAAAATAGTTTGTTTAAACAAAGAAAAAATTGCTGAAGATGTTCCTTAATGGTTTCATCCAGGGTAGACCAAGTATTGTTTTCACCTCACATCTGTGTTGGTAATGCTGTTTCACACAGTGTTACAGTGCAAGAAGTACACGAGACACAGTTAAAGAACATTTTGGATTACAGTTTAGCTTTTTGGTTTTGCCATTGATAGGAAGTTATCTGAATGTGGCATCTAAGCTAGACCTTGTAGCACATGATCTGAATGCAGTATCTCTTTTCCTTCATTAGAAAATGTACCTAGAGTTTGATAACTTGGGTAGCAGGTAGTCTTCATCAGCCATTGCTCACTTAAACATTGTCATTTCAGCCATGACAGTAGTGCAATTTTTTTTCACTTCATTTTTTTTTAACTGCTATGTTACTGTCCACAGAAGTAAGCACATGAAAACAGAGAACAGGAGCAGCTAAGCAGAGTAGAAGATACCTTTACCCCTTAGGAGTCTGTTAAACTGTCTTTCACTTCACTGAGTAGTTAGTCAATGGATAACAACTTGTTAACTGTGTAGGTAATGACTTTCTCTGCTTTCTTAACAGTGTTAAAAGTGTTTCACATCTCATCATACAGATGTGACTGTAGAAGTGAGACAATACTTTATTGATAACATTTAACCCAGGTATATATGAAGCTTAAATACAGTAGATAAGTTCTCTAGGTAAAAAACCCTCAATTCATAGTCATTATCAGTCCAATTACTCAATTATCAATTCAATGATCTTGATAAACTTCAAGTGTTTGTTTGTTTATCCAGTCCAGCTAGTGTCCTGCCTTCCCATCCATAACATGCATCTGACATACCAGACAAGCAATGAATGTTTTTGAATCCAGGTTCCACAGAGCAAAAACTCTCCTTATTCTAAGAAACTAAATAAGAGCTGTGCAACCTTTTTCCTGGAGATGAATTACAGTTTGCTGCCCTCTCTTAGCATAAATCTTAGTTGTGAAGATAGATATGAACTGTCAAGGATAGTTTATCTAAGTAATTCTTCATTAATATGGAAGTTTTTTGGTGGAAAACCCTTTTGCTTTTTGTGACACAGCTATGACTGGGTATAAACGAGTGTCCGACAATCTGAGAATATTGTTGTTTCCAAGAAAATATAAAATAAGTCTGTATGTGCTCTGGTCAAATTTTGTCAAATTGGTTGATATATCTGATAGTCAGAATTAGAGTATCCATGCACCATGGAAACTGTTTCCATGACAAAAAAATCTCTTAGCTCAGAGACAGTTCTCCTGGATTAAATCCAAGGATTCAGACTGATAATCTAGAGCTTTCTCTAACAGCTAGAAAGGTCAATATTTACAAGGAAATTGTCACACAGCTATCTGAAGGTTGCAACATCCCACTGATGGAATATATTCTTACTCTCCAGAGCAAGAGAAGTCCTATGATGTTTCCTTCCATTCCACACATTTTTGATGTTCAAAAATGATGTTAGGTGGCTTAGAGGCAGTTGCACATTCTGTCAGTATTCTAAGTTATCTGCCAGAAATACAGATGATCAATGTCATAATAGTCTTTCTCAGTAACACCTCAAAAAGACCAGTTACTATACTGTAAAGAAACTACTTTTAACCCATGTAATCAGGATGGAGAGAGTAAAAGCCACGGAACAATAAGGTCTATCACAATAGACACATCATTACCTGTTTGAAAGCTGATTAAGAAAGAATCACATGGTCTTGAATACTTGTGGATCAACACATTAAAAAAGCCCAGGAAGAGCACTGATTGGGATCTGCTAAAGGCTAAATGAAAAATACTTGTTATTTCCTAAACACCTCTCTAATAAAAGGAAATAAAAACTGTATTGAATTGAATGACCTTTGAAAAGAATTTATTTTATGGCCTGAAGACACAGTTCAGCAATTTCTATTTCCCAGGAAATAGGACAGCACTGCCTAAAAGTTCATCCTGGTTCAGTAGTGAAATAGGTTCTGCAATTAAAAGGGAAAAAGGCAATATGTAGCAAGAAAAACAGGAGAAATATGTATCAGTAGATACACATATTCTAAACTTCATGAATTCTTAGTTATAAGAGGATCTAAAACCATCAGGAAGAAATTAATGAGTGACAAGCCTAAGAACAAAAGGGTTTAAATACATTGAATACAGTGTAAATCCTAGCTGTGACAAAGAGGCACTGCCTGATGGGTAAATTGTTAACAATAATGTAGAATTATCAGAAGCATTCAATTGCAAAATCTTTTCTGTATTTGGAAAGAAGCAAGAATCAACACTATAATCTTATACCACAGGAGAATCAGGAATCATTTCAATGGTAATCAAGGAGGAACACGAACCATATCTAACAAGGGATAAAGAAAATTATAATCACCATGGCCAGAGAAGCAGTATCGTGAACTTCCATGATTTCAGATAAATCACGGATTTCTGAAAACTTTCTGGAAAAGTGAAATACTGTTCCATGTCATGTAATACAAAGGTAGAGTGGCTGATGCAGGTAAGGCTAATGGTCTGACACAAATCCTAGGGAAGACAGAAGAGTGGTTTATGCAGAGTGCAATTAGAAAAAAAATCTGAGGATTGGAGTAAAGTAATGCTAGTCAGTATGAATGGTGAAAAAAGATACATAAACAGATTTAAATCAAGTATACTTGACATTTGTTCACAAAGTATAAGCTACCTCTCTGGGAGCTGAGTTGATTGCCATATAGGTGCAATATATTCCAACTTTTTAGAAGTAGAATAGGGGAATTCATATTGCCCAATGTTCTGAATAGTATCGAGAATATCTGTGTGCAATATCAACAAAGTACAAATTCACAGCTTAAAAAACTAGCTAATAGGTTAACAAAGGAAGTGGTCATTATTAGGAAATTATAATTAACAGGAAACATCCAAGCAAGGCTCCATAGATATCAGTATTAAGTCTGATCTAGGACTTTCATTTGTGATTTGGAAGTAAATGTAAAAATCACTACTAGAAAGCATTTACACAAACATAATTGAACTAGTGTAAAAAGCACAGGAGTAATGAGTTACAGAGAATCATTTGGGTGGTTTAAATTCAGTATGGTCTGCTTTTCCTATTTGTAAATGGATAATTTATAACATCTGAGACAAATATCCTCTATTTGGTATGATCCACAATAAATGTGGAAGGGATGATCAGCTGAAGTGGCTTGGTAGGAGATTGGGACTAGCCCAGTTCCCACTACCAGGGGCTAGTTGAACTCTGAATCATAGAATTCTCAGGTGTTGGACTGGTCCTTAAAGACCATCTAGTCCCAACCCCCCTGCCATGGGCAGGGACACCTCTCACTAGACCAGGTTGCTCAAGGATTTAACCAACCCGGCTTTGAACACTACCAGGGTTGGGGCATCCACAAACCTCCCTGGACAACCTGTCCCAGTGTCTAACTGCCCTCACAGCAAAAAATTTCTTCCTAATATCAACCTAAATTTCCCCTCCTTCTATTTCTACACATTACTCCTTGTCCTATCAGTACAGTTCCTGTAAGTTCCTTGCAAGTCCAGTGCTAAAAAAGAGCTGCTGTAAGAGACGAGTGGCTCCCCATAGCTCAGATAATCATTGGCTCTGCAGGAAGGCTAATGTAGCACCTCTATCTCAGACAACATGATGCTATAGGATAAATCATGAGAGATACTTGTAGAAATTGCATTAAGAAGCCTATTTGCACTGATAATACCAAAAATTCCTGTCCAAAAATAATGGAAGTTTAAGATGACAAATAAACTTTTAGAGGGGAGCAAAGGGTGTGTATGAACCTATCTAAAGTGACAATCAGAACCTCAGTCCCTCTAGTCCAGTTTATTCCCTTTAGCTGTGCCAAGTAGCACTTTAATAAAAGATACAAGAAGCCTTTACCTGGTGTGGAACAGTCTCTTTCATTAGGTTTTGTCTGATCTCTAAGAAACATGGACTCTGAGGTTCGAGGCTTCATGATTTTCTTACATGTAATTTAATTTCTAAATACACAACCAGCTTCTAATAACATCTGGAAGAACTTCACTGTAGTTAGAAATTGGTAGAATCAGTTCTACCAATTTTTTAACCCATTGCGAACTCCATCTAATTACTGAGATTACACATGTATTTGAAGTAATTCTTTGAGAAACATTTTGGCTTTAGAAACATAAATTTCTGTTCTACTTTATTTCAGAATCCTCACTATATCTCTCAATTTGATTTTATCACCAGATTTACAAATTGACAGGCATTTGTTTTTAAAACTGATTTATCGAGAAGGATATTCTGAGCCACTGAAACCATTTACTTCAATCTCCTGCCATCTAGTGTCAGAAATAACACATTTGCATTTCCTACAGCTGACCTGAGCTCTGGCAAGTTTAAACTGTAGATTGCAAAAACTATAAAATATCCTGGAGTTATTTTTGTCATGTTTAGCACATTAGAATGGTAAAATACATGCATGTATATTTATATATTTGTATATATGACAAAAGATCCTTTCTACATTTATTGATTCCAATGTATGCACTAAACTCATGCTTTCAGTCTTTGGGATTTGTTTGGTGTTGAAACAAGGTGCAGGTTTGTGTTTGAGCAAAGCATAGTTTAAGAAAACTCTATAGGATCAATCAAGTAAGCATGCATAATTTTTGTATATTTTTTAGGGGTAATATGAAATATATTAACCAGTGCTCAGAAAAACATACTTTGTTAACTTCTTCACTGACTTTGTGGAGTCTTAAGACAGTCTGTTGTTTCAGCAGCCTGGGTGAAGGTTTTGGAAGGCTTACACATCAGCTCCCAGCAGACAGGCTCCCTCATTGAAAGGCTGGGCTGCCGAAAAGAAAGGGAGGCAGGTAAGAACTTCCTGAGGTACTTCGGCCAATGCTCCTTTCAGTGTGAAGTGAATACTGTCAGAATTTCACATCCCTCAGTCTATTCATTCGCTCTACTTGTTGATAAGTTTTCAGGTCTTTTAGTAATCTATGACTACTTCCTCTTTTTTTATTTCCTCATTGCAGCAAGTGGATCCTTTGCAGATTCCTTTTAAGTTCCTCTATCTTTTATCCTAGCTGGCATTCCCAATTGCCTCCTGAACTCACCCTCAGCTGATTACATTCATTCAACGTAGCAGTTTCTCCTTTTCTTTCCTCTCCCCTCTCATTTAATTCCCTTATATTCAGAGAATCATAGAATCATTTAGGTTGAAAAAGACCCTTAAGATCAATGAGTCCAAATGTTGCCCTCATACTGCCAAGTCCACCACTAAACCATGTACCTAAGTGCCACATCTACACATCTTTTAAACACGTCCAGGGTTGGTCACTCCACCATTTCCCTGAGCAGCCTGTTCCAGTGCTTGTTCACAGACTACCCTTACTATGAAGACGTTTTTCCCAATATCCAAACCTAACCATTCCCTGGTGCAACTTGAGGCCATTTCCTCGTGTTCTATTGCTTGTTACCTGGGAAAAGAGACCTCACTACAACCTCATTTCAGGTAGCTGTAGAGAGTGGTAAAGTCCTGCCTGAGCTTTCCTCCAGGCTAGACAGCCTCAGCTCCCTCGTGCTCCAGTCCCTTCACCAGCTCTGTCGCCCTTCTCTGGAAACACTCCAGCACTTCAATGTCTTCCTTGGAGTAAGAGGCCCAGGACTGAACTCGAGAGTTGAGGTGTGGCCTCATCAGTGTTAAGTACAAGGGGATGATCCCTGCCCTGGTCCTGCTGGCCACACTATTGCTGGTACAAGCCAGGATGATATATGTAGTCTTCTTGGCCACAGACTACATCTCAATCCTCTTCCTGTTCCTACCTATGCCTCAAAAAATCTTGTTCAGCAAATATCTATTGGAAAAAAAATAGATAAAAAAATCTGAATTTTCCTCATGTCATTTTGTCACGTTTTATATGATGGTCCAAAATTCCTCTGAAGAGTGGATCATTTAGTGCAAGAAATAAGCAAAGAATTTTTTTCAGAGTAGTCTCTGTCAACCGAAGGAGAAATTTAAACACAAAATAAGTAGGGCAGGAGGGTTTTTCTCTTTATTCTTGCTGAAGGCTAAGGGAAGATTCGTCATTAGCAGAGGTGAAGACCACCTTTTCTTAAACAATTGGCTGGCTGCATTTTATATAGCATTTAATATAATAGTGTAGTATACTTCCATTAGTTAATATTAATACAATTTAATATAGTAGAATTTAAACACATTGTTAAATGCAGATTTTTTTTCAGGTATGCACGCATACCTTACTTAGCATTATAAATTAAACCAGTGAGAATATCTGAGATTAAGAAAAAAGATTTGTTGGTGTACCCAAGAACATTGGTATGTACACTGGTATGATTACTCAAATTACCCTTTGATCTTAGCAAATAAATGTTAGCACTTAGTGCTTTCAAAATGTCATATCTTAGTGTCCAATGTCTCAGTGATTATTGGCAATTTAACTGCCTTACTCCTTTTTTGGGAGGAGGAGGGGATTGTTGTTTAATTTAAGGCTCCATCCAAATCCATTAATGTCTGTGCAAGGAGGTTATTAACCAGAAGGAAGGGTGTTCAACATAATACTTTGTAATAGGAAACAATGTGAAGAAAACAATGTAGGAATGAAAATGTTTTCCACTCTTTTCCTCACCCAAACCTCTTCATTTTAACATTTGTTGATATAGTTGGTAATGTAATGGATATTGATCATGTCTGGGACATATTGTGCAAATAATACAGCAAGTACAGTAAAGCAGGTAAGATGGAACAGTGATAAATTTTATAAGGACTTACAGGATAGATTAAGAAACCTTTTGGGAAAAAAGTTATCCATGAAACCGTCTGAACTGTCCCCACTATAACTGTGTGTAAAGATACTGTCTTGTTACCATCTTGTTTCAAACCTTATGTTTTCAAAATTCTTTATTCCCACTGCCAGCTCTGGTAATAACTGACTTGAGCCAGAATCTGACTATTACCTGAAGCAGTTGATTTAAGTTACTGGTACTATGTCTGTGCAAGACTAAAATTTCAATAGTATGATCATTGCAGTTGTACCCATGATAACATGTTCATAACCCTCACTAATGAAACTGATAAATGACATCGAGTTTAGCAGCAAAAAAATTAATGTCCTGAGTAAGAGTAAACAGAGGATAATCAACTAGATTAATTACCCTTCTCTTAAGAGTGTTACATAGGATCATTGGAAAGTTTAGGTTCAGAGGGATTTCAGGAGGTTCCTAACTCAACCTTCTGCTCAAAAGAGGTATATATATGAAGTCAGACCAGGGCTTTATCCAGCCACATCTTAAAAACCTTTAAGAACAGAGACTGTGCCTCCTCTCTGGACAACCTCTTTCACTGTCACTGCCCCCATAGTGAAAAAGTTTTTCTTCATATGTTGTTTAAACTTCTCTTGTGTCAATGTGTCCATTGTTTCTTGTGTTCCCACCATGTACTGCTGTATTAGCCTGTCTCTGTGATGAACTTTCCTCATGTTAGATGGCTTTCTGAGACTTTTCAATGATCTCCTCATAGCTACTGGCAGGTTACCTGGTACAATCTCCTCCAAATCTGCCCCTCTCCAGGCTGAAGGTCCAGATTTCTCAGCCTCTTCTCACAGGAGTGTTCCAGTCCCTCAGCATCGTGGTGGCCCTTCACTGGATGTGTACTGGTTTAACTATAATATTTTCTGCATCAGAGCCCTAAAACTGGGCACAGTACTCTAGATATTATATAGCAAGTGCCATCATAGAGCAAGGGGAATAATCACTGCCCTCAATCTCTTGGCTACATGGCTATTAACAGTCCAGGATGCTCCTTTCTTGTGTACTTGCTAGGCTTTGGATTGACAGTCTTTTTAAGTTTGCTGCCACTGTTTCACTCTTATTTGAGGTCAGAGAGTAAAAGGTCAAAACATGATATAACATTAATCTGAATAATGTATTTTAATTTTGGTGGAAGGTGATATGGCTTAGTGGTGAGACAAAATCCCAAAAAGTTTTGACAGACTCCCATAAGCACACTGATGAGCTCCTCTAACCCATGATATTTGGCAAATACCATACAGTTTACTTCCCTTAAAAATTTATCTTCCTTTGAACTTTGCACGTTTATACACACGAAGTGACATATATCTATATTAAGACTACATTTTAACAGTTATGTCAGTCAGTAAGACTCTTCTGATGAGTCAGATGTCAATGTGCTTTTGTGTTAAGGAAGCTTTGTGGGAAGGAAATTAAAGAATTAATAGAGCCACAAATCTTCCCAACACTTGTGGTGGAAGGCAAGTATAAATAGGCAAAGATTACCCACAAATTATTTATTTCCCTTTAGCAAGAAGAAACTGGAAGAGGTTTGTGTCTAGCCTAAGCAACAGAGTCTTTTCCAGACTGCAATTGAACAACGTATTTCATGTTCATCTCATTTCTCAAGACTGTTTGAAGGCTGACTGGGAGCAGCACTGTAGGAAAAACAAGATCACTGCTGAGTGGTATTTCTAACCTGTAACTCTCTTAACCATTCTTTATTCTCTACTTGTCAGATAGCTATTCTTTGAACTGAGCTGTGAATGAATAAAAACATGTGCTCAACTTCAAAATCACAAAGTCAATTGAAAATGGAAGTAGGATAAGCTCTCCCTTGGTACATTCCCTCAGCCTAGCAGCAGGCAGGCCGATACTTTTTTCATGTTCTGCCCAACTTGTTTATTTAAACTAAAACTCACAGTGACCTAAACAGGCTATTTGGGTTACTTGAGTAGGACTTCTACAGGAACTGTGGACCTTGAAATTCTAATTTAATTCTAATTTAAGCAATAACTGATATTTGAACAGGACCTACCAGTTGTTTTAAACACCACAGTGTCTCTCAGCACCACTTTAGTCTGTATAATTGATTTTTCATTTTGTTGTTTGTTTGTTTGTTTTTTTCAGAAGACATGGCACTACCACTGAAGTTTAGGGGTTTGCATAAGAATGTAATAGCAGAGAAAGTGGAAATGGTAGAGATTCTTCAGGGGTCACTAATGTGTTGGCACCTTTGTAATCTTTTCTTTGATGGAAAGTGATGGAGCAGTTTTCAACTTTGAACATGATAAAAAATCAGTTTGCTAAGCTGCATAATCAGTTCAAAGGATCTGATAAAGAGAACAAGCTAACAAACAGGCAAATTTATCACATGCTGAAAGATTTTCAGAAAGAAAAAAATTAGCAATCAATGTATAAGAGACCTTAGGAATCCACTGAAGAAGAGAAGTAGGAACCCAAATGAGGAAAAGTTGTCAGAGGTGTGCCATTTGCTTTACATTCTCTTATGGCTGTAGAGAACACTGCAATGGCATTACAAATTTCCATTCCCCTGTAGCTAGCCAGTTGTCTAGGAAGTTTAGATGGAATGCATGGAATATTACCAGATAGGATGATTAATTTGACTTGAAAGAAGGCTTTGAATGAACTTGTGGTGATTAAGATAACAGAAAAATCTCTTAGACTGCTTGCAATGAATTATAACCCAAACTTTATATGAAGGCTAAGATCACCTCTTAAATAAAACCTTAAATTAAAGGAACCAACTAAACTTGTTTCTCCTTCTGTAATGTATAACGGGCTGTCATTCCAGCTGTTCAACAACTGTAGTATATCTTAACTCTGATATATATGGGAAAAATTGGAAATATTTTGAGACAATCCTCTGAATGTAACTATGCTTGAAAATACCTCTGCCATTATCATAAAATCACTTAGATCACATCTAAAAATTCTTACATTCCATGTAGGACTAATACATGATGCATATATACATGTATTTTACTGCTTACTTTGCAGTAAGAGCTATTTTGATTCTCTATCACATCAAGGCATTTAAGGTGCCTTAGGATGTGTGTATGTGGTTTGGAGCATCATGGTGTGCTAGCATGTCATTCAGGCTTGTATATTTAACTGCTGTGGATAATACATGTGGGATCAGAATCTGGTCTATCTACTATCTTTTAATCAATGATTAACCACATTATTATAAGTATTTCCATCCAGCTTTGTCACTTATCCGTGAGAAGTGCTTGTATTTCAAAATCAGTATATCCATTTTGTGTTCTATAAGCTGTTTAATTTTTTTACGTATAAGGACTTCTACTAGAAGAGTAAAGTTTCATAATATTAAAAAAATATTGTAAGGTTTGAGGAATGTATCTCAGGTATTTACCACAAGTACAACTCTATGAATAATGTATGCATCTAATTATGAAATGGCCAAGGAGAGGTTTAATGAAAATATTTCACTTTAATAGTGTATAGCTTTTTATTAGTAAGCTTTTTATAGACCATAAAGTTTCTTTACATGCATGATCTCAAACTGATAATTTCTAAATTATTTCCCTTCTCAAAATATATGGGAGTTTCCATGCTATAATCATGAATAAGAGTAAGTCTGTTAGTTGTATTGGTAGCATTTTGTCAAATTGAGTCAAAATACTGTAATGTAATAAGCTGTGCAACTTAATAGGAGGTTTATTGTGACTAAGTAACAGAGTGGAATAGCATAAACAAAGCAGAGGTAGCTGGGTGTGGGTCTTTGCAATAGAGGGATCCCAGCAGTGCCCACAGTATGGCTGTGAGATTAGTGAGTGTGTGCAGGCAATGTTTTTCCTTCCTCTTTTCCTTTTCTCCCTACCCAAGACTTAAATTTATCTAGTTACATACCTCATATGCCCAAAACTAGACATCTGACCTTTAAATTCTTTTTAGTATGGTAATCAGGTAAAAATAGGTGTTATGTTTTTTGCTAACTTGTAGTGTTTCTCTGCAGATGTGTTGGACTGTGAGGCTGATAAGGCTGCTGTTGTCAGGTAGGCTTGGGGAAATAACAAAATCACAGAGGAAGTCACAAGGACATCACAGCCTCAGGTACATCCAATAAAAAGTGTCAACTTTCCTTACAAATTTCTCCTATAAGAAAATTGACATTGTTATTCATTGAGAATTAAAATTTTATGGATCTGGATAATTATTTTTGAGCAGTCAAAAATAATGTGAAAAACAAATAAAAACATCCTACAAAGCTCCTGTTATTCTTCTTACTATATAACATGTTTCACAAAAGGGCCTTTTACACCCTGTAAACTTAAACCTCACAAAACTAATAACCCTAGGCTTCCACTGGGACTCCTCTAGAAGGAGATGCAGGATGACTGAAGTTGGTTGAACTGTGCCCAAGAAAACTTCTCTTTCACTGCTGAAAAATGAGTAAGCTTGGAGACAATAATCTTTGCAGGATAATTTTAGGTTTTAGGCAATCCCTTTGGACTTCCTCCTGCAGTTTGCAGTTTTAATTACTTTATGGAATAATTTACCTACTGATATATTGCTAGGAATAGTCCCCTGAGCTGTCTGTAAAAAGATACTAATATAGATGCAAATAACAGTCACTATGGGCATTAAAATCAGTTAAGAACACATTCAAGGCTTGTCAGATAGTGACCAAAAATTACCATCTATCTACTGTTTGGAGAATTCTGTGAAATGTGGTCATGATCTTGGTTCAGTTGGCCACATCAACAGAGCTGCCAGCATTGCAAGCCTTGGCCACTATGGAAACTTCTGCCTAAACTGGGTTTAAACAAAGCTCACTGCTGGAAGAGGTCACTGGGGGCTAGGGCTGATGGAACTTGGTAAGACATTCCTGGGAGGTTGGTGCCACTTCTGCTCAAGCTAACCTTTTTGTGATTTTACAAAAGAATACAGTCACTAGGCCTGTCATTCACACACTTTTCTGTAGCTGTAACTTGACTAAAGATGAAGAGAGAGGAAGAAAAATCTAACAGATTTCTGACAGAGTGTCAATGATCTTATTTCATAACCATCTGGGAACAAGGTAACTTGTCACAAGGGAGGCTTCTGGCAGTGTAGCCAAATCACTAAGTGCCTGAAGTATACAATAAATGCTGGGGTATATATTAAGCTGCAGTGACCCTTTTAAGAAATATTTGTTTTTGGCAAAGTCCTCTTTTCCTTCACACTGTGTGCTGAATCACTGATATCTCTAGTTGTATAGAATCTAAATCCCCATAGAATATGTATAGAATGTACATTGTGCTCTTTTTTAATTTGAATTTCTCCATCTCACTAGGTTTTACTTGTGCACCCTGCTCCAAATGTTAAAAGAACATAAAAAGTAACTATTACATTTTTTCTCTCTCTCAACTGAAGCATAACTACAAAGTTACAATTTTACATTGTTTCTGTTCCCCCCATAATTTTGCCAAGATTTATAAATGAATTATCAACACTAGGAAGATACCTAAAGTATTAACTGTCTCTTAGTCACGTCTCTGTGATTTTGTGATACTCATATGTGGTAGCTGTTGTTTGCATTAGCCCTTGTGGGGTGCAGACCAGCATCACTGAATTAGGTTTGGATGAATAACACGTAACATAGCTGGGCAAAGATGCAGATGAAGGCTGCTGCCCAACAAAACTATAGCAGCAGTCAGGGAGATATGGGGCTCTCTTGGGCCAAGAGATAATGGAGGAGTTGGCCTGTGATTGGTGGGGCCTGGTTCCAGTTCTGGGCACCAGAGAAATACAGGCATGGATGTATTGGAGAGAGTACAGCAAAAGACCGCAAAGATGATGAAGGGAATGCAGCATCTCTCCTTTGAGGAGAGGCTGAGAGAGCTGAGAATGTTCAGCCTGGAGAAGAGCAGGCTCAGGGGAAAACTCATCAATGCATTAAAATACTTGAAGGGAGGGTATAATAAGGACAGAACCCAGAGTTCAGTTGGGCGCAGTGCCAGGACCAGAGGCAATGGGCACAAATTGAAGCATAGAATGTTCCCTCTGAACCCCAGGAAACACATTTTCACTCTTGGGGGTACAAGGGCTGGCACAAGGACTCCCACCAGGGAGGTTGTGGGTCCCTATCCTTGGACATATTCAAAAGCAACCTGGTCCTGGGTACTAAGTGACTCTGTTTGAGCAGGGGCCATTGGATGTGACCCCCTCCAGAGGTCCTTCCAACCTTGAGCATCCTGTGATTCTGTGAACCTGTCAGAAGTTTACTTAGATGATTTATCTGACTTTCAAAAATCATCAGTATTATATGCTGATTTAACAATGCTGCTAAATAACTTTCCAGTTAGCATTGCAGAGCAGAGATAAACTGTCTGTTAAAAGAAACAGAGGATCAACAATGCAGAGAGCCTCACTAAATCTGTAGACCTCATTTCTCTTAGGCATTTTTTTGTTTGTCTTCGCAGAAAATAGCTTAGTCACTCTTTTCTGCATTTTGGTTTTCACTTTCCAAATTGCTTGGAGCTCTCATCTGTACAAAGCACTCTCAAAATTTTTGTCACAGGCTGCTTTTCTCAAAACTCCTGGGAATGTCATATTCTATTCTGATCACTATTCCATCACTTTTGTGAAATATCCACTTTAAATACTCTTCACTTCTCAGATTATAATTTATAGGTGCTGATTTACTGACACTTGTGCAGTTATTTTTACTCTGCTATATTTTCACCTCAGTGGGACTTAGTGTTTCCTTGTAACTCTGCAGATCTCATTGCTCTGAGTAGTGTTACCAGACAAGAAGATAGGGCTTGCTTATGTTTACAACCAAGGATTAAGAGCTCTTTAAAAAGGGGAGCTCTGTTAATTTTTGTATGTCAGCAAGACTTAATATTATATACATTTTTTAATGAAATAAAGAATGTGTTAGATTTACATGATTACTGTGACTAATTTAATCTCCCCTGAAGATGTTTCTAATTTTCTTGTCAAAAATTAAGTATTAGTTCACTAGTGCTAGTGACTATAGTCTTTGAAAAACAGCTTCCAAACAGGAGAAATTTCTTAATATTGGTGTGAGCAGCACTGATAAGTAGTGTGTACTTGGAAAGAGGGTCTGAAGTTTTTCAGCTGTGGGACTGAAATGAAGAGTTACTGCTTCCAACCATGACACCTCACCTTGATGTCATGTTAAACTTACCAGAAGTTACTAACTTGTCCTTTGAGCTCTCACACATGTCAAATAGTATGGCAGATTCTGGTTTACTTTTTAATAGTACTGTCTTCTGATGTTTGTCTACAGGCTTGAGGTGGGTGCACCTTGCTTTCCTTCTGAGGAGAAGTTTCCTAACTGTGAAGAAGGCATTAGCTAGTTAGTGACAGGATACTACTGCAGAAAGGATGAAGATTACATTGTCCATGTATCAAGACAGAGTTAAAAGGCTATTATTAGTTCGGTGTTCTACTAAAACAGAAAACAATTTGATGACTAAATGATATTTTCTATCCCTCTAATGCTGAGTGGCAGCTGTCTGAATTCCCTGAGATTTGGGTATGTACTGCTCTACTTAGCACCTGTGCTTGTTTAAATCCCACTTTCATACCACTCTGGATCTCAGAATTCAAGTTTCTTTTCTTGCCTATAGATATGTCACCCCATAGTCTCTCATTCTTTTTGCACTTCCTTTTGCCTCTGGGTTTCCTCCCATTCTCAGATAGCTCCTTCAAGCCTTCACTGAGAGCATATATGGATGCTGTTCCAGCTGTGCGTTTGTGTGTGTCTTCCCATCTGCAGAAAATGATTCCAGGAAGGGTACTCTTGAAAGCACACAGGCAATAGGCATCTCAGCCTCTCTGAATGCACCTGAATTGAGATCAAACACAGCACTCAGCAGCCAGCCGCTGCCATTCCAAAAATGCTTTTGCCTAAAAGTGGCTAAAATATGTTTGTGTACGTAAAGACCAAATGGGAAAATATATTGCTAGGATCTCAGCCTCTGCTAAGGATCATCATACTGCACTTCTTCGTGAACTTAGAGCCTACACAAATTTGTGTGGATTTTTCAAAAGGATGAAAAAGCCACATTTTCAATACAGTGGCTCGCATTTCCCCTTTCCCATCCTTGCCCACCTGAAATTCAAATCCCTACTTCAAAGAAAAAATTGCTAGAACTTTTACCAAAGCTAGATTATTTATCTATTTTTTTTCAACACAGGCGAATGTCTCAGCCAATTCTGACTACACAGCTGAAATATTTTCATTGAAATCTGTCTCTTTCCTTCTCTTGTCCCTCCTCAGATTTCAAGCTGACATGATACTTGACCTGGAAACAAATTCTAGGACAAACTACTGGTACTTGGCAAACCTATAAACAATTAAACTCAACATTTTAGGTGAAACGTGGTAAACTTGATAATAGGTGCTGTTAGTGCCATCTACCATAGGAACTAAGCAATGCACTACAAAAGGAAATTGAATAAGACCGATCTTGTTTTCTGCTACTGCCATGGAAATCACTGGAATCCACAAGTCTCTAAGGCTCTTGAAGGACCCTTTCTTCTGCTGAATCCTGCTTTTGCTCTGATTTCCCTACTGCTAGAGAGATCAAACAAAACCACCAGTATTCTTAAGCCTGGGACCTCTTGTGTTAACAGAATAGTAGAGAACAGGCACAAACCAGAACATCACATCAATGCACGAGTAAGAGTCTCAAAGGGAAATAGAAGAACACTTTTCTTTCTAAAGCTGACCTACTCAATTTGATTGGATGACCAGAGAGAGAAAACTTGCCTGTGCTCATTCTGTAGCCTTCCTAGTTGGCTCTAAAAGATGCCCAGATAAAAGAACCGAAAGCTCAAATAGACTTCTATTGAATTTGAAATTCCCTAAAGTGCAGTCCTCTTCTATCCATTTTAAAATCTATAGCTGTTTACTTCTAGCTGCTTCTGAAAGTAAGCTCCAGTATCTGATGCTGATAAAACGTATAAAAGCATTCTTGTAAATTAGAAATACTAAAATCTGACAGCTTGCTCTGGAAAGATTTATATTGCACAGACATGCAAAATTTGTTATCCTATCCATCTGTTCCCCAATGTGTATTTAAAAATGGGCGATGCCACAAAAGCTAAATCCTGAATGAAGCAATGGAAAAGCACTGCATATTCTGGTTCCTGGGAGTCAGAAGAAATGAGCACAGAATCACTATAACTGTTCGTGTCCAATACTTTTATTTCCCTTCAAAGTTATTGGCCAAGATCCCTTGATTTGAATGATAACTGAAGTGACTACATGGATTAAAATCCTAGACTATCTGGATCCTTCCCAATGTCCATCTGCTTTTTGTGAAAGCATTGTGAGATGCACACTTCTTTGATAGGAAAGAAATAAAGAATAATTTACCCTGTTCTGAAGTCTTGATTTAAAATGTGATGGAAACAATCCATTTATTATGTTCCCCTGTTCGATGGCAGAGCCCGTTTCAACACACTTTAGTGAACCATGCTAATCGAGAATTTCTGATCATTTTTACTTACGACTCTTAAAATTACTTTCAAATCAATAACTAGGGAAGGAGGTGGAAGGAAATGTGTTTTTTTCGGACTGATGTCCAAATGAGGTTATTGACGCAGATTTTTAGACCTACACTGTGCGGACAAAAGCACCCTTCCTGTGGCAGGCCTTTGAGTAAGTCCAATCTTGTGTTTTAAAAATGCAACAAACTATACTATATTCAAAGATAAATTATTTACCCAGCTTTAAAGATTTAAAAAAAAATCCAGGAATTTGTGAATTTCAGGAGCAGATGAATTGAGAGAAACTCATATTTTCACATGGAGCAAGCAACAGTGTTGATGCTCAAAGGATTTTTTTGAGAATACTTGGAGATCTATCTTGCTCAATGTGCCAGCTGTATTGAAGTGTCTCTCTTGTCTGCAGCTTGCATAAAATGTTCCTTCTGGTAGTCAAAATTTTGATGTTTTACCAGTCTTGGCCTAAAAATACATCTATCATAAATTTACATGAGTTATAAATTATTTACATTGCTTATAAATGCCTATTAAAAATGCTGTAGACTATAGTTCCATTTCGAAATACTTGGCTTGATTCTAAAGTAGCTTAAGGCTTTCATTAATTAAAGTGTTTTTCAATTATAATGGATACAAAGAGAAAATTTTGTAGCTAAAATTATCAAGTTCAAATCTATGAGATATTCAGATGTAAAAAATATCAATAGGTATTCCTTGAAGACATGAAGAGCTGTAATTTGAATGCAAAGTGCTGTTAATATATTTATCTCTGATTAACTACAGATCCGATCTGTAAACGCTTATGTATATGCCTGTGTGTGAATTCCTGTGGACCCACTTCTGTGACCAAAGTCAAGCATATAAAGAGGCTTTAGATGGTTTGGGGAAACACTCTCCTGGTGTATGTATAGTCTGTTTGATTCCTTTTGGGATTTCTTTTCCGACGAATCCACGAGAGGGCAGTACACAGCAAGAGTAATGCAGATAAATTTTGCTGCAGCTTTTTGCAAACAAGACCCAAACAATAAGAATAAGGAGGTTGGTCCCCAGCATGGTTCACTTACAGTATTAAAAAAAAACTGGAGCCAAGTCTGCAAAATTATTATATTTCAATATTTTAGGTGAACTTTGTCTTCCAACCTTGGAATCTGTTGTTATACTTGGTTTCTGTTTTCACAACTATAAGTTCTGTATAATTATTGAAAAGTGGAAATAAACTGGATTTAGAAAATAATCCTGACACTAAAGGTGCTGTGGCCATAATGAAATAAACCCCAAACAAATATAGTGAATTAAAAACTGTGAAATGTAGCAAATTATCACAACAAACCCAACAACTGCTTGAAGGCTTGAGATAGAATTAGGCAACTGATAAGTGTCTACTATATGTACAGTTTTGTACTTGGACAACAGCTTTTTCTGACACAGTCAGATTGTTTCATCCTATTAAAAAAAACCGTGAATTCAAAGATCATTGCAGTAACTGGAACAACTGAACTATGTAAATCTGATTAACACTTCTCGGTTAGACCCTAAGACTTGCTGTGCTGCTTCTGATTGCAGCATTTACTAATTAGTGATTAAATCACCTGTGCTTGTGACAACAGTACATTGGCTGTGCAGTGTGGTGGTGATGAAAAGGATGTACTTGATATACGATAAAAATTCAGCATATCTTTGTGATTGAATTATTTTAATTCTGAGTATTAATGGAATGAAATTTTTCTTTCCTAAGAGAAGTTGATGTTATGAATATTACTTAGCTAGTGAACTAATGGAACTAAAGATTTAAACCAAAGTCCTTTAAGCATTTCACAGACAGAGCAGGTATTTTTGTGTGACTCCGTCACTTTTCTTTCCCATGGTAGGAGTTGCTACACCTCATTTGTCACACATTAGGCTGCCTTCAGTGAGAACAGGTATGGAAACATTTCTTTAGATTTTTACCAGAGGTTCCTAACCTTAGCCTTTCTGACAACACCTGTCTGTGCACTGACAAAGACCTGGTTGCCTTGTGCAGTGGCCAGTTTAACCTGTGTGCTGGGCTCCTGTCTACAAATGCTACAATAGGCACGACTGTATTACCTATCCAGTGTAGAACAAGCTGCAGTGTGATCCCAGTTGTTTATATGTGCTCTGCATAGAGGTAAGCAGTGTTTTTTCTCTATGTCTACTTCTGGTGCACCACAATATGAACATTAGTAGAGAAAGCAGTGACTTGTACAGGCAGAACATCAAATACATTCTCTCTGAGGGTCAGGTACAGGGAGTTCTGGGTGCAGGACTTTAGTCTTCCTTATTTTCAGAGTTCAATTATGCTGTTAGAAGGTATATTTTATTCTTGGATTTGATCTCTGTTCAGCCCTGAGAGCAGCAGTAATAAAGATCCTACATGTTGCAGCTTGCAGATGGAGAAACAACTATTTCTTTCACTTCCTGCTGGGATGTGGGTTTGTGTCCCACTGAGCTTGCTTGCATCCTCTTCTCCTCCAGGACCCAGTCAAGTGCATGTATGTATGTGTGTGTGCTTGTGGATAAATACACACCAAAGCACAGACAGACACATATATATACACATATTAATACAATTTCATATTCCCTATCTCTATTTTGTCTTGCATAGAGAAGGGAAGAAGAATGGGTATTCAGAGGAGAGGCTGTGAGCATGTGAAGTGTGCATGCATGCAAACCCCTGTTTCTGCATAGCTGGGATGAACAAAGGTAAATACAAGTAGAACTGACTGGTAGAAATAAGGAGCACGTTTGTTTGAGAAAGGTTAAAAATAGGTAAAGAGCCACAGGAAGTGTAAGCACTGAGTGCAACTGAACAAGTATTCAGGGAAAAAATTAGCTGTGTGCTTGTGCAAATAAATTAGCTTAATGCTATTTTCTGCATGATGTATTTAATGGTACACAGTTACAGGAAAGAAGAAGGGATGGTGGAAGCAGAATTTTTGGTAGTTGCATGTGAGCTCCATAAGGAGACCTGTGCCCTCTCTGCAGTAGGACAGTGGCTATGAGACACGGAGCTTTCAGGATGGTTATGTTAAACTTATGTGGAGAAATGTAAATGCCTTTCAGTGTCCCTCTGTAAAAAATACAGCATCAGCCCCACAAATATTTTAGGGGAAATAGGCTGAAGGATGTGTGTAGTGATCCTGTTCAGAAGACCATATTACATCAAGGACTTAGTGATCCACAAAATAGTCAACCTGAGTAGGCTCAGAGCTGAGCTGCGCACATGCAGCTTTGCCTTCAGGCTGGTGCTTGCTGTCTCCAGGCAGCCTGGGCCTGCTCCCTGTGCAAGAAGAGTCTGCAGGCAACTCCCACTGAGTACCAGCGATTATGCCACCTGTGTGGCCTTGCCTTTATCTAAAAGCACACCAAGAAGTTCTCATGTGAATATACTCTCTGTTTGATAGTAGAAATGATGAATAGAGTTGTTTTCTTGTATAAAACCCTATAATAGCTCAAATTACCAAAATGCTATGGATGTTGTCTGCATGATGTGCTACATGTGCATCAGAGGCTCATTCAATGCTGCACCATTCAGAGTTCTCATCAGATAACAGGACATAAAATTACCTTCATTTTTCTCTCATTACAGTGTTATCCCTCATAAGTAGAATTTTAAATGATACCTTAAAGAGTCCAAGTGCTATCTTACTGGGATCATAACAGACCAGCAACTCTTGCAAAACAGGGTGTCAGGTGAGAGACTGGTTGTACATTATCTTGATTTTCTAAGTGATACGATATCCTTGACCTTACCAAAATGAGTGCCAAAACTGCTTGAGAAAGACATAACTTGACTCCTTGACAACTCTTTGGAACTCTCATTGGAGGACGATGTTGCTCCACAATCCTAGGTTCATTATTTCCTTTTTTTTTATTCCTGTTGGTGATAGAACTGAAGACATAAATGTTACAGCTTCTAGACATCATGAGTTGGGAAGTGTTTAGCTCCAGATCACCTTTTTATTCATGAGACGATAGCGCAGTCCTTGAGGTCAGCATAAAACTGTATCAATCCTGTGAACTACTTCTGTAACTGATCCCTTGAAATGATCTCCTTTGGTAAGAACAAGATTGTCCGAAGTCCTTGGCAGAATTAATTGAAATTGTGAAAGAATGAATGATTGTATAAAAAAAAGAAGTTTTCCTTTGATTTTTGGATCAAAAAGATAACAGCAGGCTTGTAGCTGAGAATTTGACTTTTATAACTTTGAAAGTTTCTATATTAGTAATTCTTGGTCATTTAATATTTTCCTGATGTTCTAAGACTATAATTTTAATTCACTTTAATCTGTGTATGAATAATTGATCAGTAGCTTTTATATGGTGTTAGTCCAGTAGAACTATCCAAAGTTCCCAAGCTTTTCATGTGAAAGATGAACAGTTCTGCCAACAGAAGATGATTAATCAAAAGAAATTGTAAATTATGTATGACACTCACTTCTTTTCCCTTTTTCTCAATAACTCTGTAAGCGACATTAAATAAGTGACATTAAGGAGAAATAAGTTAATATAAGAAGTCCTTGTGAAAATCAGATAAAATTGGAGGCGATAGGATGTTATATTGTTTAACACGTCATTTAAGCCACAGACTGTTGATAGAAATCATTCTCATAATCACCATTGGCAGTGTAAGTAGAACAGATGGAACATGTTCCAGAAAAACTTATTTTTCTAAATCATTCCTATTTGAAGAGAGTAAAGAAATTAGTATATGAGGGTGAATGTGTTGAGGTGGCTTTTTTTTTTTTTCCTGGTTTCTCTGTGTGGAATAGATACATTGAGCAAGACAAAAGAGAAGAAAAATAACCAGGAGAAACCAAGGCAGATCCTAAGTTGGGAGAAAGGATAGGAAACAAGGGACACTAAAGCCTCATGATGCCATTCCCTTAACAACTGTTACATTCATAATTACCAAGGCTATCATGAAGCAATGACTGAAGAGAGAGATAATATATTTGGTTAGACTAGCAGATATGACTGAAAAAAAAGTAAAAAATCTCCTTTATTTAGGCACACTGAAATTTTTTCAGCTTTCTTGTTCTGTGCTGAAAGCAACAGCACTTGTAGCTAAAATCATAAAACCTCCATTACAGCAATGAACTATTAAGTCCATTCACTTCTAGGTTCAGAATAATGTAGGTGAGGAATTTTACTTAAGGACCCTTGTACTAAACAATACACAGAAATTAAGTTTAGTTTTCATCTCTCAAAAAGGAAGACCCTTCCCCTCAGATTTATAACAGAAATCATCCTACAGCAGTTATGTGTGAAAGGATGGTTTCGTTTCCTGAATGGAGCTGTCTTTCTAGCTATTCAAATATCTGTGTGTGCCTTTCTGGGCATCGGGAGTTTTTCTGTTGCTATGTTTGGAAATGAATAGTGTTTTAAAACTACATGACAAATCAAATCTCCCTGTTATTTTTGTGGTTTGTGATGTACGTTTGAAACATTTTCCCTTGAGCTAAGAGATGTTGCATTGAAAGAAATACTGAAGTCATTAATCTATACAAGGACCTCAGGTGTATCATGTGCTTACTGATGCATGTAATGCCTATAAAGAAGCTGAGTCTGTTTGTGTTGGTAGGTGCACGGTCTGGAGTTTTATGACTCATAAGCTCTGATTATTTTGTTGATGTAATGGGTGAATGGTAACTACAGGATGAACAAATCCTTGCCTCAGAATCATTGAATCACTGCATGGTTTGCATTGGAAGGGACCTTAAAGACCACCTAGTTCCAACACTCCTGCCATGGGCAGGGACACCTTCCACCAGACCAGTCTGATGAAAGTCCCATTGGCCTTGAACACTTCCAAGGAAGGGGCACCCACAGCTTCTCTGGGCAACCTGTTGCAGTGTCTCATCACTTTCGCAGTGAAGAATTTCTTTCTAATATCTAATCTAAACTTGCCTTCGTTCTGCCTAAAGCCATTCACTACATGCCCTTGTGAAAAGTCTTTCTCCAGCTTTCTTATAAGCTCCCTTTAGGTACAGATGTGAAGGTAAAAGAGTTCTTAATTTGGTTAGCAAAGAACCTGGTGAATACATTTTGTTTCCTGTGTTCTCCTTTTACTGTTAGTGGCTAGTAATCCAGCACATGGAAAAATAACCCACTTGGTCAGATATAAATCTGTATTATTTCCTAATTTTCCAGGAGTTAATTTCAGAATACTAAGGAAAGTAGTTCAAAGGAAAAAAAAATGATAAAAACTTGGGATCAAACAGCCAGTAGAATGTTATCCTTTGCCAACAAATATTAATTTTATTATTCTTGTAAACAACCTTAATAGTGAGGAGACTAAATTAAAAGTCGGCACGGCACTACTCTGCTGTGTTCTTTCTATTTCCTTGGTGCCTCTTAAACAGTTAAAGGATACATGTTGAAAGAGATGTTCAAAACAAATGAAAGGATGTTTAAAACATATTAAATATAGTGAACTCCTATATTTATTAAACTGAATTTTTTAATAGGCTGTTTGGCCTTCCCTGTTTTCATTGTTTTGTTTCTCTTGGAGTTTTCTCTTTCTTTATCTTGATGCACAACTCTACCAAAAGGATTACTTTTAGAAAGCATACATGTATAAGACTTACATTACTGTTTTCTCTTATTTGAAATTTTAATCAGGAAAATCCAAACCTAACTAATCGAATGCTTATAAGATATAGGGTAATCACAATTACTGGAGAATTTATATAATTTTCTCCTTTTTTACTGATTGAGAATTGAATACTTGCCAGCCCTCCATGCCCAAGTTTTTTTCAGGTGAAAAATACTATCTTGACTTTTTTTCCTTGAGTCTCCCCTTCAGCTTTGTTACTGAACATGACATTAGATGGTACAGAATGTCTCTCTCCCCATGCTGGGTCCTCTCCATGCATCTTGCCCGTGCCCAGCCCACTTGCTCATGGGCAGAGAGAGGAACAGAGAAGGCCTTGACCCTATGCAAGCACTGCTAAGCAATAGCTAAAATATTGGTTTGTTATCAACACTGTTTCGGTCCACAGTGTAAACTACAGCACCGTATGGGCTGCTACGATGAAAATTAACTCCATGCCAGCCAGATCCAGTACACCCTGTAAAAGCTGACAGAGCCATCAACACTGCAGCCACCATGCATTTCCATGTTTAATAAGGGCTCTATGGTCCACTTACTTTAAAAAGGAAATAAATTAGAGAAAACGATATGAGCTCATGCTTTAATTTTGCATTTTTGTTGTAAAGACAAATATGGACTTAAAAATTTAATTCAATATCACAGATAAAAATCTATACTGTTTAGTGAATATGCAAATGACATTTGAGCAATTTTAATTTCTTATCTGTATATCTGTGCTTACTTACTCTTCAGCTGTTGGTGCTATCAATTTGCATCCATTCACAAAACTCAGAGAGGTTGGTTTTTCGTGGAAAATGTAAAAAAATACTTATTGTTATTTAGGTATTTAAAATGTTTTAGTCATCAATTTGCAAATATAACCAAAACAATTTTTAAAATAAGTGGTTCATTTCCCAGACTAGACAGCACAGGAAGATCTATAAATAGGCTGCATGTGTCTGTTCCTCTACTGGGAAATCAAAGGATGTTAAAACACATCTTGAAGAACTGTGATGATTGATATCTAAAATGTTGTGGGTTAAGTTCCTACACATGTAAATCAGTCTAGAAGCTATAAAACATTTGATCAAACAGCATCTTATACATAGCTAATAACCAGAGAGGGGCACCATCAACACTTCACATGTTTTTAGTACTTAAGATGCTCTTAAATATTATTCTGAGCTAATTACAGTTGCTACAACAATATTAGAACATTGGCAGTGGATTGACTACATTTAAAACATATTTTCCAGTGGCATATCAACGAGCTCTTGTTCCTTCAGTTGTGTCCTACAAGATGATTCAACTTGTTCTGTGATTTACTCAAATGTTCCTCATGAACATTCTTCATAGTTCTCATGTATTTTTAGGTTTGCGAATGATGCTTGTGATCTTTACGATTTCTGCTTCAGAGCCACTCTTTTATCACTCTCTGGTGCCACTTTAGAAACTCTAAACTTCTGCTTTTTTTTCTGAGATTTTTTGCATACAAGGGAGTCATATTTAAATCTTTCAACAAGCATAAAAATAATTGCATTATCAGAAGTGCTGTTTGCCAGTTAGCTGATAAATGACCAGGGCAAATAAATAAAAGAATAGACTGTATAGTGGCAGAACAGTACCAAGTTAGAGAGATAGTAACTCTTCTGTTACTCACCATAGGAAGATTTTCTTACTGTGAGACTAACCAAGCACTGGCACAGGGTGTCCAAGGAGATTGTGTGTAATCAACGTTCTTGGAGATATTCAAAAGCCACCTGGTCATGGTCTTGGGCAACCAGTTTGAGGGGGCCCTGTGTGAGTGGGTATGTTGGACCAGATGAACTCCATAGATCTCTTCCCACCTCAGCCATTCTGTGATTCTGTGGAAGAAAATATATTCACCTCCACGCACAACCCAAACCAAAACCAAACAAAAAGATTCATCAAATTGAAAATTACCATATTCAGCATAACTGTGATAATGTAGACCACACTTTATAACATTACCATATAGACCAATTCATATAGTTTTAAATTACATAACACAGTTTAATGCTGGAGTTGAATTTTGCTTCTCCCCTAGAAATATCCTCAGGATACATAAATGTGAGTTACACAGGTAAAATTCATGGCCAATCTCTGGCCCCCTAAGATGGCTGCAAAAATTTATCTTGCTAATGCCTAAAAAAACCCCAATTACTAATTTTAATAAATATTCTGCAGTTATGTTCACACAAGGTATATATTGTGTGACTTTAAACACTTAGAGAAATGCTTAAAATTTAATTCTGGTGATGCTAACTATGAATTCAAGGATAAATTTGGTACTTCATGTATTTAGGAAAGTTCTTACACATATGGTGATGGATGGATGAATGATATGCATACAAGCACTCTTGTTTACTTCATGGTTCTTGTTAATATAGATTAGCAACAAAAGGAGGGCTACGGAAAATCTCCATCCTTTATTGGACATGGGGGGAAACGTACTGACAAAGGATGAGGAAAATATTGAGGTAAAGACTGAGGTATTTTACGCCTTCTTAGTCTCAGTCCTTAGTAGCAAGACCAGTTGTTTTGGGGGTATCCAACTCCCTGAGCTGGAAGACAGAGATGGGGAGTAGAATGAAGCCCTCATAATCCAGGAGGAAATGGTCAGTGATCTGCTGCACCACTTAGACATGTACAAGTCTATGGGTCTGGATGGGATCCATTCAAGAGTACCAAAGGAGATGCTCACAGAGCCCCTTTGCATCATTTATTAGAAATTCTGGCTAACTGGGTAGGTTCTCTTTGACTTAAGGTTAGCAAATGTGATGCTTATCTACAAGAACAGCCAGAAGGATTATCCAGGGCACTGACCTCAATGCCGTGGAAGGTCATGGAGCAGATCATCTTGATGATTGTGTCACTGTGAAAGGTGGGAGTTTAGATTTTTCTTGTTGGTATCCCCGGGAGAGTCAAGACCCTGTCTCGACTGACAGTCTGTCAGCATCTCGTAATGAGACCTTTCATCAACAGATTCACAAGATCGGAGGGTACCTCGACCTCCCTTGTTAGGGGGAACTCAACAGAGCCAAGACCCCTCAGCGGATCCTGCCAAGGCATTATCCACTGCCAGCTACTGCAAAGACTCACTTTACCAGTTTACAGAATAACACTTTTTATTAATACAATTTGTGACAGACTAATAAGGTTTGAAGGTTGTCAGCGATAGTTTCTACTGCAAAAATACGTTTTAAAGCAATCTACTGATACATATATTAAGCAAGCACAAGCTCTAATATAAAGTAATCTACTAATATGCTATGGGGTAAGCACAAACAAAAGCTCTAATTCTAAAAACATCATTTAATGCACGTAGAGTATATTTCTCACCCAAGACATCCCTCTGGGGGGAAGAAGATGGACTCAGCCTGTTGACTGATCACAGCAGTTTCGGTGGAGGTCTTCTCCCACTTTCCCTCTATTCCCAACTTACTTTTATATTACTTTCTTTATGTTTGTGTGGAGTTTGAGTGACTCTAGTCATAAATAACTTTTATTTCGGATTGGTATATTTAATGACTGGGGGTGGTTGTGGTTTGGCACCTGAAGAGGTTCGACATGGTTATTGGCTTCAGCAGCAGAACATCTTGATTCTCCGTTATCAGACAGGTACTGTACAGTCTCAGTACCACGATGGTCTCCCATTCTGCTGGGATTAGAATGGAGGGGGGCCACATAGTCTTCACTTCGTTCCACACTCCATTCTGTTTCTCTGAACAGATGTTTATCGTTGTACTGGGGAGCACGTCGACCTCAGTCCATCCAGGGAGCTGCAGCTGCTTTTTACCTTAAAATTCTGAATTCCCTCTACATTTAACTTTATTCATCATTCCACAGTCATCATGCAGCATGTGCAGGACAACTAGGGAAGCAGGCTCAACCAGCATGGGTTTAGGAAAGGCAGATCCTGCTTGACCAACCTGATTTCCTTCTATGAAAAGGTGGATGAGGGAAAGGCTGTGGATGTTATCTACCTGGACTTCAGTAAAGCCTTTGACACTGTCTCCTACAGCATTTCTCCTGGAGAAACTGGCTGCTCAGGGGTTGGATGGGTGCACTATTTACTGGGTAAAAGAATGGCTGGATGGCTGAGCCCAGAGAGTGGTGGGGAATGTAGTTACATCCAACTGGCAGCTGGTCATGACTGGTGTTCCCCAGGGCTAAGTGCTGGGGAGACTGTTTAATATCTTTATCAACTACCTAGACAAGGAGATCTAGTGCACCCTCAGTCAGTTTGCAGATGACACCAAACTGGCAGGATAGGAAGACTCTGTAGAGGGATCTGGGCAGACTGCATTGATGGGCCAAAGCCAATGGTATGCAATTCAACAAGGCCAATTGCCAGGTCCTACCCTGGGGTTAAAGCAACCCCATGCAGTGCTACGGGCTTGGGGAACAGTGGCTGCAAAGATGCCTAATGGAAAAGGACCTGGGTGTGCTGGGTGACAGCCGGCTGAACATGAGCCAGCAGCGTGCCCAGGGGGCCAAAGGGCCAATGGCATCCTGGCTTGTATCAAGAATAGTGTGGCCAGCAGGACCCTTGTACTCAGCACTGGTGAGGCTGTACCTCAAATCCTGTGTTCAGTTCTAGGCCCCTCACTACAGGAAAGAGATTGAGGTGCTGACACATGTCCAGAGAAGGGCAACAGAGCTGGTGAAGGGTTTGGAGCCTGAGGCTTAAGAGGAGTGGCTGAGGGAGCTGAGGGTGTTCAGAGGCTCACCAGAGTGGACCTTATGGTTCTCTACAGTTACCTGAAAGGAGGCTGTAGAAAGGTAGGGGTTGGTCTCTTCTCCCAATTCACAAGAAACAGCACAAAAGGAAATGGCCTCAAGTTGCACTAGGGGATGTTTAGATTGGATATAAGGAAAAAATTCTTCACTGAAAGGGTTGTCAGACACCGGAATCACCATTCCTGGAGGCATTTAAAAGATGTGTAAATGTGGCACCTAGGGACATGGTTTAGTGGTGAACTTGGCAGTGCTAAGGCAGTGTTTGGACTCAGTGATCCTAAAGGTCTTTTCCTACCTAAATGATTCTATGATTCTAAGAGTTGTGTGGCTGGGTCCCTACTGACTTCAAAGAATCATGGTTCTGTAGGTTGCACAAGTATTTATTCACAAGTTGCATGGTTCTTTCTTTAGTATGATTTTAGTAAATTTTATCATTTTATTAACTATTTCAATTAAGAATTGGGATCTGGAGGATGAACTGTGTCTGTATGAAGTGATTTTCTTGTTTTCTCCCATTTTCTGTGCATGAGAAGAGCAGTAGTACACATGATGGCTGTGTGGTGCATAATAGAAAAATCTTGATTTGTCAAGTAACACATTTGCCTTTGTTTATAAATACAAGGTTCATTTACATCTTCAGAGTGGGAAACTTACCATTTTTAGCAAACGTATGAGTAACAGAGGAAGTAACGATTATGAAATTAAAAATAGTACTTTTGAGAAGATGAAATACAGTTAACAGCAAAGTAGAGTCTTCACATAAATTTGTGCTGGAAGATAGGTGATAAAGAAATTGTCACTTCAAAGCAAAAAAGCTTTGGGAGACAAGCAGTCACAGAATGAACCTTTCAGCTCAAACAGTCTTTCCCATCTTGTTGTTCATTTAAGCTCCGTTGATTGCTGTGATCTAGACTACTGCTCTTAAGCACACACAGATTACTTAGGGCAGCATAAAAAGGCAGAAGCAATTGATTTTCAGGAAAATGTGGACCTACACATGAAAAACACATTGCAGTGGCAGCATCACTAATGCTTTGATAATATAGGAACAAAAGTACAGAAGATGATGGAAGGAGAGTCTGAAGCTGGGTCCAGTGTCCGACAGGCAGGAAAATTGTGACAGGGGCACACCGGGATATTAGTCTGCAGCTGGGAGTCAGAATCAGGCCTGGGGAGGAGACCAAGAGTCAGACATGGTTGGTTAGTGCCATGGCAATGGGACCAGGCAGAGGCCAGACTGGATGTCAGTGAATGGCTGGGCCTGGCTCTGCAGAGCCCATGGCCAGGCAAGGCATGGAGAGCTGGAGTCCAGCCCCGCTGTTGCACCGCTGGGGCAGGGGCTGATGGCCCTGGGGGCTGATATGGGGTCTGGGGCTGTGGGCAGGGTGGGGCAAGCCCCAGGTAGTCAGGGCAGGGCTGTTAAGGCCAGTAAATGCCCTCAGGACCCTGAGAAAGTACATATGTCTTTGTATTCATAGTTGACAGAAAATACATGTTTTAATATTCTTAACCGGAGGTTGCTGCCTATGAATTTTTGAAGATTTAAATGGCAAAGTAGGGTTAGTCATCACTGTGAGTTTGTAGAAAAGCAATCCCACAGAATCAAAGAATGGTTGAGGTAGGAAGGGACCTCTGGAGGTCCTCAGGTCCAGACCCTCTGACTGGACAGGGATACCCAGAGCCAGCTGCTCAGGACCCTGTCCAGACATCTGATCCCTGGCAGAAATCTCTTGATGTCTTTTTTTACCTCCAAAAAGAAAGTAAATTGGATAAAGTTCTGTCTTGCCTCAGGTATCCTGAGCTCACTGAAGTAACTAACTGACCCGTCTTCAAGCAGTGAAGATAGCATTTTTCGTTTCAGACCTTTCCTTATTTCAGTCACTCCTATGTAGTTTCTAATTGATTTAGGTCACATTACTGATTTCCTACAGTATACATAATGGATTTTTTGCATGGAATGGGTTATTTCCTACACATATTTTTGTTCTTTAAATCCTCAACACAGCTGTTCCTATTATGCACATGCAATTTTAGGGGAAAATAACAGACAGACTTTATTCTTAAAGGCTGGCAATTGCTTTCATAGTAAAGTTGCTTTAGAAAAATTGTTTTTCTCTGGTTGCTTTTGATTGGAGAATTGTCCAGTGAGGTGACATACTGTTAAATCACACAGCAGATAGTTGTCTTGTATTTAGTTTTTGAGATACTGTGACAAAACCTGAGCAGAAGATGTAGGCTTTGGGTTGCAGAAGTGGTGCAGCGAACATGCTCAAATTCTAGGTGAAAATCGGAGCAAGCGTATTTAGGTTTTGGTCATTTGCAAGTGTTATCTTATTGATTCTGCTTCCTTTTCTAAGCGATTTAGAAAATAGGGAGGATCAGGACAGTGAAGGAGCTATAATGTGTATCAATATCCTTGCTCCAGCTCTATAGAGCTGAATGCAGGATGGGCCACACAAGCTGCCATGGTAGCACTGGGATGAAACAAAAGACCAAGATAAGAAAGTAACTTTTACACACTTGAATGACAACCTGAGACTAAATTCAACATGTAATGACTCAACATGGAGAAAATATTTTTTTAATAGAGAGATAAGTGTACTTGGATAGTGTTTGATATCAGGAGTCCGGCTGGTATCTCGTACCGGGCACCACTGAAAATAGCCCAGTTCCCTTTGCTTTAGAATAGAATCATCAGGGTTGGAAGAGACCTTTGAGATCATCAAGTCCAATCATCAACCCAGCACTACCACTGTAACCCCTAAACCACTAAACAATATCACCCAGCACCAGATCCAGATATCTCCAGGGATGATATCTCCACCATGTCCCTGAACAACCTATTCCAATGCCTGACCACCCTAACAGTGAAAATGTTTTTTCTAATATCTAATCTGGATCTCCCATCTCAGCTTAAGACCATTTCCTCTGATCCCCCCACTGCAGGCACAGCAGAAGAGATCGGTTCCTCAGGTAGAAGTAGAGAGCCTCCTCTTCTTGAGACTAAACAAACTCAGCTCTCTCAGATGTTCCTCACAGGACATGTTTTCTAGTACTTTCATGAGCCTTGTTGCCCTTCTCTGGACATGCTCCAGCACCTTTATAGCCTCCCTTCTAGTGTATGAATACATGGACAAGTCCCAACCCTCCCCCTAACCTGAGTCTTCTCTTCCCCAGTCCCAGTCGAGGCTAAATAGACCCAAATATACATAGTAATGATACCAGATCGAGTTTCTGTATTATGAAATATGTCATGATTTATAAAAGAATGGCACAATAAAAAGGATATTTTCTACCAAAAGGAGTGCAGACCTTGGAGTTTGGAGTCGTACATCGGAAGTGGCTCAACCTCTTCATCCAAGTAACATGATCATCCTAGGCTTAATACTCTGAATCTTAATGCAATAATTCCTTTCATTTGCTTGGTAAACCTCAGTTCACCAGTCCTTGCTAGAAGTCCAAATCCTGCATCTGGCATTCTTAAGCATTTATGGAATCAAGTACCAGGGCAATAACACCACTGTCACACAGGGAAGCCAAACTGCACTAGCAAGTGGTGTGCACATCTCTGATAACTTGCTGGGACGGCAGATCTTATAGCTGTGTTATATATGACCTCCTATGTAAAGTAAAAATAAAATCTTATTTATTGCAGTAATTTGAAAAACAATGGAAAAGACAAATGTTGAGGCAATATTATTACTGCAACAAAATAAGTTCTATTGTCTGAGAAGGGAAAACCTGTCAGATACAACAATTTACACTTATTTGCATAGGTGTTACTATTTAGTCCCCCATGGTGAAATTCATGCCAGTGTATGATTGCTGCCCTTTAGTCATACTTCCAGTTTACAACAGCAGCAAATTTTGTGTCTCTTTTTACTGGGAGGTACTTTGTGGAAACACTTCAAGGTACTTTTGACATTATGTGAGAAAGAAAGTGCAAGTTATGAGGGTCTATGAAAACACAAAAGCTGCCAAAAAAACCTCCAAAACCCTATATTGATTTGTGGGTTAGTGGTAGTCAAGTGTGTAAATGGAGCTAATAGCTGGTGAGAACCCAAAGGTGCATGTACTGAAATGACTTAATGGTGCTTACATAACGAATTAGTGGTAAACTCCAGATTCAGTTCTTAGGTTACTGTTTCATGGCCAGTGAGCCATGTGTCTTCATCAGTATAGTGAAACATTGTTTTAATTGTGATTTCATGTTATTGACAGAATGTGTTCGTGTACTTTTTAGCCACATAAACATTTCTGCGGTTCCTTCCAGTGGTCATGGGGCACCTGTGAAGGAAACTTTCTGGATTCCAAACAATGTCATAGTGACTGAGTGGGAATTCTTACTGTGGAAAATAAAAAAGCTACTTCCACAGGAAATTCCTAATCATCCATTCCCATAGCTGCCTTAATGCACTTACTGCTACACAACCTTTATAGATGACCATAAATGGTTGCTGTTCCAAACCTAAATTTCATTCAAATTACTGATTTTTTAGCACTTATACATCAGTGTTCTGTCAATGGCAGGCACATTTATATCCTGCATCTAATAAGCTTTTGTCTCAGAGTAGCATTATACTGCTGCTAACCTATGCTGTTAGGCATAGGATGATACTAAAACTTATGTTAACAACCAAGAAGAGATTAATATTGAGACACCACTTGGCTCTGTTTCAGGTTGCACGGCTTCTTGGCAGAACAAAAGTGTTTTAAAAGCACCATAGTCGACAAGTCCTGCATTCCATTCACAAGGAGAAGTTACTTAGTGATGGATATCATAACAGGCTGAGTATAACAGCAAGGGTGTAGCCAGCAGATTGAGGGAAGTAATTCTTCCCCTGTGTCTGGCACTTCAGAGACTCCTGATGGAACGCCGTACCCAGTTTTGGACTCCCCAGTACCAGACAGACACTGACATGTTGGAAGGAGTCCTGCAGGAAGCCAGCAGGAAGCTTGTAGGGTACAAGAAGAGTCTCAGACAACCAGCCATGTTTGTTCAACCTGTAGAAGAGCAGGCTAAGGGGGAAACAGCTGGGACTGTACAATCTGTAGAAGAGCAGACGGTTGGTGATGCTCTCTGTAACTCTCTAAACACCAAGGTATAGAGAGATTAAGTAAGAATCTTCTCAGAGTTGTGCTGTAGAAGGGTGAGGGGCAACAGACACAAAGAATATGGGAAATATTGACTCTAGAAGGGCAAAAAAACATAGGAGTGGTAAAACACTGGAGTGGTTACCCACAGTAGTAGATACTACAAACTCAGCTGCATAACTTGTTCTAACCGTATTTGCTTTGAGCAGGACGTTTGATCTAGAAGTGCTCCAGAGGTCCCTTCCCACTATACAATCTTTTGGATATGTGTTACTGTAACAGTTCTTGTACTTCCTTCCAGAACCCTGGTGTAGAGATCAGGCAAAAAGGATTTTAGAGCTACAGAAAAAAACACACGGATTAGACAAATCCTTTCTCATTTACTTGGCAGGATTCAGAACTGGTTATTATCTGGTCTCATGGTGGAAGAAAAAGAGACAGAGACTCCAAGTCTAGATTTACCTAGATAAAGATTTTTTTAAACACTTGTATTAGTAGTTCTACATGTGAAGAAAGAAACTTTCTCACAGTCTCAAAGGGCTGTAATTAACTTGCCCAAAAACTGGGGACTGCTGTTGTCTTAACCAGTTTTTCTCTGAAGTGTAATAATTGTTGTTTTGACTGTCCTTCCTCCACTATAAATAACAATATTTGAGTGTTGGTATGTGATTTTTTAATCCCAACCTTAACACTTAACATCATAGGCCTTTTCCCTTATAGGAAATGTAAGAGAATAAACATCCAGATCCCAGTCATGCTGTTTAAATATCTGAGTGGTAGTCACTCGGATCATATCACAAAGATCAGGTAAAAATCTACATAAAAAAGACTTCAAAAAAAATAAACAGAATAGTCTCAGAAGTTTGCAATCAGTGCAGAAAACTGTAAAAAAAGGGAAAAACTTAGGGTCAAAAGATACTATTTTTGTGAATCAGAGGCTTCTGGATAAACATCAGCCAAGGAGGAAAGCTGTGATTATTGATAGACTAAGATCCTTCTGCCTGCAATGTAAACTAATTCTGTAATGTCACAGATAAACAAGCTGGTAAAAAAATCTGAAGTCTGGAGTTTAGTCAGTACGATTTGCATGCAAGATCAAGGTGTTTTAGGTTCAACTCAGGTAGAAGTAAGCACAATACTGAATCTTTTCACTTTCTGCTGCATAACACTGGTTTTGTATTTCCAGATTAAATCTTCAATTAAATTGTCAGTTTTTAAAATGATATATCAAAATTGTTGCCTTATGGAAACAAAATCCTGGAAGATAGAAGAGCTGAATGAAGAAGTTGGTCTTTAAAAAAAAAAAAAAAAAGTTATACATCCTTGTTCCTGAAAAAAATTTATACTTCTATAGTTGACATTTCATAGTTCACTGGGGACAAATTATGTGAATATATTAATAAAGTCATATATGTTGTTATGATAGGTAGAAGTGAAAGGGAAGGTTAATAAGAAAGTGACTCAGAGCAAATGATCATGTTTTATTTAAAGTATTCTACAAACATTTAATATCACTGTCTAATCCTTTTACAGTTGACACACTAAGTATATTTATGAACAAATCTCTGTGTTGTCTAGTTGATAGATTTTTTTGGCAGTGATTTTCTATTTTGTTTTTAATGTTTTCTTTCATTTGTCTACCTTCCTAGAGAAGAAAGGTACATTACAAACATGCTGTAAAATGTTCTTTTTCTCATATATAAATATATATAAAATAAATGGGTGATAGTTCAAGTGGGGTTAGCCTGCTAGTCCATATTTCATCTGAGTCTTTAATGGTCAGTGAAATCAGAGGAATTATGGTGATTTATGTCGGCTGATGACCTAACCTTATGTCATGTTGTTTTGTGGTTAAAGCACATGGCTTGGCCTGCAGAGCCTCGTCTTGTTCCCTGTTTGGACAAATGAACAAAGAATATCCAAACATACAAATCACAGTTTGTCTGTGAAATATCTTGCTACAAATATCTGCGCCAGGGAAGGTTCAGGTTAGATATTAGAAAGAAATTCTTTACAGAGAGGGTAATCAGCCATTGGAATGGGTTGCCCAGGAAAGTGGTGGATTCTCCGTCCCTGGAGGTTTTTAAGATGAGGCTGGACGTGGCACTTAGTGCCATGGTCTAGTAACTGTGGTGGTAGTGGATCAAGGGTTGGACTTGATCTCAGAAGTCCTTTCCAACCCATCTGATTCTATGATTCTATGAAAATAGTAAGTTGCCACTGTGGTAAACTTGCCATTCAGATTCTTTTTTTTAAATCCTACTTTAAAAACAGAATTTTTTTTGTTCTTCATGTAAAAATCTTCTACTTGGCCTTGCTTTCTGGGCATGTCCACTCTTATTCTGCTTTTCTGGTAATAAGCTTTAACAGAAAAGGTTTTTTAAAGGGTTTATTTTGGCAGAAGCTTCACCTTTTGACAGTAACAATCCTATCTAGGGAAGAACATATTTAGATTTCTCTGTAGTAGTTATCATTCTTTCAGCTCATTATAAAGACAATGTGTCAACCATAATAAAATCCAAATTAATTTTTCAGTTTAGTTTAAAGTTTATCTTTTCTTGATCGATAGGTATTGCTAGAACCCTTAATATAGAATGGTTTCAAAATATTGCTTTCTCCACTCTTGTACTCTCTGAAGGGTTGGAAATACAAAATATCTGCCTTGGGTATCATCAGCATTAAATCTCTGGAGTGTAATAGCAGTTTGTTCTGTACTTTCAACATTAACCAGTGAACTCAGTATCTCAGCTGGTTTTTATTATCTATGTAAGTTGTTGCATGGCAAAAGAAACTAGGAGAAAAGGGAAGCTTAGCTCCATGTATCTTATAGCACATCATAACTTGGTCTGTATTTACTTTTGCTTTGCCAGAGACAAAGAGATGCAGTACAAGTATCAGTTACTGAAAACAAAATGGAAATCTTGAGACCAGTCAAATGCTGTTTGTTTTGTGCTGGTATTGCCAGTGTGACTTGTGTTCTGCTTACATGCACGTCTAGCTTGCTTCTGGACATCTGCTTTATGTTACCTCTAGTTGCCTGCTCCTGTCCCCCTCTCTCAAACACACATTTGGGACCACAAAAAATAATTCCTGAAGAAGTACGAACTGAGGTGGACTTTTTTTTTTTGGTCTTGGGTTTTCAGTTAATTGATATTTGATGATCCCGTATCACTTAATCCAGCAATTGAGACAAGATAGAAAATTTTTTAACCTAATTAGTATCCTTGCCTAATTTAAGGTTAATTTAAGATTTTTAGCAAACATTGACAGTACCTTAAACTGCTCATGCAATGACTACAGAGATTACTGATCAATTTTACACTTTAAAAAAAGATGAAAAAAGCTCTAAGTCATTGCACAAAAGTAAGAATATTAAAATCCTTGAGAAAAAAAGGCTTTTTTAACAGTAAAACCAAGACTTTCGTTACATTAAATATTTATGTATTAGCCTCTGAATAAAAGTAGTAAGTCTTTCCACTTTGTGGGACAAAAGATCCTTACTTAGATATGATAAAAATACTTCTTGTATCAAGGGTATTTTGAGCTGAGTGAAGGAGTGCCTTCACGTGGGTGTACATGTAATGTACTTGCAAAGGTATAAAGGCTGCCTGTTAAAATCAGATATGTATCTGTCTGTTTTATAGCTTGTACCAGCTGATGAATCTCACTCTTTTCACCTTCCAAGTCCTGCAGCATATTTGCATATCTTTATATAATAGTTCAACCACTAGTGCTGAAAACTTATTGATGAGTTACTGCCCTCTGATTAACTACAAGCAAAAGTACTATTGTCTTTGGAGAACTCACTGTACATAAGCTAACATTTTTCCTGAGAGCTCTTAATTAGATTCCTATTATTATAATTTTTTTTTTATTTTTATCCTACAGTAAACTGAATGGAAATTCATTACACTTCCTTTCGTGTCATGTTTTGTTTCTTCTTCTGTTACGCAAAAGCCAAAGAAGTGGTGAGTTATTTTTCTGTCACTGCTTACATATAAAGCCTGCTGCTCAATCTCTGTCTGTTGGCTCTGCAGAGCTCCCATGAGCAGATCAAAAAAAGGTGTTTTTATTGATCAGTTATGCTTTCCTTCCCATGAAGAATCCATAGTGATATAAATATGGCTAGCAATGTAAAAGACCTTGCATTTTTACCAAGATGTGGGAGGTTTTTTGAGATTACTTATGTACATTGTATTCCTCTTATTTCAGCTTGCATTTATAATTAAATGGGTTTATAATTAATTTTATTTCAATTTCCTATCAGCTTTTAAAAAGGTTGCTAAATAGCTAGTGTGAAGAAGCTGTAATCAGATGTCCTCAAATTGAGGTGGAGTAATTTCTGCAGCTGTCCTTTCTGTTCGTCTGCTTAGATACCACATAAGATGAGGTTTCAGTTTAAATAGCTTTCATCAGGGTACACTAAGCTGATATGAAACCTTCTGGAGAGCATTTTTACTTTGTAATGCTGGACTCATGGTGTGGTCAGTTTCTTCCCAAACTAATTAGAGTTTCCTGAGGAGATTTTGCTACGCACTTATGTTAGTACACATTGTTTTAATACTAATTTAAAGTCAATAGATACTTGAACTAACTGCGCTCCTGTCTTAAGATTCTGGCTCATGCTAGATAGCCTTCTGAAGAAAAACCATCTGTAGTGAGCACTTGTCATTCTAAGACTTAGGTGTCTTTTGCTGCAGGATTTCTTAAAGGTGCAATGGACCCCTAATAGGGAAAGTCAAATACATTTCTTTAAGTGAATTGTAAATAATCACTTTTCTATTGAGTTTTAATCTCTCTATATCTTTTTAGATTTATTTTTGGATAAATGAGATTTGAATCATGCAGTATTTCTTTTCATGCTACGTAAAGCTGAATGTAAAAATTTTTTTTCCTATAGATGTTTGCTGTGTCCCTTGTGCTGGTGGGAATAACATTATTAAAAGCCTTGTGAATAGATACACCATCAAAAGAGGCTTGTGGAAGAACTGTGTGGTGAAGTCCTGTGCATTTATAGTTGGAGAGCAATGCTATAGTAGTTTGGGGTAAAAAAAGTCTGGTGTTGGGGGAGACCAGCTTGTATTCAAAATACCTGTAGAAGTCTTTTGATTATATGAACTTATTTATTATGTTGATGATTATATTACGGTAGTGATTATAACTTACTGTGCTTGGGGCCATTTAAATGTCTTTGTGGTTAAAGTCCCTCTATTGTTCTTCCAAAATGCCAAAAAGGCATATTACAGAACTGATTACTTTTGTTCATTCTGTACAAATACTGACTTCTATTTAAAACCTCTAGCTGTAATGTTGGTTTGGTGTAAACTCTGTGGTGAACGAACAGATAGTAATGTGTCAAAAGTGAACTTTGCAGTTCACCTGTTCTCCAACACTTACTTCATTTACAGCTAGTCCCATGCATATTAACCTTCTCATTGCTCAATATGGTATTAGAACCATCTGTAAAGAAACTGTTTTTATTCTGATGAACTTTTTTAGTGTTTGTTAATCACATTTCTTGGATGGGTCTCTTAATAATTCCTATGGAGTTTTTGTCTTTTTTTTTTCAATATCAGAAATGTATTTCAGCTCTGTCTGAAAAGAAGACAATATTAAATTCCCAGCTGGACTGAGGAATCCTTTACAGTGCTGTGGTACAAGATAATGTGCCCTGAGGAACACTTGATTTCATTCTTCTGTGATACTGGAGCTGTCTTGCACTGATAGCCATTATTCGGTAGCAATGCAGAAACAAATCCATGTGGTTTTCTCATAGAGTACATAAGTGTCATGGCAGATCACTGAACTTTAATTGCTATCATCTGTCATGCATAAGGTATTTAATACCCAGGTTCCAGGTCATCAGATAGGACCACAAAGATGATTAAGGGAATGGATGATCTTTCAAATGTGTACTGAGGGAGATCATAGAATCATAGAATCAACTGGGTTGGAAAATACCTCAGAGATCATCCAGTCCAACCCTTGATCCAACACTGCCAGACCATGGCACTAAGTGCCACATCCAGCCTCATCTTAAAAACTGTTCAGCCTGGAAGGGGGAGCGTTCATGGGCAATCTTATCCAAGTTTTTAAAGGCTTGGTGGAAGGAAATGACTAAGAGAGAACTCAACCTTTCTCAGTAGTGCCAGCTGACAGGACTAGAGGCAATGGACATACATTAAAAACCATGAAATTCTGATTGAACACAAGAGAAGACTTTATTTATTTATTTATTTTTACTGCAGAACACTGGCCAGACACTGGCACAGGTTTCCTATAGAGGTTGTAGAGTTTCATCTGTGGAGTTACTCAAAACCTGGCTGGACAACCTGTCCTGTGTGGTTTTGTGAGTAGATCAAAATTTGTGTGCTACCATATTTTTTTCAACAGGACTCTAAATAGAAATTCAACTTGGGCCTCAAGTACCCTTGGACCAAAATAGTTCTTGTTGCATTCCAAAGTTATAACGTCCCATGGGAACAATCTGATTTCTCCAGTTTCTCCAAATGTGTCTTTCCACATAGGGAGGAAGAATTGCTGTTTCCCACATGCTAGCATAATCAATATACTGTTTTATATAAGTTGTTTCTGTATTTAAGACAGGTAGTGCTATCTACTACTCAAGATCAGTGTTTAATCACAGTGTAAAATCTGCTGTTTAGTTGCTTAAGATATTTTGTTCAGGCTAAACTTTTTCATCCCATCTGTATATTCTACCTTTCTTCCACTTTATTCTTTTTTACCCAATTTTGGTGCAGTGAAAACTACAATTGGAGCAATTCAGCTTTTTCCTGAAACTAGGGGAAAAGAGTAATTTGCCCATGTCTTTATTACTTCAAGCAGGTTGTCAGGAAAATTGGCTGAGCCTGTAGGCATGTATGTCTTCCATATTGGTGTCTAGTATTTAGAATGACTTTTCCTATCATTGCACATCTGCTGTGGGCTTTGCTGGGTTCAGAGGCCTTAGGTGAGCCATAAAAATCTCTTCTGTGTTGTCACTAATGCTTTTGCTGCCCTGTATTTTGCTGCCTGCCTGAAGAAAGGAGCGTTGTGTGAGGGCAGCAGGAGTGTAAAGCGGGACAAGGATCACTTTGGCTTTAAGGTCTCCTGGCAATGAGATACAAACGTATCAAGGGAAGGGATACTTACTTCTATAGATGATGGAAAGAAAGACAGTAAGCTGCTGCTCCTGCCACTTTTAGCTGTCACCTCAGTCTATGAGTGTGCATGGGTTGTGACAACTACTTGCACATGTCAGAAGCCAAGAGCACAGAGTAATCTCTGAAGTGAAAAAATGTAGCGAAAAAATGTAGCAAAAAAAAAAATGTAGAAAAAATTTCTGCTTTCCTAAAAGAAAGAGAGGGTTCTTCTCCACCAGAAATTTACCAAGTTTGAGGGATCTGACTATGACTATCTGAAGAAGGTCACCCACATATGTTTAGGAGCCAGAAAGCAATAGTGTGGTGTTCTATTCCAGTGGTTTCGGATCCTTTTTCTGGTTATCACTTCAGAAAACTTCATTGTGGGTTCAGTGGGTCACTCTTTTTTTCTTTCCAACATAGCATCAGCCTTCTAGGTGCTAAAGCAAGCAATTGGGAAGCACCTAATCTCCTCCATAGGATTAGAGCAGATGCCACAGAGCCTTGGGACTTTGGGACAGAGCTTCACTGATGAAGCCCACCGAGAGGGTAAAACAGTTTTGAGCTAATCACCAGACATGTTGTCTATTTTAGACAGGTTTTCCAAAGAAAGAGGCTTCAGTGATTGAGCTGTGTTGGCTTTTTCAACCCATTAGTTTATTTGAACCAGATTTAGCAGGGCAGCGAGGTCCTTAAAAACATGAAGTTCTGATTTTCATGAAAATCGGTGTCTGTTTTTGAAAGGTACTAGTGCCATATTGACGAAGGAGCTATGCTGAAGTCAGTAGGCAAGTTTGCAGGCCAATCTGCACATGCATAAATTGCTGAGAAGGATACATAGCAGAATTGGCTCCAGCAACTGCTGCTTCTTGCCTAGAATTTTATGCAAGGGAGCTGACTGTGTTTGGGAAGGAGAGGATGCAGATAAGTAGGTCACATTCAAAGAATTATTTTTCTTTTTTTTTTTTTTTAATTTTTTTTCTGCTCTTTGGGAAACGTCTTGCGGGAAGTGTATCCTCTGTTTCCCCAAAGATCTCTGAGGCAGACAGCTAGATGATGTCTAGTTATCAGAACACAAATGTCACTGCTTATCCTCTACCACTAAAGGACTCATCTCGTAATGCAGCTGTAGAAGTTTTACACTCAGGTTTTAATTTTATTCTGTCCTTTTAGGATGTTGCAGGTTTAGAAAGATAGTTGATACAGAATCTGGAAGTTGAAGACCTGGATTTTTTTTCCAGTCGTAGACTGAAGAGGTAGCCAAAGAAAACTTCGGCTTTCATCAGTGGGCTTAAAATTCACATGGTAGTGTCCTGACATACTGCAGTCTTCAGGAAATTAGTTCCCCTTGTCTAAAGTAGTTCTATACCTTTTGCTAACTGTTTGAAATAGCTACTGAATTATTTTTTATTCTTTTAATGTATCATGCAAATCTGAACTTTGAAAGCAGACAGGAAAACTGTATAACCTGGGGATTTTACAGCACTTTGTTTTAATAAACACACAAACCAGACAACTTAACTCCCCCACCCCCCCATACCTCCCTCCCCCCAACCTTGAAATAACTTTTCTGTACCTGCTCAGCACATCCTTAGCTCTGCATATTTTGTCAGGAGAATAAAAAAGCTTGTATTTATAATATGCATCAGTTGCAATATACATGGTAATATAATCTCGTGGGAAGGTGTGGAAGGGGAAGTTGAAATGGCTCTTTGCTGATGATTAAAACAAAACAAAACAAAAACAACTGCTGATTCCCTGTCCAGCCAGCTTGCTTGGGACATTTTTATAATTCTTTTACTGTTGTTGGAGAACTCCAGTTAGCCTCAAACTGGAGCTCGCAGCTTGTGTGTGAAACAGGCAGCTGCTGGCACGCAATGCTCCCTGAAGTTGTTTCCTTTCCTTTTTCCTGAGATTTAGTGAAGGGGGGGAAGGGGTTGGAGTCACATGGATACAAAGCTTTTGATTAATGTCCAAGTCTGCTGCTGCGGAGGCTTTCCAACCTCTCAGCTAGCAGGGCGAGCTGGGAACCAGTGACCGCTCGTTTCCTTCAGGCTGTGTTCTCTTCCTGACGGGAAAGGAGCGCGCACTGGGGTGGCTGCTCGCCTCCGGACCTCGGGCGGCCGCGGGAGCGGGGTGAGCTGGGGCTGCGGCTGCAGCGCGGCTGGAACCGGCCGAGCCCGGCCCCGCTGTGTTACTTGGCGGGTCTTTTGTTGTCCTTGTCCGCAGCGCAGTGCCGGGGCGCTCCGGGAACGGCGCCGGGCTGGGAACACCGATCCTCCTCGCTGCACCATGACAGAGGAAAGCAAAGGGGAAGGCAAGGGGGAAAGCGGGAAGGACTTGGAGAAACAGCTTCGTTTACGCGTGTGCGTCCTCAACGAGCTGCTCAAGACCGAGCGGGACTACGTGGGCACCCTGGAGTTCCTGGTGTCGGTGAGCGGAGGGGATGGGGGGGCTCGCCTCGCCCGCCGCACCGCTCCGCAGCTGCCCGGAAGCCGGAAGGCGGTGGCAGCGCGGCGGGCAGCGGGACGGCGGCACTCGCAGCCGGGAGAGGGTCTTACCCTGAGCTTTTGCTTAAAAGGGAAGGAGAGTAACAGGTTTTGAAATGGCCGAGGAGAGGTCGTGCGTTGCCCACTCCTCACTCCTCCGGCCGCACTTTGGCACCGATGATCTCGCGTCTCCGGGCATGGAAGGGGAGGGGGTGTGATGTGTTTGGGTTTAGCTCTGCCACGGGTGCGGAGGCTTGCGTTCATTTTAGGGCGCCGCGATTCCTTTACTTGCGGTAGTCCTAGAAACCCAGCGGTGCAGGGGGGAAGGAGGAGGACAGAGGGAGTGCTGGTGTGCAGCAGCTGCTTGGCATTAAAGCCACATGTGGCATTCACTCCTGTCTTGTGATACAGGGTCAGCTGCGAAGGTAGCACGTTCTGGTGAGTTGCGGTCTGGCAGTTTTAGCTTCCTTCTACATTTGACTATCACTGTTGATAGGATTATTGGTGCCCCAGTCAGAAGGGCGGGAGTTCTCACTCTCTCAAAAAACCGAAGTGACAAATTATTGCAAAACAGATGCATGCAGTGTTTAATTTGTGCCTGGTCTCGGTAGCATCACTTTAGGACTCTGTTGTGATAAGTATGTCCAAATCAGGTGCTTCAGCTGGCAAAAGATTTCACAGTAGCCCCCATCATACTTTTCTCTCCTCCCCTGTCCCATTGAAGAGGGGAAATCCTTCCAACTGCAAACTTCCTGCTTTGCTGCCTTGAGAACTGTGAACTTTCTGCGTATTGTCATGAAAGAGGAAATTCTTAAGTTGGCTGTGACAGGGAGAGTAAAAGCACAGAGATTGGAGTGAAATAAGATCTACAGAGTAGCTTATTTTCTCCATATGTTTATCCGCAACAGAACCATGAAAAATGGTAAGTGGTCCAACATGTTTTCTTTTTTCTTTTTCTTTTTTTAAGTTTAGGATGTATATTTGAGAAAGAGGCGATGTGTGATTGTCTTCCTTGCTTTCATTTAATGATTGGGTTTTACCTATTGTAAAAAAATGTTCTTCAGTATTTTACCTTAAGCCACAAATTTGGTGTATTTGGAGTCTTAGATCATTTCAGTAAATTTGAAGAATTTGAAATATCTTTTATTTTGGATTCAAAGGTTTTAGGCATAAGATATTAGTATTCAAGCAGTAAGTGCTCAGATTCTTCCAAAGATCAGACATATTTCAAATTGTATCCAAACATTGAATTCAGTAATAAGTCTTTTTCCAGTTTGGATCAAGATGATCTAAATAAATCATATGGAGAAAGGGAGGAGGACTGGTGTTAAATATCTGGTTCTATGTCATGTTTTTTGTAATTATTAATCGTTGTGGACAGGGTTCAAGTGACAGTTCACAGATGCAATCCTTCACAGGGAAATGTCATCTGTTTTAACTGTATCTCAGCCTTGTTTAAGGAAACAACTTGTGAGCTTTTCTTTGGCCTACCTGCTGGGACTGCTGTTGAGAGCAGCTGTGGTGGTGGATTTATGAGAGCCACTGGACTAGGGCCAGTGTGGAGACCATCACATTGATTTCACATAAGCCATCAAAACCATCATTGTACTTGTTCTCGTGGTTACTTCTTGATCTGAAGACTAGATCCTCTCATTTAGGTGTCTTAGGCTTATGGTTTTCTCTGTTTTTCTTAAAGCCACTTTCAGTCCTAGGACTAGCTAGTTTGAGATACAAACAGTATTCCAGCTTGCTTTGTTTCACATTCTGAGGTGGTCTTGGGACACACATGCAGGGGTCCTTCTTATTAGAAGTGAACTGGAAGCTTTTCTGTAGGAGCATATCTGGCTGCTAATGAATGTGCAGTTCCTGGGGTTGGACTAGAGCTAGTCTGAAGTGACGCTCACCACCAGTGTGAGGTCCTAGCGCTGAGTACTTCTCTATCCAAACATTATCTTATTTTCCATGATGTCTTGTTAAAGTAGAGAGCAGTGTGAGGGGTTGACATGCCAGTCAAAGTTAAGAGTTAGGCTTCCAGGTCTTCTCAGTGGAGCTCATTGTGGTAGAACCCATGTTTCTTTTCTGATTGTGAAGCTGAAACCATTTACAGTCTCCCTAACAGTTTGCACAAAGTACCTGCAGTTTTCACTGTAATTAATAGGAAATAGGATATTCACTTAGATAAATGAAAAAAACCCTGTGGATGGCTGGAGAATGAAGAGGTTATATAAGGAGGAAGTGACTTTACTCATCTGTGTCAACATGGGAATGCTTTGCTGGTTTCCATAGACTGGAAACACATCTATTATATGTTAGATTTATTTAGATTCTTCAGTTTATTTTGGAATTAAAGAAAGTCTCACTGAGAACAAATTTCTAGTTGGCTATTTGAAGTATTTTTTTCTCATACTTCTCTATGATTTTTCATCCTCCACTTATCATCAGTGTAGTGAGGAGAAGCTTGTTTTGTATGTTCTGCCAAAAGTCTACAACACTAGGTACAAAGCAGAAGATTTGATATATTCATTATTTTATTAGATAGAAGTAGCAGAGTAGTCATTTCCATGTGAGTTCATTCACCTCTTCTTTTTGGCTTTATGCTGTGTAAATACAATATATTGTTTTACATCTGCAGTCATCACAAAACAAATCTGAGTGGAAAGGTCTGGTTGTATTAATATTCTTCTTCTGTATCTCCTGAATCTTCCAGTAATAAACTTTAGTAGCATAGTCTGTTGAGACATCAGTGATACTGAGCAATAACAATTTTGGGCCCATTTGAGTGAGGTATGTAAACATACGTGAAGTGGATAAACTTAAGTCGCCAAGTAGTTGCCAGCGAGGTTGGAAGGAGGAGGCATGCACAGGAAATTATGAAGAAAAGGCTTTTGCTTTTCCTTCAGACATTTCATTATAACATTTGGAGTGTTGTTGCAATACCAGAGATTTTGTTCTTGTTAACATTTAGCATTTCTTAAACGAAACAAATCTGGTGATGGAAGAATTTCTATAAGACATTAAACATCTTTAAGAACTGTATGTGTAGATAGATGGGATTTTTTATAAGCTATGATATGAGGTTTCTGTTATGAACAATTGATACTTTACTGGCTAAATTACCAATTGGGCTTTTTTCTGCTTCTGGGTGATCTTGCTGGTGATCATACCATCTTCCTGTGGCAAAATCTCTGCTTTCCAATGAAAGAGAAGCTGTACTTGCAAGGGTAGAGGAGAATCTTTTTTTTTTGCAAAATCCTCTTTCTGGAGGGGACTGAAAATGGCAACAGGTGAATATTTATCTAAAATAATTCTATGTTATCCAACTGTGTAACTCAATAATTAATATTACCTTGAGTGCTCATGGTAAAGATACTTTTAAAAAAATTTCTGACTTTACGTACCTTATCTATTTCATTCTTTACAGAAAATGACAAAGTGTGTATATTTACTGTAATCTGTGTAAACTTGATGAAAATTTCTTATTTTGTTCGATAAACATAATTAACCTGGAGAAAAGGAGACTGAGGGGATACTTTATCGCTCTGGGAATTAATCTCATCTGGTAATTGATCTCTTTTCCCGGGTAACAATTGACAAGACAAAAGGAAATAGCCTCAAGTTGCACTAGGGGAGGTTTAGACTGGACATTTAGAAAAATTCATTCACTAAAAGGGTGATCAGCCATTGGAACAGGCTGTCCATGGATGTGATGGAATTGCCATCGCTGAAGTGTTAAAAAAACGTGTAGATGTGGCACCTGGGGACATGGTTTATTGGTAAACGTAGCAGTGCTGGACTTGATGATCTTGGAGGTCTTTTCCAACCTTAATAATTCTATTCTATGACTAGGTAACTAGAGCAAAACTACATAAACTTTTCCAAGAGTCTCTTTGGTCCACGATTTTATGCTGGGGAATTTATGTGATTTTTAAGGAAAGTCTTAAAAAATAGGTTTATCTTTTTGATTTTTTTTTTTTAATTTATGTAATGTTTTCATATGAGGTTTAATTTACTTTGTAAATTAGGGTATTCATTTGAAGCCTCAACATAGCAGTAATAAAGAGACTAGTAAAACTGTAGGTAGAAGTTGCTGAGAAATTAAAAAGTATTTAATAGTAAAGAGTTGCCAAAAAGTGGCTACTTTAATCTGTCACCTTATTACTTGGTCTGAAGCTTAATTTTTATGGTTGTGATTTACACTGACTGACTGGCCAGTGAAGGCAAACCAGGCCACGAAGAATTTTAAGACACGTGTACACAACACTGGCTAAATATATATATATTTATATATATATTTAAATGTACATATATATTTTTTGAAAGAAACTTTATTTTGGAATAGAAATTGGAAATGTAATAGATCTACTACACTTGGTACTTCAGGGGATATCCATGGAAGTAGAGTTTATTTTTCTATGACAGGGATTGTTTTCCTGGTGCAGTTTCGCATTCTGACAAATTTGACATTGATGGGAATAGAAGCAGATGTTGGCGCTCCTATAAGCCTTCCCCATGGCCTCAGCTGGGGTGACTAGTTAGATCCTGAAGCAGCTGGGAGAAAAAACAAAGCTAGTTTATTATGTAGACTATAGTATGGTTTCCAGAGTCTATCAGTGAATATAGATATATATTTCTGCCAGTTAACTCTCAAATCTCAGTTTAATTTCATTAGATTCTGCTGTACTTTCTTCTCCCTTCTCTTCTGCTTGCACTAAACTGCAAATATTTTCCTTACATGTGTGCCACGTTAAGGGAAGCTGAATCCTTGCTTTTCAAAGGGCATAAAGAGGTTTTGTTTATAAGGTTTACTGTCCACCCTTCTCAGTGGCTATGCCACTCTTCAGGATCTGTATTCTCCTGCCACACTGAACCCTCCCTGTTTCATGGCTCAATACATATTTTTTCTTATTATTGAGCAGACTAATTGTTTGAACAAATGGTTATAGTAATTGAGACTTCAGGTAAACTTTGTAGTCAAATTCACTGTTACTAACCCTGGCCAGCAACAGAGGAATGTGTCCTGGATGGAAACTCCTTGAATGGTTATGCTAGATAATGAAGTTAGGTGCTGAGCTTTTCCCAAAAAAGAAGAATTTATAAATGTTCATTAATAGCTGTAGTTTGATACAAAAACAATGTATTCATATGTTGTTTTTGTGTGCATGTGTATATATCATAGAATACCTTAAGTTGGAAGGGACCTGTAAGTATCATCTAGTTGCTAAATATGTTATGTATATGTCTTGATTACAGTAATGATTAGTGACTTCATAGTGCATAATTGCATTTATATTTTCTAAAAGGAATTTAAGTGAATGGAAGGGAAGGGTTTTAGCTGGCTGCATTTTTTGATAAGGTTATGTGATTTCCTTTCTCTTCAGGAAAAGAAAAACAACCTTCTATGGCTACTTCATCATGAAAAGTCAAAAGGAAGTGCAAACACAATTACCATAGAAAGTCAATATCTTTTCCATTCACTTCCAATTTCTGCTGTTTTTAACTTGCTTAAGTGTTAACAAAAATGTGAATGTGGTGTTCCATTTTTATTTGACTTTGCTTGGCTATATCAATAGCACCACCTATGGTCTCTATCAGTTAGGGTAACTGCTTAAAAGCTGTTTATTTCTTTGTAACCCTTGCCCCCAGGGTTGAATGTTTGTTTTATGGAGTGGATTAGCAAGAAAGATTATTCACATCTCCACTAGCTGTGCACAGAGTTCATGCAATGTATGACAATGGCAAAAAGCAGAGATTTTTTGTGAAGAATTTTCAAGCATATATCTTATCTTGTTTGGAACTGGAGGGATTTATACTGCACTATATACTCTAGACAGATGTTTCATACTTTTCAATGGATTTCCTCTTACTGCTCTCAGATGCACTCAGATTATATTGTGAAAAGCTGCACTTTAAGAAGAAAGATGGTTTGTTTAGCTGATCAGTGAAAAATCTAGGATACTGAAAGGAGAAATCTTTGTTTCATAGCATTTAAGAGACTTTTCTGTTCCTAAGACTTATTATAGACCAAGACTTTGTCTCCTGAAGACCGTAATACACTTAGAGGTGTTGCACAACTTCATGATTTATCTGAATATAAATATCATATTTGCAGTGTTCTAGTTGTTCCTTCCTCTGTCTGATAGCTCACTCCTAACTCTCCTGCTACATATATTCCATAAATTTGTAATGTGAGCTGCTAATTTAGAAGAGACTACTGGGAGGGGACCATCAATCAATATGTCCAGGCTTAAGTTATTCCATGCAGCCTAAAGCTGTTGAATAGTGTGCTGTTTGCAGTGATTTCAAGTATTTGTGGAGACATATTTTTCAACCCTCTTTAGTAGTAATTTTTGTCATCATTGTATAAACACCAAGCTTTGAAACTATGCATTCCAGAGTTGGTTTGTATTTATTTGGTAAGATTAAGAAGAAAAGGCTCAGTGGAATTTTTATTATTGCCTACAGTTCCATGATGGGTAGATATGGACAAGATGCAGACACACTCCTCTCAGAGGTACATAGTGGAAGAAGGAGAGGCCATGGAAAATGGGAAATTCCAACTCAATGTGAGGGAAAAAAGTACGATGAAGCTGATAAAAAACTGGAATAAGTTGCCCAGAGGCTGTTTTTTTGTTTTGTGCAAGGGTCAGCTGGGCAAGAGTGGACAACCCATTCTAGTTGACACTGCTTTGCTCAAGCAATTGGGCTAGATGATGTCTGGAGGTCTCTTCCAACCTACATGACTCATCAATTTGCAATTTATTGGTATGATAGGGAAAGAAGACAGACTATTTCAGCCATTTTCAGGAGAACAGATTTTTCAGGGTTGCATCTCTGCTTTGTTTCCCTTATACTCTGAAATTCCAGCGCAAAAGGCCGGGCTATACTGTTCAGCAAACAAATATTCAAGAGGAAACTCAGGTACACAATTTTATTTTTTTCCTTCAATTGTATTATATTTGCTCAGGAAACAGATAATCTGACACTTTTGTACTATTTTCTATTCAGAGATCTCTCAGTGCATTGCTGTCATTAATAAATCAAACCTATGTAATTCTACAAATGGGAAGTTAGAGAAATCTTATTTTTTAGGTCCCAGTGGAAGTTTGTGCCAGAACCAGAAATACCTGATATCTTGATTCCCAGTCCAGTACTCTGACAGCAAAGAGCCATTTCCCTTTATGTATAATTGATGCTAAAATAATGATTGTCTACTTAAAATGTCTGAGAAGCTGCAAGGGTAACCCCTCAAAGCCAGTTTCATTTTGTGCAAGCTTGATTCCTCCTGTGGTTATCTCATAGACTGTTCACAGTTGAATTTGTCCTGTTGTAGGGATAAAACTGAGATGTTAGGAGTTGACACATTTCAGGTCCCATGAGACCTCCTGCTTGTCGTTTGTGCTTTTGGCAGCCTGGCTGCCAAGTCATCTGGCATATCTGATGAGCTTTCAAGTTCCAGACTGAAGAGCATGAAGGGAACATGTAGCAGAAACAGCTAGAACTGAAGAGCAGTGGAAAGAACAGTAATATGTTGGAGTAAGTTGGCTTTCTTTATTTCAGTGTAATTTGTGTGATGCAGGCTCCCTAATAAATTGATAATATCTTGCTGAATGGAGCAGAAAAAATAATCTACTCCTTGAGCTTCCTAGGGAAGTTTTATATGAATTTGCACTTCAAAATGAAATTTGGCTGTAGCTGCTGCTACCTGTGCCTGAAGTTTAAATACATTGTATATATTAATATGTTTGCTTTCTAAATACATTTTTGCCTATTATAATAAATAGAACAAGTGACCAGTATCAATTGAATTGATGAGGAATTTACATTAAAGTGTTTTATAATTTGCCCTGTGAAATTTTGTGAATTCCTCAGACTGTTTGAAGGGAGTCGTTCCTAGAGTGAGGAATGAATGTGTTCCTACAAGTTGACTTAACAGTCCCAGCCTCCTTATGCCTAAATGAAACGTTGTGACAGAGGAGCATCAGTGGAGACAGAATGCTCTTCAAGAAATCTTGGAAAATAACTCATTACGCTACCATGTGTCCCTGTTAATAACATCACACAGACAATCTCAGCAGGAGATTGGTAACATGTATTGGAGAGCTGAGTTGCTTGAGGTATGTACATGATGTCTTCTGTGATACTTAAAGGTGAGGTTTTAAGAGCTCCATCAGGGATATAGATCAATTTAAATAGTGTGGATTAGGCAAAAGCAATCATGGGGAATATCTAGGTCTGGAAGAGTTATCCGTGAGATTTATGCAGTTAATCGTAATTGTAGCTGGTTAGGTATGGGCTGGGCCATGGGAAATTTGCTGTTCTTGGGAATTTAGCCTCTTTGTAGATAGTAAGTAATGGTTCCCTGGCCCTAATACACTTCCAGGATGTTCTCAGGTTCTTCTGTAAGCTTAATTTGCCATTTCTTTACTTCTTAATCCCTATAGTGACACTCTGTAAAAAAAGTTGGGCACTAAAAGCATGAAGCTATGAAGTTGGAATATAACAAATTGATTGATGTCTGGGATGCTATGAATTTGTTTAACAAGACTAGAAAATAACTTGGCACATACTAAGCAATAAAATGAAGTGATGTTACCCAAGGAATTTTAAGTATAAGGTGTATTCAGATTCCTAGAAGAAATAGCATGTGACAGGATGCTTTGAGACAGCATCCTCCAATTCTGTAGTGTGAGTGTGGTCTTTGCTCTCAAAGTCGCAGAGGCATTTGAGGCTTGAACAGACGTGGCAGCAACTGAAGCTCTACAGCATATAAACACTGTTTTCATTAAAAAAATACCAAAGCCTTACAAGGTAGAGGGAAGGAAAAGTGGCACACACCTGCAGAGTTAGTGTTGTGTCACATGTAAAAGGTATACGGCTGAACAGTTCGTATATATCCTTTATTGTCTGGGAGGGAAAGTTATTTTGCAGAAACCACAGAAAGCAGGAAGACGTAAATAAGTCCTGTTTCATGAATGCCTTTGAAAAATGGCCACCTTACATTTATAATGATAGCTACTTCCTTCCTTCCAGTGTCCGCTGTTTTTTGTTCATGAAAGCTTATAAAATACCACTTAAAAATGAACTTGCAGTATATGATAAAGACCTAAAATCAGAGATATTGGAAGGAACCTGTGAATTGCTGTGACAGATTTAAGAAAAGGTCTACCACAGTGTCCTGATTCTGACCAGGACAGGGCTAATTTTTGCAGTACCGAGGAGGGGTTATGGCTAGGACCCAGAGCTTAGTCTGTACTACTTCATGTCATTGCCGGTGGAGGTGGGAAGGGAGTCTCTTCCAGGGAGAAGAGGACCCTTCTGGTTGGCGTAACATGGCAGAGGGAGTGGTTGGGTACTGTTTCTGTATGAATTGTTTACCTCTTTCTTGTGCCCTCTGTCAGTAGTAATGTTGCTGTTACTGTTCATTTTCTTATCTTATTGCTGTTTCCAGTAAATTGTTCTTATCTCAGCCTGTGATTTGTGCCTCAAATTTTCCTCTCCAGCCTGCCACAGGGGACTGGGGGGAGGAAAAGGGAATGAGCGAGCAGGTTTCAGTGGGAACACCAAAGTGGAGACACCTTCCTAAACTATGACATAGTAATTTTTTTATAATGGTAGTTAGTAGCATTACTTAGGGAGGGTGTGCTTCAGACACCTGCACTTAATGTTTGGGTCTATCTCTGCTGGAGATTGTGGATGTAGGACCTGGTTGCAAACTAAGTAATCTCTGAGTTTGCTTACTTTATATTTGTACAGTTTGTGGTTTTTTTGGCGTTTGTAACTTCTGAATGTGTATCCCACAAAACAATTCCTTTTGCTCATTTTAAATGTCCTGTCTGAAATATTTGCTAAGTAGTTGCATCACTATTTTTCTTGTTGGAAGTCCAAGTCTAATTATTCCTTTTATGAAACCCCTTTCATATTTTTGATCATCTTTCATCAAACTCCTTTGGGATGAATTCTTCTGGTGTCAGTACCATTGGTTTCATTCTTAACCTTCTGCATACAGTTTTCAGGGTGTAAAAATTAAAATCCCCAAATATGTATAATAGATGTTTGGGGTTCTGAATGATTATTTTTCTTGTACTGAAAGATGTTAGAATTCTGTTTATCCTTCTTTTGCAAGGTGCAGTTAGCACCTTACTTAGGCATTTTTTTCCTCTCTTCATTTACCTTTGAATATCAAAAGTGGCATTTTCAGAGGTTAGGCAAGATGCTTGAAGTATGATTTGTAGTTGCTGTCCTTCTCACCATTCTGTTTTGGTGTGTGAATTGGGAAAAGATGTAGAAAGAGCTCTCAGTGAAGGGTAAAGTAACCAACACCAGGAATAAATACAAACAATGAGAGCTGTGAGATGAAAGGAGAAACTCTGTGCTCTGGAAATAGGAAGGAGAAAATATTGGAAATGAAGGAAAAATGCACTAGGAAGGTAGAAAAGGAAGAGAGAAGGGTTATTGGTTCTTCTAAAAATGAAAATGCACATAAAAATCCCCTTTGAAACGTGTCAAGTATGTGATGAGATTTTCTTGTACTGTAGTATTTGTGTTGAGGACCCCTGGTGGTCTAGTGGTTAGGAAGCGGTGCTCTCACCACCACGGCCTGGGTTCGATTCCCGGTCAAGGAATTCCTGATGGAGCTAGTCAGCCCTGTAAGGCCATCCATCTAAGAGAAGGTCACTCTAAACAAACCTACGTCCTGAGGACCTCGCTGCCACCGTCCGAGATCGCTCGGCCCCAACAGATGAACCTCAGGATTAAAGGGTGGGCTCAGTTCAGCGCACACTGTGTCTCACCTAAAAAATCCACTGCGCAGGCTCGAAGGGTAAAGACCTTTCCCGAATCTTCGCTCGCGAAGACTGGCCATGATGGAGTATTTGTGTTAATAGGACAGGCATCACTGGCTTTTGCAGTGTTAAATTAGATACTGCTTGTCATCTCAGAAGTAAACAATGTTGTTGGATGGTTGCAGTGAGTGTGACTGTCAGTAAGGTAGGAATGCAGTTTCTTAGATATCTTCAAATACAGTCAGATTGAGATGTGAAAATACTGTTATCTTTGCATTTGGTTATTGTGTGCTAATTTGTGTTTATTTTATGATAAAATCTGAAATTTCAATAGTTATCAAGAGATAATTGAGAATTTTTTGAATAAAGAGAGCAATGTGAGCTTTCTTTAACGCTTACCAGTAAGAGAGATCTCCAGGTTTTCAGGATGATGTGACAAATGGAACATTTTGGAAGTGACAAGTTGTAGATTGCTTCATAATGTTGGAAAAATTTTTGGTAGAGTTGAGATTTTTCTGTGGGTTAGAATTACAATCCTTCCACCTAACATGTCTTCATTGTATCTGTTGTTTTCTCTAAATGGAAAGGTTTGTTTTCTAATAAGATACTGGTTCTGTAGTTCAGTTACACAAAACAACACATAAATACCATTAATAATGCTACTAGTGGAATTAATTAATGAAAATTACAAAATTGGATGTAGTTACCACATTTAAATATGTTGTAATATACCTGGAAGGATTCTTTGTGTGGGCAGAAGAGCGAAGACCTGATAGCAATGACTTTTGTTTTCATTTACTTTAAGGTTATTCCTAATTTATTTATCTCTTTGACACTGTGTGAGATCCTGTTTATTAAGAATAATGCCTGGAAGTTGGCAGTTATATTCTGTATGAGTGTGTTAATTTCTTCCCATATGCTACGAGGTTGTCCTCACAGGAAATAAAGGACCTTTTCCCATGTTTAGTTATACTGAACTGTTACAATAGTCAGACTGGACAGAAACAATGGGCAGGAAAGTTTCCTGTTTTCCGCAGATACTGAAGAGGTCTTTGGCCCTTCCCAATGAAGGTAAAGCTTTCTTCAGTCCCAGTGTGAGTGCACAGAGAACTGGTTTTCATTACTGTATGGAGATGCTGTGATCTCTATTGAAAAGCAGTGCTTCACTCTCTTAAATGTGTTACAGACCATTTGCTGTCTGTTCTATCTATCCTGATTACATCTCAGTATTTGCATTTAGAAATAGTAAGTTACAGCAAGGAAAGCTTAAAGTTGCCCCTTTATAAACACTCAGATATATTGTGCTGTGTTTAGAATGCTTTTGGATAGGTTATGAAATAAAGTTTGGGCCTCAAATGGACAGCAGAGGAGAATAGGATGTCCTCAAAAGGAAAGCAGAGGAGAATACAGATACAATAGATTTGGAAACTTTTCATAATAGTAAGGGTATTTGAACTGCAAAAAATGAATCGTGCTTTGTTTTTAGTCTCTGGGGCCAGGACAAAATTGGGGAAAGCTGATAAGTCATTGTCTCAGCAAATACAGTGGTGAAATTTTCATGTGAAGCTGAGGATAAATTGCACTGATACTGCTACAATATAAGCTGTGGTTTTCCATAGGTAGGGAAAGACAAAGAATCTGACTGTCCCCCCGCAAAATGCCCACTGTGAAAACCTTTTCAGTCATGGTTCAACCTGTAAATTCAAAAGAGATTGCTTGTCTTTAAATGTCATATACATGCATTAAAGAACATTCCCATCAGATGTTGGGGATGACCTTCAGCCACAGTTAACGGTTATTTTAATTGGAATACATGAAGATAAAAGTTGAACAGGAGCTGTACTACTGGTGCACTTAATTCATAATTTCACTCAGTAGACCAAGTAAAGAAACTTTTGCCACATTAAAAACCATTTTTTAAAAAAGTATATTTGTTTTTTATAATTACAATAATTCATCATCTACTATACTATCAATTTTTAAGTAATTAAGTTCACTGCTTACTACTTAATCTCATTAAGTTCACTACTTACTACTTAATCTCATTAAGTTCTTAACTTGGATTTTGTAATGCAGTTTTCAACAACGTACAATCCAGTAAAACATAGGTTTTCCAAATTCGTTTGCAGGACACTTCTTCTCTGAGAAATTCTTTTGATAATGGGATCCTTTGACACACTTCTTGGATCTGAGTCAAAATTTTCAGGTGAAGTGGTAAAAAGGAATTGCCTCTTATCTTCCAAAGCTTCTCTTGTTTTTCTGTCAAAGAAAACCTCTGTATACTTTGTATACAAATAACACTTTAAAACAGTTATTGATGCAGTGTTGCATAAAATCGGTTGTCCTGACATTTAAAGTGATTTTATGTAGATTACTATGGGATGTGTGAGCAAGTGTTGTTTTCTGCTGGGGAATTGCTGTATCATGAAAAATGGAGTTAATTTGGGCATCCTGTGAGAAATGTGTGCTGGGAATACACTGGATTAATTATTTTTCATCTGCATTACAGCAGAGTCCACACAAAAAGTAACAATTTTTACACTTGTAGCTTTTGTTAATAAAAAAATCAATAGTGAGATTTGGATCAAATGGCATTCAGTGTAAAAAAACCCCTAAATATGACCACCATGACCACTATTATGCATTTGCATATTATGCATCTTTGTACTGAAAAATTCTCCATCCTTACTTGCCAAGTGCAATTTGGCTTTTGAGTGCAAGAACTGTTAGATGTAAAACAGGACTTTGGCGAAATGTTATTTTGTGTCTAAACTGTTTTGTTCTTTGTATGTTGTTGTCTGCTGTAATGTACCATGGCAATAAAGGCTGTAATGGCTATTCCATTCCTTTTCCTGTTGTTTTGCAGCCACCAGACAGTTCTGGGATAGTGCCGTGTTCTGAGTTTCCTATTTGTTTCTAAACCTTTTAATTTCACAGAGTAAATGTCTTTCATATTCTGGCTAGTGGTAATGAATAAAGCATTCACACTATAGTTATCCCAAAGACTTCCAAAAGGAATTTACCAGTATATCACAGCAATTCTGGATGTTGACCCTTTATTCTTCCATTTATGCAAATTTATTTACTTGGTTTTGTCTTGCAGGAGATGGTGTTGTTATTGCTGGATAATTGGACTTGGGATAGCTGCAACATTCAGTGTTAGTAGGGCAACTATAGCTTTACTGTGCACTATGGATGGGAAACAAATATTTGCATATCAGTGCTCTTATAGTGGTATGAAGTCTTGTACAGTGAAAGCTTTGAGAGTTTTTTCTAGTTAATGAAAAGTGTATGTGAACTGCAGACTTGCTGCATGCAATCAAATTTGACTTCTAAGGTTTTGAGAGAAAATGAAACATCTTAGAATAATATTTTTTCGCCTTTAAAAACCTCTAGTACTGCAATGAACCCCAAGATTTTAGGGGACTACTGTTTTTATGAATTTTCACAGGTAGGAAAAGTGGCTACCATAGGTGCTATCAAATCTTGACTTTCTATGTAAAGACTCATTATATCACTTTATAAATTAGTTTCTACTTCAGTAGATTGTTGTATACAGATATATATAGCCCTCTGTTCCTAGTATGTCTTTAATTCCAATTTACACACATCCCAAAATATTATGTGGATTTTAAAGCCATGATGAGTCGTGACTGGACCTCACATATGAATATAGTTGTTTATCTCATTTTAATTCTTATAGAAACATATTGCTAAACAATTTTTAAACCTTTCATTTTCCCCCTTTATTTTATGTCTGTTGTTTATTATATCCATATTTCTTGTCTGGAAGCTTGTCTCTTGCTTTTTTTGTTGTCATTGTTTAAAAAGCTTGGTCTGTGGATTTTAGAAATATCTCATTGATATTTGAATTCAGGTCCCATATTTTGCATCCACTGGAAAAGCATGTTACAATTTTTTGCTTTTTGATTAGAAGTGTACAGTAAAAGTCAAACCTCTTTATGGATCAATGATAACTAATCTATTCAAGCTTGAGAAGTAAAGATAGTGCTTCAAAATATTTAAGGGCTACAACTAGTCATGGAAGAATATTCTCTGATAGACACTGTTAAGGCATTTCAAAATGCTTGTGAATTCCCTGAGTGATAGCTCTGTGTAAATGGGCACATCCACAGCAGGCATCAAGCTGTCACTGCTGGTCCTTATGCCTGTGACTTTCTGTAGCTGCATGTGCACAGCCTGTGTCCAGGGTACAGAGAAGGAAAAGTCAGCTGTCCATATGAATCTGTTATTTCTAGGGAATGATTAATATCCTGGTAAATATGGATAATTAACATGAATAATGAGGTAGCCTGCTTCTATGCCCAGCCTAAGACAAAGACCTGAGGAACCGGACTGCTGGTTAAATTTTAGATTCTCCTCAGATCTTCAGTGCTGCTGGCGCAGAGTGAATGCAGTTCATGTCAGCACTCACGCTACTCCCACTTATTCACGTGGGGACAGGACTTAGGCAAGGCACTTTGTCTCAACCTCTGTGTGTACTTAGACTTGATAATCTTCTCCTTTTTTAAATGCTCTTTTAATGACTACTGTTCAGGACTTTACCACTTGGCCTCAGGGAATTAGATACTGCTGCTCCTGCCTCACAGTAGCTCTGATTTTTTAATTCAAAAGTCTATGTCCAGTTTTTCCTCTCATGAGAAATAATGGCTTCAGTGATAAGTATTTTGATAACTGAAGAATGAAAATATGTTTAGATGCCCCCAATTACCTGTAAGCAAATTTTTACAAAACAGACTTCTAAATTGTATGCTCATACTTATGCATGGCCAATTAACTGGAAATTGTGGGAAGACAAACTTACCTTAGATTCTATGATGAGGTAGGGAATGGGCTGCTGATCCCAATCGAATTGTAGTTTTATTTTCAGGTTCTGCTTCTAACAGACCAAGATGTGCTAAATATGAATAATAAAATAGTTATCGTGTAATATATGTATGTGCATATGTGGATGGTGTCTGTCCTAACCTGAGGCATGTATTAGAGTTTCTTATTTTAGGAGTTGTTTATCTAGGTACTTAATGGGAGAAGAGATTACCTGAAGGACAGATTGAGAGCACCTTGGTTAGGAGGCGTCTATCTCTCATTTTCATTCAGTTACTGAATTAAGTTAAATACCCTTCCTAAAAGCTAACCAATAGATTTTTCCATTGTTGGTCCATTTTTCTTTGTTGGTGTTATCATAGAATCATAGAATGATTTGGGTTGGAAGGGACCTTAAAGATCATCTAGCTCCAACCCCCCTGCCATGGGCCCAGAATCTTTCATTATACCAGGTTGATCAAAGTTACATCCAGCCTCCTGGCATGTGGAGTCCACAACCTCTCTGGGCAAGAAGTTCCAGTTCCAGTGCCTCACCACCCTGATAGTAAAGAATTTCTTCCTATCCTCTTTCAGTTTGAGACCATTACCCCTTTTCCTATCACTCCATGCCCTTCTGAAAAGTCCCTCCAGCCTTCTCATAGGCTTTCTTTAGGTACTGGAAGGCTGCAATTAGGTTTCTCTGGACCCTTCTCTACTCCATGCTGTACAACCCCAACTGTCTCATCCTGTCTTCATAGGAGAGATGCTCCAGCCCTTTCATCAACTTATTAGCACCCTCTGGACTTGCTTCAGCAGGTCCATGTCTTTCATGTGTTGGGGACCTCAGATCTGGACACAGCACTCCAGGTGGAGTCTCACAAGAGCAGAGGGGCAGAATCACTTTCCTTGACCTACTGGTCACGCTGCTTTTGATGCAGCCCAGGATGTGGTTGGCCTTCTGGGCTGCAAGTGTGCGTTGCCAAGTCATAATGGCAAACACGAAGAAGTCTTTCTCCGCAGGACTAGTCTTGATCCATTCTGTTCCCAACCTGTACTTGGGATTGGCCCTATCCAGGTGCAGCACCTGGCACTTGACCTTGTTGAACTTCGTAAAGTTTGCACAGGCCCACCTCTCAAGCCTGTCAAGGTCCCTCTGGATGGCATCCCTTCCCTCCAGCATTTCAACAGCACCGCATGTCTTGGTGTCGTTGACTGACTCGCTGTAGTGACCGAGGCTGCACCCCATCCCGCTGTCCATGTCACTGACAGATGTCAAATGTACCAGTCCCAATTCTGTCCCCTGTGGAACACCACTCGTCACTGCTTTCCCCTTGGATTTTGAGCTGTTGACTGCAACACTTTGAGTGGGATCATCCAGACAATTTTTTTATCCACCAAGTGATCCATTCATCAAATCCATGTCTCTCCAGTTTAGAGACAAGGATACTGTGTGGGACAGTGTCAAATGCTTTGCACAAGTCCAGGCAGATGACATCTCATGTCCTTCACTTGTCCACTGCTGCTGTAACCCCATCGTAGAAGGCCATCAAATTTGTCAGACATTATTTGCCCTTAGAGAAACCATGTTGATTGTTACCAATCACCTCATTATTTTCCATGTTTGTTTAGCACAGTTTCCAGGAGAATCTGCTCCATGATCTTGCCAGGCACTGAGGTGATACTGACCAGCGTGTAGTTCCCTGGGTCTTCCTTATTTCTCTTTTTGAAAATGGGGGTTATGTTTCCCCTTTTCCAGTCAGTGGGAACTTCACTGGACTGCCATGACCTCTAAAAATATGATGGATAGTGGCTTAGCAACTTCCTTGGCCAGATCTCTTAGGACCCCTGGATGTAGCTCATCAGGTCCCATGGATTTTTGCACCTTCAGATTCCTTAGATGATCTCAAACCCCGTCTTCTCTTATAGCAGGTGGTTCTTCATTATCCCAGTATCTGTTTCCACTATCTGCAGCTTGGGCAGTGTGGCTGGAACACTTGCTGGTGAAGACTGAGGTAAAAAATTCCATTAAGTACCTCAGCCTTCTCCATGTCCTGGGAAACCAGGTAGCCTGTATTCTTCCTGAGTGGACCCACATTTTCCTTAGTCTTCTATTGCTGATGTACCTGCGGAAGCTTCTTTTGTTACCCTCAATGTCCTTGACAAGATTTTCTTCTGCCAGTGCTTTAACTTTCCTAACCATTTCCCTGGCTGCTTGGACAATTTCTGTGTTCCTATCAGGCTACCTTTCCCTGCTTCCACCCCTGTAAGGTACCTGTTTGTGTTTAAGTTTGTCCAGGAGCTCCTTGTTCATCCATGCAGGCCTCCTGGCATTCTTCCCTGATTTCCTGTTACTTCAGAAGCCAAGATTTCCATCAGATTTATCTATAAATTTTCAGCTTGAAAACATTGAAAACTGTTCCTTATGCTGTGAAGAATTCCTCTATTATTTTTTTTTTTACTTTCAGTCTTTTCTTCCTGGCCCTAGTATGAATAAAAAATGACACCTTTTGTCATCTCTCTTTGGTAACCACAAAAATGAATTCATCAAGTGAACGTGGATAAAATACTTCAGTTTCCAGAACCATACTTAGTGTCTGTGTTTCTAAAGGCTTTTACTGGAGCTACTGTACGTACTTGTAGCTTAAAAAAGCAAAAAGAGGTTAATGTTATCCTGGAACTCTAGTGTCATAATGGAAGTGCTTTGTCTTAGTTTAAGTAAATATTTACTTTTAAAGTCCAAATTTACATTAGCTAAAAAGACTCTTAATGTGTATTGTAGATTGTGTATTCTGATAATAGTGCTGAATAAAACATGCTGGAAAAGCGTTCTCAATGTGCCAGAGTTATTCTGAGATTTGCATATTATTTATGATACAATACATTCAGGCTTCCATTATTTGAAGCAACTGGAAGTCAAACCATGCTGTTCCTATCGGAGATGTCACTTGCTGTGGATGGGTATTCTGACAACAGGCATCTGGAGTTGCTGAATGAAATATGTGAAGAAGCAGAGACAGAGACTGATGAATGCTACAGCAACTGCTAGCCCTGCCAATAACAAATTGCAAAATAAGAGACTTGAGTGTCTGGAATTTTAATAATTAGGAGTAATGAAGTTTGAACGCGTACCTATGGATGCTGGAAAATTTCTATGGGCCTCCTGCATTTGGTTAGGGAAATAGCATGAAGAGTAAATTTAGTTGTCTCCTAGTGATGTGCCTGAAACACTGAACCTCTAGCTGGTTCTTTCTACAGTAGATTGGCCTGCTATAGTGCAAGAAAATATGATCTAAAAAGCCACTCCACCATCCTGTTGAACAGGATCACTGTATAAGAGAGTAGCCATCAGAGTACTGGGGGGGGGGAAGGAGGAACTTGGAGGAGATTACTGCTTTTTGAAACAGATAAAGGAGAGGACTGGTTAATTTTAAGGTACTACAGGGACAAAGTAGCAATGTGATAACAGAAAACACAGTGTTTCAGATATTAATAATAATTTAAACTGGTGCCTTTCATTGATGTGCATGTGCTATCAAAAGGTAGCTAGATCTTTTTTGATTTTAATTGAAAAAAATCCTGCTCGTTTGATTTTGTGATGTAGTATTTAATGTTTTTAAGGTGAAAGGAGATATTTAAAGTTTCATATTTTAATAATTTTATAATGAGATAATGCTGACTTACTGCAGCATACTTTTTGCATGTATTTAAGCACTCAGCACAAATTAAAATCTTATCTTTAGCATTTTATGACCAAGTCAGTAAAGCATTTGCTTTTAATAAACAGATGAGATGCAAATACAGAGTTTTCTGTGTGTTTGGCCAGGAAACTGACACCTTCGTATTTTGTAGAACTTTATTAAACATGAGGGAGAGGCAAAGTGGAGGATGTGGTGGGGTTATTTTCCTAATGTTGGAGAATAGGCTTTTACTCTTGTGTGTGAATCCAGTCAGTTCAAACCAAATGAAAAGCTCGGAAGTGCTTGTTGGAGGCTAATTAGAGGCCTCCACCATCACTGCCTACAGAATCTGTTTGCACTCGGTGTTCTTGGCACTGTGCACACCACTGCACCGATTTCACTCTTCATCTGCCACCTCTCTACAGCCACTGAGCCTGTTCCAGTCCAGAGCCACTGGCCTGAGCAAGATTTTCCAAGCGGTTGCATCTCTAATAGCCTGCACCCTTTCAGTACCAAAGCTGGATTGGGAAAGACTTTATACCTCTTTTCCCACTCGATGAATGTGTTGACAAATGCAGGATCAGGGAAAAGGAGCATAATAGCAGAAATCAACAGAATTATGAGCTGAGAGCAGATGATAGCAGTGGAAATGGTGAGCAAGCAAGGACGGGCAACAAAAGCCAATAAACTGAAAGCAGAATTCAATACATAGAACACTTGAGTGCACTCTGCATAAAAAGCTTGGACTGAAATTCTGTATTCCTAGGTCTTCCTGTTTGTTCCTTGGTTATTTAGAAATAGTTGTGAAACACTAGGAAAGTGCAATTCCTTGCTCTGGTAAACTCTGAGGATTACTTAATCTATTATTATTGCCAGCTAGTCTACTGAAGCAGTAGAGACTTCTGCTCTAATGTAAAGGATAATGACTTATGCAGAGGTGAGTCTCTGTTTACATGTCAGAATGTATGTTTTTCAGCTTAAACACAGTTACTGGAATGGTCCTTTGCTGCTCACATTAAGTGAGTTGGACGGAGAGGGGCAAGAAAGATAAGTCTTCATTGCAGTGCCAGGAACTTGTGTCTGTTGAAGTTCTGCTAACTCTGTTACTCCTATTCTTGTGTGATTTCACTGTCATCATATGTACAACTTTATTTACCATAAAGTATGTACTCGGTGTAGATAAGGACATAATTTCTGAAATAGTGTTATGAGACTGGGGACGACGTGGCCAGTCCCTGTTCTTTCAGTTAGCCAAAATCGTGGCTCTGCTTCCTGCCATGATCTCTTTGCTTGACCAACCCCATTTTTTTGCAATAGCCAGGGAATATGTTTTATTGAATATCTGTAATATGACATGGAATGAGAATGATCACACTAGAAGTCCATTGCTTTTCTAAACTCTCAGCTTTTGTTAAAGCACCTCATACTTCATCTGCTGTTTTGCTGTCTGATGCATCTTTGGCTATGGGACAAAGAGATGTCATGTGTGTTGGATGGAGAGAGGTGATGAGGGGAGCTGCCTCTGGATTCCTACTGGTCCTGTGCTTGGGAAAGGTTTCTTGCATGTGGTAGAGATCAATGACCTTCCTCCTGCTGGAAGTCGGAAGCTTCCTTGACAGTTTGGAATTGATCTGTTGAGGTCTTTGTGTAACTGTAAGTTACTTGAGATGCACTACAGTATACTTTTTAAGTAAAATGGGGTACTTTTTAAAGTAATTTAGCAAAGCAGAAATGTTCATTAATGAAAAATGCAAAAGCATTTTGTATTTTAGTAATATTTACAATTTGAATGGAAATATGTCTGGATAAATTCATTGTGTAGATATATAAAAAGACCTGTTCTCCTGGAATAGGAAAACTTGGAGATCATATCGAGAAGTTTCTGAAAACTTAAGTGATAAGCTTTATTCACATGCTAGGCAGCTTAGTAAATTAATGTTTTAAATGAGAGAAAACCATTAATAGTAGTCCATGGAAAAAGATATTATTTTGCAGTTCTACTGTTTTAAATATATATTTAAAATTGTTTTGAGGTGCATTATTGAAGTTATTCTAAGCAGTATTTATATGTATAATATAGTTAAATATTATATATGTAATATAGTTAAAGTCATAGAAGAGAACTAAACAAAGACATCTGAAACAGGCATCGTGATTGTTCTTTGAAATTTTTAGTAGCCTGTATTCCAAGTCTGACTCAGCTCTGAAGTTGATTAAATGAATTACTTAATAGCAGCTGGTTCTTTATCCAGATTCAGCAATATTTAATATTTAAAATTTAGTGTGCTAGGAACTTTTTTGGTTAAGTAGGACAACTATCACTAATTTTGAAGAAAATGTGAAATTTTATTAGCCTAAATAGATTTTGTATTGTTTTGTATCTCCTGAAAACTCACTGAATGTAGTACTTTAATCAAAAGCGTATGGTAGCTCTTGTGAGTGAATAGAAGGATAGGGATTTTGCTGCTAGAGTAATTGTATGGGATTTTGCTGTTGCAGTAATTGTATAGTAATAAAGTTTTGGTGGTTTTTTGTGTTTTTGTGATTGTTGGTTTTTTTGTTTGTTTGTTTGGGTTTTTTTCTTGATCAGTATGACCTGATACAAAAACAAAGTCAAACCTGTAAGGACAATGGGATGCAGAGTCGCTGGGACCAGCAGTAACTTAGCAAAAGTATGCAGGGAGGTCAGAGATCAGTTTAGGGGCCCATTTATCAAGGGAATGAGCAAGGAGGGCTCCCTCATCATTGGTTCATAAGTTGATTTAGAAACCAGGAGTGAAAGCGGCAGGATGGAAAGCGCAGCTGAGATCTCTCAAGCAAGCTCCATTGATGGCACTGAATGCCTTTCTGGGTCATGGTCGTTTCACCAGCAAAGGGTTGATTCCCCAGTCCCCCCAGCAAAGGGAAGGGCGAAGGCCCCAGCTGGGGGGGAGGAGGAGGAGGGCATGTGGCTCACGCCATTTCATTCACAAGCGCGAGGATGGCAGAGGGCCCAGACTCTTCATAGAAGTCCTGCACAGCAGCTTTCAGTCTAAATTCATGCCACTGATTAGATGCAAAGTTTCTTTTCATTCATAGCAGCCAATTCATTCCAGCGAGCAGAGAAACATAACATAAAGTATAGAAAACACAGCCAGCAGTAGCCAATTTCTAGGCAGATTAAAACCTTTTTTCTGTAGCTGAAGTATGCTTATCATGTAGATTTCCCTCATCATGACTTGTTTTCAAAGTTAAACACAATAGCAGAGTGGGCTCTAGTAAGCATTTGGTATGCTTTGAAACTTTGCTGCCTAGCTAATTAATGTGATTTCAGTTTGGAGTATGGGCTGTGATGCTGTTGTTTTTGTAGAGAAAAAACTCCATGGAGAGTTTAGAATAAAGCTGTAATGATTGGTGTGACTGTAATCAGCTTTTTGTTAAGGTTTTTTTAACCTTGAAAACTATCCATACCTGTTTTCACATGTAACATTTTTGTGTCCATTTCTAATTAGAACTGTAAAATTTTTAATTTGTGGGCTGGCTGTCCCCCCATTCCCCCCCGTCCCCTCCTAAGTTATGTTAGGGACTTAAAACTCAGTTGGATGACAGCTATTTCCAGTAAGGAAGAAGAGTTCTGTGGGTAGCTGAAAATATTGCAAAAAGCATTCCCACTTACTTGGCTATTCATGCTCTAAGGGTGAAAGTGGCCTGTATGACTTAGCAAATGAATTCGCTTACTAGGTCTTCAAATACTGGAGCACATGTACTGTGCTGTCATAGCTTTTCTGGATTTGAATAGGTTTGCAGAACTAGGAAAGAGATTTTTTCTATATTGTTACTTAGGTACCAGAGTAACATTCACTTTCAAAATGCTGTCTTTCTGTGATTTTCTGTCTTGTTTTGCATGATCAATATGATGTATACAGTCAGATTTTGGGTTAGTTCAGGTCTCAGTTGTTTTGTAAAATGAAATTAAAGCCACAGTAGATTAATTTTTGTCTTCTGAGCCTGGACCATCCTCCTGGCTGGGAGGTAAAGGGTCCTAAAACTTCTTCCACACTGCAGTCAGAAATATTCAAGTAGTGATACAGTTATCCGTTCAGTACATGAAAAAAAATTAAGTATTTAAAGGAATTAAAGATGATTATGAATTAGAATAAAAGATCTTAGTGATCTAAATTCATAGGATGAGCTAAGTACTGTCATGCCCAATCGTTACTAGGTCTGACCAGAATAAAAGGGTGTTTGTTTATTATTGCTGTCTAAGGACATTCTTCTTCCCCTCTACTGCACTAAACTGTCTGCACTTTCTTATGATGCTTAAAAATGGAAATAAGTCTTTGTAATTAAAATATTTGTGTAGCTGTTTTGTTTAGTCCTTGAACATACTCAGCTGTACTAAAGCACAATTGAGAGGTGGTATTTACATTACTTGCAACCAATAGAAAAGATATTTAGGCAAATGAAAACAAAACAGTGCTTACGACACTGCCCTGGATGCTCATGATTAGATTATTATTTCTGTGTTATTTTTTGAGTGGTAAGAAGTGTTCTCATTGTTAGTGGGACCCAATTAAAAATAATTATGCTCTGGCATTTTCCTTTCTGATGCAGTTTGGGCTGCAGTGATTCTCCATTCTCTCCCTTTAAGTTTAGGATATGAATCGAGTAAGAGGTTTTGGTTATGTTTTGTTTTTTGTTTTTGTTATTGTTTTGTGTGGTGGTGGGGTTTTTTGTTTTGTTTTGGGTTTTGTTTTTGTTTTTTCCAGATGCGATGCATTAAAAATGTCTCAATATTAATATAATTGAAATGTTAACATGTTTGAAATGCAATGTGTTGTATCTCACATGCCATGAATCTTGAATTGAAGGTCAGAGATTTCAGGAACCATAAAGATTGACTTATGAAGCTCAGTGTGCTACCAAAAATACTTGAATTCTTTATCCCCACCAAATCCAACAGGCAGTTACAGAACTTCAATATTTTTTACCTTTTCAAAAAATTAGGCTCCATAAACCCAGAATTGTTTGAGGATTTTTTCCTATTGATTCATTACATTTGGATAATGATTTATTTTCTTTGTTTCATTTCTGTATAGTTTGACAGTTATAATTGTAAAGTAAAAGACGAATTCTGATGCAACATTTTTTTTCCTAGTGATGCTTCAAAAAGTTATGACTCATTCTTACAGTGCTACACAGATTAACTGGCTTTTTACCTATAGGTTGGGGAACAAAATTGTCTAATTTAATATTTATGAAAGTTTCAACTCCTAAAATATTTTTCCAGCAAACCACCCAAGAATTTGAGAGAGAGAAAATATTGATTATTCTTGATGATGACACTGTATTTCTTATTTCATAAAAAGAATACTTTAATTCCCTAAACTTAATTTCATTGCTTTTGAATGGGTTTTTTGAAGATGGTCAAGAAAGTATGAAGACTATGCCTTTGAAAGTCAGTGTGAATTAGAGATAAGACCCATATGTGTCTGACATTTCTAACAGGTAGACTTTCAGTTATATGTATCTTACCTAAACAAAGTTGTTAGCAAATGTCTCCAGCACAGAGGTCCTATGCTCTTACAGCTATTTAGGAGTCCTGTCTGTTCCTGATCATCACGAACTTTTCAACTACCAAACCTCAGTGGTCTGGGATACATTTTATGCTACAGTTCATGTCAACAGTTTCATTTGCTGTTGCAATAGATGGTGTTTTGTCTCCAAAAAGATGTATTTCATGGCCTCACTGGTCCTTAATCCTTGAGATTAGGAATGGATGGAGAAAAACAAAAGGAAATAAATATGTCTTGTTACATCAATTATGCTTCTTCAGGAAGAATTTCTTCACTGAAAGGGTAGTTAAGCATTGAAATGGGCTGCCCACGGAAGTGATGGAGTCACCATCTCTGGAAGTGTTCAAGAAACAACTGGATGTGGCAGGTAGTGCTATGGTTTAGTTGACATATTGGTGTTCATTCAAAGGTTGGGCTTGATGACCTTGGAGGTCTTTTCCAACCTTAATGATTCTATGATTTCATGTTATAACTAGGAAAAAATTATTACCATAGCTATTTAAATTTTATATTTACAGGATATCTCTTTCTGCTATGTTAAGGGTAACCCACAGTGGTCTGGTGTCTCGAACTGTGAGTTGTAAATTCAGGAATGGCTCACCATTGTAGTTAGTGTTCCCACAGTTCTGTGGAAACAGTTAAGTGGTACTATAGTAAATGTTCATGCCTCTGTGACCTGTTTTTGTAACCATGGCTTTTTATTGCAACTTCTTAGTACTTATTAAAGAAAAGAGGAAAATCATGGTATTTCCAAGATAATGCCATCAGAATATCTCAGAACCTTACTTAACAATCACTTAATTTCTAAAACAAATAACTTCATATAAGAATTCACTTTAAAACCTCACAGAAGTATTTATTAGAAATCTGTGATACTTAATTTTTTGTGTATTTTATGCAGCTTAAAGGAAGAAAAATTAACAATTGTTAAGAAGTGGACTGGCAAAGTCTGCAGTTCAGAATTGCTGCAAATTTTTGTAAAACAGATATATATAGAAAACAGATACAAGCAAGTTAATTCTCATTAAAGAGTTAGGGGATTTCCAAAATGGGCTTCTTCCTGCACTTAATGCAGACACACTGAAACACAAGTTTGAAAAGAAGGTTTCAAAGTTGTATGCTTTTGAAAAACTTGGACATCAATTGAAATTCAATGTGTGCATCAGTCCTAAAACTGCTAAAAAATATTCATCTAGGATAGTAAAAGCGCTGTCAGCTTTCTAGCCCTAAGTAAATTCTTGCATTGTGGACATTGTGATGAGCATCTTCCATTTATATACTAAACAGTGTGACTAACAGTTGTCATATGGTTTTTGCTTTTTCATCTTTTCTGCGGGAGGGGAAAAGCATGTGCAGTTGACTGTTTTGTTTCAGGAGGGCTATGGCCTTTTTTTTTCTTTTTTTTTTTTGTTTAAATACTCTTGTTGCTATGTTTTTGTTAAGGGATGACAAAATCAAAGGAATGCGTTCTGCACTTGAGGCGGAAGGTAGCCGAGACAGCGATGTGCCTTGTTTCCTGTAAGAACATCAGGAAATGTTTCTTGTGTAACCTTTGACTATGCTCTAAGGTTTTGGTTTTTTTCCTAAATATGAATTAATGAGACCATGACTTGCAGACAGCTATGTGAAGCCTAGGGAGCAGAAATGTCCATCATAACCATTATGCTGAAGTTTGACAATCTGCTACATCATCAAGGCCCTGCCATATTAAAATTCTGTGGAGGAGGTGAATAGGTGTGATTTTTCCAGTTTATTTTGCTGCAGAGCTGTGTCTGTGTTCTGCATGAGTTGGAATTATTAGGCACCGACAGCTTCATGCTGGAGTATATATAAAGTTACATGGATCTGTTATGGGAATATGGACCTTAATAAGTATTCCAGCTGAACATAAATCCGTGTAAGTGGATTTAATGATTACATGGCTTTACTCCTCTCAGGTTTGATTGTCCTTCCTGGAAATGAAGCCTTTTAATTGCATCTTTGCAGAACTCACTTTTCTTTGCAAAGAAGGCCAATTGATTTTATATAATAGTTGTGCCTCCTTGCAAATGTGTAGTAGCACCCCTATTTCACTTCTACCTTCTACAGCTACAATGTGTAGAAAAAGTTATTTAGGGTTGCAAATGTGTTGCGGAAGCTCCATGTGTTGTTTGTGAGGGGCTTGCATGCCTCTGGATACTGAGGGCACCCCAGTACAGAAGCATACTTACTGTTCTCCAGATATTCAGAAGCTGATGTTTTTCACACTTGTATTATCAACGATCTTAAAAGAAAAAACCCACACCCTAAAATTAAAAAACAAACAAAAAACTAAAAAAAACCCCCACCCACAACCCAAACAACAACAACAAGAAAATGAGCAGAAAAAGGAGAGGGAGCAGAACCCAGGAAAAGCACCATTTGAGGTTTAGCCCTCTGGGGCTGTGGGCATGCTTCTAAAACCACGGCTTGTAAGTCTTAAATGATTGAAGGATCCTTTTTTTTCCACAGGAATCAGTATTGTCCTTTTACGATGTAACCTGGATAATCATTAAGACTTAATCCAGAACTCTACATTTGCTGCAAACTGCAAACATAATTGACTAATACTTGAAAGGAGATAGAAACAATATTTCTCTGACATTGCATCACAAGTATTGGGTGTGCTCTAGTGTGTCCTTGACATTGTTTCAGCCCACAGTTAGCTACCACTCTCTTGCTTTTGGGGTCTCTGACCTAATGCCTCTATGAGAAGTGTTCTTGTTCTTCTAAGATGAAAAACAGGGTTGAGTTCCTGCTTGCATCAGCACATCCTTATTGTTCTGGCTGCTTTCTCCAGATTTTTTTTTCTCCTGCGAGTAAAGTTGAGTGAAACTGTCATCAGGGTTTTGTTTTCATAGAGCTTAGAAGAAACTGTTGGACCTTGAAAATTCATATAGTCTGACTGTGCTATGGTGGGGGGAAAAAAGGGTTGGAACATGCTAGTGGTTGCTAGTTAAATTAATATACTCTATCAAGAATTACTCTATTTCCAGAATACTACATTAAATTATGTGTAATTAATATATAGTTTTTTGTGCATCCCAAATATCTAATTAAGCAGAACTTTTATGAGCTTTTGAGACTCAAATCAGGTATGTTTAGCATACAGTGGATAAGCAAAAATATAAAGAAAAATGTTGATGCTGGGTTTTACCTTGCAAACTTGCTGAAAGTTCGTGTTTGAAGAATATATTACAGTAAGTGTCTATCCTTTCTAAAAATGATTGTGAATCTACCAAATGAGCAAACTAGCTTGATCATGAAGTTCTAACCCAGTATGAACCCAGCCAGAATCATGTAAGGGAACTTCAAAACATGTTATAAAATTATTGTAGCTATCTAAACCAAATTCTAAAAAAGCATTACTGTTCAGTCCATGTGTGAGGGAGTGCTGCAAGTGTCAATATCCTACCAGAATCCAACACTGACATTTTACTTTACTTTTTGCTTAGAATAACCTAATGTAACATCATACAGACAGCATATTTTGAATGGGCAACGTGACATTTATTGAAAATGTCTGTCTTTTTTTGTCAGTGGAGAATAAACATTGCAAACCGATAAAAATAGTTTCAAAGTCAATTTTTTTACCAAAGTCAATGACTAGGCATGTTGAACTTTTCTGAGAGCAAGACTTGGTTCATGGAAGTAAGGTAAAAGCAGACGTATAGATCCTCCTATAAAAGTTGTTGCAGTTTTGCTCATGCTTCAAACAGAGACAAACAGTAAAGCTGGGGATGTTTTCCTGTGGTCAAAAATTAATTCATTGGCATTCATGAGGATTGCAAAGCACATATGTAGTCTAAACATAGGAACTGGGAGGATTTTGTCTACTTGGCTTGTCTCTAATGCTCAGGAATCTCAAAAACTAGACACGTCAGACCTTTGTGCAGATTTTACGGCACTGGAAATTGTGAGACTGAATAGCCTGAAGGAACTGCTGATAAGTTTTGTTCTGGAGATCACAGGAGCTTTCACATGAACATTGAACCCACTGGTCCAGTACTGTGGGTCAAACTCATTCAGACTCCATTACTTTATCTGAATTACACAAATTCTATTGCGTAATCTAAAAAAAATTTAAATAGCCCTTAGCTCAGCAACCTCGTTATCTATGAATTACCAGGAGCATCCTTCTCAAAAACAGCACTATGCACTTACTTCTCACTGGGTACAGAAGAGATTTTGGGCTTTAGGAAGCCAAATCTGCCTCTCCTGTACTATATTGTGTGATCCCATGGAAACCCAGTGGTCCATTTGGTTTCTAAAAAGGAGGCTGTAGGGACACAAGATATGAACTTTAAGAGTTAGATCTAGATCATGGAATTCTTGGAGAAAACTGGAAAAAGTGCTCTTTCAGAAGTAGGAGCAAAACTTTGCCTCAGTTCCTCCATTACTGAGGGTATGAATGGAGCAGGGCAAATACAATAAGCAATCAGGTCTTTTTTTTCTCCTTTGTTATGAGGGGAAAGGAAGCATGCATTCGGTTCCAATAAATGCTGAACACTTCAGGAAGAAGAGAGATTTGTTTTATTATTTGTTCTGAGATGATTCCCTGATATGGTAGTCTGGAAAGACTGTAAGGATCTGATTATGTAGGAGCAGGACAAATTTGCTGTTTAAATGAAGAATGTCAAGTAGCTATTGGGATGGATGCCAGGCTGACAACACTGCACAGGGACTTGTGCAAGGTACATTCAGAAACCCTTCTGGTTTCACAGGGTACTGTAGTCCAGAATTTTGCTGCTGAAACTTTCCATGTGCAGAAGAAATTTGAAAAAAAGGAAGCTGTCTGTGCAATTATAATATATTTGACCATTTGCAAATGGGAGCATGTTATGAAATCTTTTCAAATCCACGTCCAGGTTGGGAAGAGAAAATGAGAATCCAAATTATTGTTGGGTATTTACAGAATGACTTAGTCCTGCTTTCTTGGACATAATTTGTTGCATAGATAAATATTCGTATAAAGCCATTACACTCACCGTTACCTGTTTGCGTGTGGGCTTTGTGATAGACAGGATATGTACTTGTAGTTGACTTCTCAGTCTGATCTTGCTGCTAATCTAATCCTTTTCATGCTTTAGCCTCTGGAAAAAGGCCCATATCCAAGGCCCTTTTCAATCTGAAAATGCACAGTCCCGTGCTTGATAATACCACATGACCAGGAAAACTCCTTTGGCCATTAAATCCTCCAAATACTCCTTGCATTTGCCTTGCAAAGCGTGTTGATGTATTGAGCTGCTACAGCGCAGCTCAACCAAGAGCAGCTCTATCTTCACTGGGGATTTGGCTTCAGTTTGGCCCACCTTTTCTGAACATGGAAACCTTATTATTTTTTTTTCATTTATTTCTCTCAGGCTTATTTATTTGAACATGTTCTGATTGCTCTAAATCTTGCCTATTTCCGAGCACTTATGTGGTCCAGAAGGACTCAGCAGTATTGGGGCCTCCACCCTCCTTTGTTTCTTAGGTGAACTCTGATTTTTCAAAATAGGCAGGAAATTGTACTTTTTTTCTTTGGTCCATTTCTTTGGATGAAAGTGAAAAAGAAGTGTCCTTGATGTCTAAAAGGATAGTTTAAAAAACAATATCTGGATGTCTCCCATCCCTTTGGAAAATGAGACAAGCTTTATGATGCTTCCAGAAGGGATCATGTCTGTGAGCTCCTTGGAAGTCTTTGCATCTGGAAATTTCCATCCTTATGTGAGACAGTTCTGTGCACTAAAGCCTTACCATTTTGTCCTTAACACTGAATGAAGGCATGTCTAGAAGGCTTTTCTTGTATGATTATTTCTCTTTTGTATATGACCACTCAGGGATCGAAGGATAGTGTGCAGTATTTGCCATGTTATCAGACTTATTTAGTCATATTAGTCCTGGATGCTGAGTTTTGGTACACAGAGAGTAAAATGTGATGTGTGCTTATTGTGCTTTGTAGATAATGACAGAGACTATAAAGGAGAAAAGGACATGTTCCCTAATACTAAATTAGTTTTTTCTTTCATGCTAATATTTGAGCTCATGTTGTTCAGCTGATTTATCTGTTATCAAAGGGAGCTCAGTTTTCTGTGATGATTATTGGATCTCAAAAGTTGCTACTTTAAGTTGGTCATCAAGAGAGGACTTATAGAATCACTGGTAAAATGTAAGTTTTTCCACAGTTCTTGTGTGATAGAGATAATCCCACTATCCCAGACTTAGAATAGATTTTCCAGAAAACCACTTAAATTATAGGAAAATATATATTATGTAGTGAATAGTATCTTGTATTGATCATCAAAGAATTATTCTTGTTGCAGAAATGGCAGTGACAATATTGATGCTGACACTGTATTGTGGATTTGTGCTGTTTTTCTGCACATTCATTGTTGGTAATTCCGGTGAAGTAAAGTGGTACTGGAAAGGAAATTCCATAAAAATAATGCTAAAAATAGGATTAAAATGTTACATCCAACAAAAGGAGTTTTAGTTGTAAACATTAAATCTTTTTGTTTGTTGGACCCACAGTGATTTTCTCTTTAAATGACAACATATCAGACTAACATCCTGTTACCTAAATGTTTGCACTGGGTTTAGTCAGTAAATGTCCAGTGTATTTAGGATGCTTTTTGACATAGGTGCATTTTTGTTACCTCTCTTTAGCCAAATGAGCCACTATTTTGCTCTTTCCTTCAGATTAGAGGGAAGATAGGGAGCTGTTTCTTCCCTATAATATAGAGTACAGGAGTTTGGTAAGTGTTTGGAGTACAGGCAGTGAGGTTCCAGTGCTTTTTCCTGGTTTGGAGGACATGAGTGGAAGGAACAGGAACATGATATCAAAACAAAACGAGCTAAATTATAGTCAGCAAACAGGATGATAGACTTCCTGGAAGCATTTAGTTTACTGCTCAAGTTGATTTAATGATAAGTCAGTTTGTGCATTTTTTTGAGCTCTTCTTTTTAAGAAGAACAACAAATTCAAGAGTACCTACTACTGCATCACCATTTAGTTGCTGGAATTTATGACAAACATAGCTGTTTGTTTTAGTTGTATATTTTATTCTTTCAGTTAATTGCAGTCCGTAGCAAACTTGAGAAGTCAAGACTAGCACTTAGTTCCATAATTCAGTCAAAGATATTTTAAGGATGCGGGCCGCTGCTGCTATGTAATTGGCCATACTATTTTAGGATGGAAGGTTAGGGTCAGAGCTCTTGGGAATGATGGTTTTGTTTATCTGTGGAGATAGCATCCATTCTGTAAATCATTGCACTGCAGTCTTCACAGTAGAAGAGGCTAAAAAAAATATTTTGAAATGAAACTCCGTCTCTTCTAAAAAAAAGCCTGTGGAAAGTTTCTAACTCTGTGGATTTGGCAACTTTGCTCTGTACTTATCCCAGTTTCTTTCATATGCTGTTGGAAAAAATCAAAGTTTAGCAATTAGTGATTTTTAACAGGCAGTTTTGGGGAAGTAAGATTAAGGCTGAAAGACCAAGCAATCTGCTTTTCTTTTTTCTTCCTTCTGATAGAATTTCAGCCTGTTAGTGTAGTGTCTGCTTCATTTTTGTGTGTGAAGTATTAATTCTTCTACTGGGCTTGTGCTTCATAATTTAAAGTGAACCCATCTTCCCACAAGTTTTCTTTCTTTTTCCCTTAATTTTTAGTATAAAAGTGAATACTGAGGATCTGAAATAGTGTTAGTAGAGAGCATCTTTCCCTGACCTTGGTGCCTCACTTGCCTCCCTGTCACTGATGCTTCCTACAGTCAGGATCTTCTAAGGGAAGAAGGAAGATGAAGAGGTTTCTATCAGAATCATGTATAGACAGAAGACTTTTGAACATGATCTTGGCATCAGCTGAAGCTACTCAGTAGCCATGGTTCTGCTTCTGAAGCTATTTTGCCTGCATTTTCAAGTATCTCTACCAGTACATTCATGTAGTGCCATGGCTCAGATGGGTTGGTCGGTTTTGTGCCAGCCATACCCTGTTCCTTAAAAGGGGAAATAGGGCTTTGTAGTGGAGGAGCAGCATCTTGTAGTCAGAAAATGAATCTGTGGTCACAGTAGCTTTTATTACTGCCCAACAGATGAGCGTTTCCATGGCTCACTGACTGCAAATGCAATGCCTTTGATTTGCCCAGGTATGGCAAATTGTAGTGATCTATTATGGGCACAAGGAAAACTTGCAGAGGCGTCATTTCCTCATCCAGAGGAAGGACTGCAGGATCCAAAACTATTGAAGATGCTGGAAAACAATACTTGATATTTATTTATGGTGGTCTTGATTTCCTGGTCCCACTAACACCATTGTTTCCTTGTGTTGTTCTTAGAAATCTGATATCTGGAGTTTTTAATGGTTTAGACAATTCTTTTTTTACTTTGGAGAATAGGAACTGAAAGTTCATCACAGCAAATTAATGAATGAAGTAAAAAATAAAATAATAAAATGGCGTTCCATATCGTTATGTAACCTCATGTGGAAAGACTGGGTGAGACATCAGTCTGTGGAATCAACGTGGGTGTCTTGGTAAGCAGCAGTGTGTCCTGGTACGAGCAGCACTCAGTGCTGTCAAACTCCAGTTGAGTATTAACAGAGGGCATTTGTCACCAATGTGCTCTGCTTGTGCTTGCCTGTAGTTATGGTACTGGTGGTTTGGTGAGGAGGATGATTTGCATAATGCTTTGACAGTTGAATATTTAGTGGTCCTACAGACTGTCCCTGTGGACTGAGAGTTTTCTTGTACTATTTTTTACATGCTAATATTTAAAAAAAATCCCCAAATCTTTCTGCTTCAGCCACAGGATGGTTTAAAGCTTTTGATTGCAGCCTAAAAGAATGAGCCTCTTATTTCAGAAGGTAATAATAAGCTCTCTTATCTTAGGGCTCCAGCATTCAAGCAAAAAATTTCATTAAGAAGGCGATGAAAATGGTATTGTTAATAAGATTTTGTCTTCTGTTTCCTTACAAAAATGAATGAAAGGAACAAGAACAGCCATGCAGTCTTTGTATTCCTGAGGAACACACGCTTCACAGACGGTGTGGTGAAGTTGAGCAATTATGCTGGAAACTCATCAAAGCCAAAGACAGGCCATAAACCTACATAAGACAAAAAAAAGCGTCTGTTCATGAATAGGAAAAGCAGAAAAGAAGGGATGAGTGAGAGAAAGATAGCCTGTGAATGTGTGAGGAATTATTTCTCCCCATCATGCATGTAGAATCCAGGTCCATATTTCTTGAAATTAGGAATTTATTTGGCAGTAAGGCAATCCAGCTAATATGGATAAACTCAGTTTGTGTGGCTTTATTCCTGCAGCTTTAATGTGAATGTCAGGATGCTCTAAAATCATCTACTTGGTGATCATGGTATCCTTCAAGAAATTAAACCTCTTTGATGGACATAAATGGAGATTAGCATGTAAATATCCTGTGATATAATTAATGTTCAGTAGATATATAGATGTTAGCATAAAGGAAAAAGTCAGCTAGTTTTTTATCATATAGTCTTTTTGATAGTTATCAAGCTATTAAAGAAATAAAAGATGAACTATTCTTTGCATTTGCACAGTTGATGCATCTTGTGAATCAAATATAATCTAAAAAAATATTATTAATGATTGTATTTCCATGGAAATTGGCTCAAACCCATATAGGCAGATGGAAATTCACAAGACCAATTCAGGGCAAGCAATAGGGACATATAACAATCTTTTGGTTTTTTGTATGAAACTGTGTGTAAAGTAAAATAACTTAATTTTTGATGCAGTTGTATTCTTTTTGGAGTTAAGATAACTGACACTGGCATCTAATCTTCAGAAACCGGTACTTTTCTCCTTTTTTGATTTTATTATTTGTATAATGAATTAAAGTTCTACTTCAAAGTGAAAAATACTAAATACTTATGCAAACTACAATGTTTATGAAATAGTTTTTGAAAAAGTATTTTAATTAAGATACTTTTAGTTTTTCAAGGTGAATTTTAAACCTATTTCTTGTCATCAGAATATCTTCTGTGGAGAACCAGTCCTGGTTGTGGTTTAATCTTTTAAAACTCCAGTAAGATACAGATGAATGAGGTCCTCTTCTTTCATTGAATGTCACTGATTCCTATGTGATCCTGAATCAGAAATGCTGGGGGTCTGCAAATCTGAAAGCTGAGCCTGTGGCATTATGCAGAAATTGTAAACCTCAGTTTACTGCTGCAGCCAGTTTGGTATTTCAGAGTACACTAGTTTAGTTTCTTCAACCTATTTTCCAGGGAAATGTTAATTTTTTTTCCTCCTCAGACCTTCATACCTTAAGTAATTACCATGACTTTGGTCAGCCTTGCTTACCAGAATTCAGAGTTCTGTTCTGCCCTGGGAAGATTCCATTGACTAGTTGACAAGAAGATTCCATTACTGTTAAGAAGTCTTTTAATTTGGTTTCATGTCTGCCGTTGGACAAATACGGTCCTAGGTGCAGGTGTTATGTAAGCTGCTGTTGGTAGCAATTAATGCATCTTGGATTCTGTGAACTGGTTGTTTACTGGTTAGGGATGGCAGAGGGCATTTCTGTCAGTGTTACATTTATTTTAAAATTCTGAAGTGTGAAAACTAGGAGTGATAGTAGGAGCTTTGAGTTTGAACAAATACTGAAGATTAAAAGTTGTTTGGTATTAGTGTAATGGAACTGTGTTTGTCTGACTGTGACCTTTGGTACTACATGGTGGTACAACCAGAATAGTATAATTCTCAGTAAATTATTCTTTTAAATATATGTAAGCATGTGTGTTTCTGTGTGTTCTTGAATACCTACCACTATCACTATCTTCAAAAGTAGTCTGTCGCTAAATTTATTGCTGCTATCTGACCTCTTTACAAAGAGATCCTGTTCTCTGTCTTTGAATTCCTTTGTGAAGAAGATCCTGTTTTCCAATGACATTTTGAGAGCTTTGGAGTCATACAAAAGGGAGTGGGGGGGAGGAGGAAGAAGAAATTTAAAACTGCAAACCCATGTCTCTTTACCAGGGCAGGCATATAGGACTTCTGTTTGGTTTAACTTTCTGAATTCAAATACTCCCTTGAAGGTTTGCACCAAAAATTAACCACTCTACATGTCTGTATAGCAGAATTGCTATTAAGACTATTTTGTTGCTAATAAGAGAATTGCTATTAAGACAGATTGCTATTCTTCTGCCAGAATGGTTCTCCTGATCCCAAGTGTGGGGTATATATAGTCTTGGACTTCAAATTAAGGACTGAGTTCGTGCAGATGCTTCAGCCACTTTGTTCATGGGGACTATCACCAAAGCTGACTTTAATGACCATTCTGGCTGCTTTTACTGTTTGGTACATTGTTCCTTGAGAGTTGTGACTGAATTGATTTATAGTTAATGCTACACATCCAAGGTGAGTGGATAGGTTGCAGGTTAGTATTATCTTGGATTTCGAATAAACTCTGGTTTATTGTACACAAAATTGCAAGCTTTTATTTCCCCCCTGATTTGCGGAACATGAAACCACGAGTGCAACAAGATACTTGAACATCATATGAAAACTGCTCTAGGGGTATTGTTTCAAATGCATCTGGAAATGCAAATCTTAGTATTCTTAAATAGTGACAATGTTGTATGCATATTTTGTCATTACTGGTCAGAGGTAAGCATGCTTGGGATAACTGTAAAAGTGTAGATTCACTTTAATTTTTGTTGTATTTCTTGGGAGCACATTCTCCATGATGCTTTTTCTTTTTGTTTACCCTAACTTTTGTTGACAATATTAAAGCCTTGATTTGGGTCTGGGATTATTTGCTGTTTTCAAGGCCTTCTTAAGACTTAGAGTTTGTATTTATTTAATAATTCTTCAGTACTGTCTGTGTTGCTTAACTAGTGGCTGAAATGAGTTCAGAAGCCAAGAACATCTTAACTCTCAGTGAAATAAGTAATCTGAAATAACACAGTTTTCTCAAGACCTTATTTTACCTTGTAGATAAAAGTTGTTTTACAGTGCATTTAAATAGCAACATTGTTGTAGTAGAGAACTGGATTTTTTTGATTATGGAGATTCTCAGCTAGGTATATTTGTAGGCGAGTATATATCATTGTCTGGGAGTTTTTGCAAAATAGGACAATTGTCTTATTAAGTCTCAGAAATGTGGCACATGATGCATGAACTGAGGCATCATTGCATACAAGTCTGTCAAAATACAGACCTGTCTAAATGGTGAGTGATAGAAATTACCCAAGACATAAGAGAGATTTCCTTATGTAGGGAAGTGTTCTGATTAACACTAATTGGGAAAGAACTTAAATGGGATGTTTCAGCTTTTTTCTGTGATCAGGAGAGCACTTTTTAGAAGCACTATACTCACTACAGCTTCCTTGTTGGCTTTGCAAAGAATTGAAATTGGGGTAGAAAACTGCTCTTTTGTATTCTTCTTTGCTTTGTGTTTTTCTTGGCATAAGTGTGAAAATACAAATGACAACCAGAACTGGCACAGAATAATGTTTGAGAAGTAAACTTTATTTACACAGCTCTGGCAATAAAAATTGTAGAACTCTCAAACATTCTAATTCCTAATTTTCATGTACCCATATTAAACTTTAAATAAACTCATGTTTAAGGACTGTGCATTCCAATATTAGGAAAAAAAAAGTGTTATGTTTTGAAACTGAGCATGGAAAAAGGGTTTGGTGAGCTTCCATTATGATCTCCTGTCAGTAGTTGCAAGTTTTCTCAGTTTATAGGTAAGACAGTTGATTTTTTTTTTCAGTTGGCTGCCTTAATCATGAAGGACTTAATTATTTGTTTTCATTAGTGCTGAGTGAACCTTCTTCCCTTATTCAGATGATTTGGATTTAAATTCTGAAAGTGGAGATGTGATGTGTTATTTCAGGTTTCCTTCTCATAATTGGTAATAAAGATTATGGCTTTCATAATTCTGGTGGATACTTTTGAGTCAGGAAAGACTCAAATTTGTTTTCAAACATGTTAATGAACTTTAGAAAGATATAGGAGATGAGCAAAGAATTAATTTCTTGTAAGAGTTTTGAGATTTTTATTATTTTTCAAATTGAATCAGGAAATCCAAAAAATCCTTTCAAAGGGGTCATTTGTGACAAATGTGTATCATATATTTCTCATCTTCTACACTTTCTGAATTTCCTGATTTGCTACAAGAACTTTGATGTGTAGAATTAAAGAGTTGTCTCAAAAATATTTTGGAAATGTTGAATTCTTCCAAATTGATATTCTCCTACTAAAACAAAATATTAGAAAAATCATCATTTTGGAAGAAAAAACTAATTGAAAATTAAAGATTTTTAAAAAATTGAATAGAATATGAATTATTCTCTAATTATGATTGCAATATAATGAGAACATACTGTTGCTTCCAGATGCACACTTGTTCTGAGGTTTCCTAGATTCTTGTTTTGATTTGCTGTTAGTGGACACAGCTGAATTCACTGAGATTTCCTAGTAAGAACCTACTGTTCTGTAAATTCAGGAAACTGCTGACTTTTATGAGAGGTAAACTGTTGGTAGACATCATTTCTTTTCCATTCCCACTTGAGTAGTACAAGATCAGTTATGTGATTAGCAGTATATTATTCACTTCATAACATGCACCAACAGGACCATATGATGTATTTCCACAGAGAATTCCTCATACATGTGAACATTTTTCAATACAGAGTATCATTTTCCTCAAAAAAATCTTAAAATCTTCAAAATACAGTGAAGATTAATCTTGGCATGCTGGAAACACTTCATTTATTGATATGGATGCCTCTTGTTTGGTTGGTTTATCTGTCACAATCCCAGCAGGCTGCTCAGAAATTCACATGGGTCAGGCAAGTTCCCTTTTTTGCCTTCCACAGCCGTTCTGTTGGTGATGCTGAGACTGGAATCTAACCTGTTTGCAGGTTACTTTAAAATCTAATCTGTTTTAATGGGATAAAGTCTTGGTTAGCAGCATCCCACGTTGCATAAAATATTTACCAAAAATATTAGACAGACTGTGCCTTCTGTTCAGCCTGCAGACGAATGTACATCCCTTATGCCGTTGTATGGCCTTTTGCTAAAGCTCTAGTTAAGCTATATTTTAATCAAGCGTGAATTTAGAGGATCGTCTAACAGTTTTCTGTATGTGACATCAGATCACAGGAGCATATGTGAGCCAGCCTGACATCCAGCCTCTGATTTGGTAATTCATTTTGGCATGATCTCAACTACAAGCTTGCGAGTAACTCCATTGTTACTTGTCAACCCAACTTTTATGGACCAGCAAGACCATAGCTAGTCTTCAGAAAAACAGGTTCCTGAAATGAAGATACTAGATATGGGTGACAGTATTCTTGACATCTGTGAAGAAAAGGAATAGGTATCTTCTGAACTGTGCCAGGAAAAGGTTGAACTAAATCTTTTTGAGAATGGTTTCAGTACCAGGAAGAGGGTGGAGACATCTGACTTCCCGCCTGGATGTGAGGAGCTGGACTTTGACTATAAATCTCTTGCTTTCATCTGCTGTGGAGCTGAAAGGAAGGAAGGGATCAAAAGTGAAAGCACAGTCATAGTTCAGGTGATTTTAGAGGTGGGGAAGATCAGTCTAGGGGGCACTTCCTTGTCAAAGGAGGGAACTGACTTTGGAGTCTCAGTGTGCATGAAGGGAAGAACAAGATGTGCAGTAAGAAGTCCAAAAATATTGTCAGTGACTAGTGAAATGCAGAAAAGGTGATCTAAATACAGAACGGGGTGAGGAAAGGCTTTCTTGTTCTTTTTTTTTGGAAGAAGTTTTTTTATGTGGTAGAGAAATAAAATAAAATAAAAAAAAAACATGATAGAGAAAGGGTTAAGATTACCCCGAAATGTGCCAGCAGATTAGTTATGTATGAGAAGGTTCTGAAGTTCTATATTTCTTCAATGCAATGATTTGTGTGTGTTTACTTATAAATTCATGTTTACTTAAGAAGCCAGAGATGGTCTTTCAGGTAGACTGATGATGCCCCTTGGGGTGAGATGAATGGAGAAGGGAATAGTTTGGTTAGTTGTGAAAGGAAATTAGCACTAGAATGGCGAGTATTGCAGATGTGATCCATCTGTTCTGTACTTATAGGTATCAGAATATGAAGCCAGCTTTGAAAGTGGCTCTAGGTACAGTAGGGAGAAAGAATGTATCTGACCTTGGCTGATGCTCTTGCTGCTGGTTGTGATTCATCCAGTCCTGCAGGCAAGATGGGAGAAACAGGTGGTGCCTCAGCTGCTGAATCACTGGAGAGAGAAAGAAGAGTCTTTTGTTCAGTAGCAGAAGCCAGCCTGAGCAGCTACTGCCACTGCTTCTGGCATAGGTTAATGGGAAGAGGAGAGTAAGTACACAGTGTTTGCCACAGCTGCTATTGCTGCTGGAGTCTTCTCTATTGATTTTTTTTTTTTTGGGCAAAATCAAATAAAAGTGCTTCAACAAAACTGCTGCAGTGTTCTTCTGGGACTATTGTGTTCTAAATTTGTGAAGATGAGCCTATTATCATAGACTCAAAATTTTTGTATAAAAATATGAACATTTTCCTTGTTGTGAGTTTCTTTAGGATTTTGTCTTTTGACACTGTGCAAAATCAAATTGTATTCAGTTTTAATGTACGTAACATTTTGCTAGCTTTATTCGGCAGACTTCAATGTGATAGGTTGGGCACTTTAGTTGAACTAGTTTTCCTAAAGTGAAATTTGTACAGGAAATGACCTTATTAAAAATATCTATGCTTTTTACAATCCACCTTGGTTTTGTTTATGACAGTATAGATTTAAGGGTAGAAAGACTGTTAAAAGAAGTTTGGAGGGAAAAAATAAGTAACTTCTTAAAAATTCTTTTCTCAAATAAAAACCAGTATTTATTTCTAGGCTCAAAAAAGTAGGATTACTTTCAGAAAGCTAGTTACATTTATTTTGTGATCCAGGTGCTCTGACATAATTTCAGGACTTAACTTTTTTATCTGTCAAGAAGGCAAAAACTCTTTGTGCCCTCAGAGTCTTCTGCAGGCAGACTTCTTTGTTTTCCCTGGTTTCATTCCAGATGTCAGAGAAGTCATTTGTGCTGTTGGCAGCTCCATGTGCTATCTGCAGCAGTGGTAGGTTTTTTCCTCCCCCTTTTTTTTCCCCAACACACAGAGCAACTATGGAGAAAAAAACCCACCAAACAACCAACAATGCTACTCTTATTTTGATAAGACCAGAAGTCAAAATCCCTGTAACAGGAACCCAGTGTGTGTTCTCTGTGAAAAATGCTGCCTCGCAAAATGGCAGCAGACCAGCAGACAGGCAAACACATTAGTGTTTATTTGGCATAATAAACAGATTCTTTTATAATTCTTTGAATTTGGATTTTCAGTGGTTTATGTTTTCATTTTCACTCCCAGAGTTTCCTGTACTGTGTTACTGCAATGTCAGGTAAAGGGTAAAAAGAACAGGGAGTAGTACAGGAAGTATGTAACAATACTTTGTGGCTAATAAATACACAGTTATGAAAAAAGGATGTAATTATCTTCATTGATATTATTAGCATGGAATCTTCTCCAAATGATCTGTGTAATTTTTTGCCACATTTCTCAAAGGTAGAGGTGAGTTACTCTCCTCCTTAGCAGCGTGGTACAGGGACTCTGAGTCATAGCCAGAAATAGAGGCATTTATGTCCGTCCCCAATAGGACCTTAGTGGAGTTAGGAAACTTTAGTACTAAACTGTTACATATTTTTTGTGTAGGTGCTCCTCTATTCCAGGGGGCTCAGTTGGTACCCCATGTTTTGGTCTGCAAGTTTGTCAAACTTCTAAAGATCATCAAATTTCTTAAGACGTGACTCTCCCTGTTTAGAATTTTCTCAGCATTTTGAGGCATTTCTTCTCCAAAACAGGTATATGCTGATCATACAGATGCTATTCTGTGTTAATGAAGTTTCCAGAAGGATGCTCTAGAAAATTTAGGTTTGTAATTTGAATGTCAAACTTTGTGGAGACAGGGGTTGTAGCACTCTGAGTGACTCAAGGATATTCCTAGAATGACAGAGTTTTCCGTAAACAGTTCTAAAAATTGGCAAACAAAACTGGGTGGTGTTTTTTTTTATGTAAATAACAAACATCCTCTTTTATATTTGCTCTTCACCTGATCTTTAAGATTTATGGCACCCAGCCAGTGTTCTGCTCTGAAATGTTGCATGGAGATCTCTTAAAAGAGAAATCATCTATAGTCTGGCTGGCAGAGAGCACCAGGAGCAGGGAATCTCCATTTGCAGTGCTGTAAGGTTGAATCCCTGTACTATAGCAGTGTAGCTAGAATGCTGGTGGCACAAGATGAAAATTTGGAAAATTGTGTTCTGTTTTGACCACGTGTCTTTGCTGTTACTTGAGAAAACTAAGAATTGAAAGAAAGTTAAGGGAAACTCTGGAATTCACTTGAAAAGCTTTGAGAAAGTTGAGAGACTAGGTGACAATGGTCTGGGATCCAGGGGTGCACAGAGATAGATGTATGTTATTCTCTGGCTTTGATGTCGTGTTATGAAACATCTACACTAATGTAGATGAATTTTTGTTTGGTCTAAAAATGGGAATGATGTATGACAATTGATTCCTAGAGTTGTTTGCTCAGTCGAGGAGCAGGATCTATTCCATGTGTGTCCTTTGTAATTGCTTTGCTCCTTCATGTAATGGGGTGCTCAGTAATGAGTCCAGACTTGAAGCAGTATACTTTAAGTAATGGTAGAATTTTTAGAAGCAACTCAGTTTTTTTTGTGTCCAGTTCTTTAATGAATCATAAATTGGCTGAGATGTCCATTTTACATTTATTTCTTCTTTTTTTTTTTTACAGGTGTGGTGTTTTTCTATGATTATTAATACTTTATGCAGTATATCTTCAAAAGCTACTATAATTTTTTTTCCATTAACTCAGGAGCTCACAGCTCCTGGGTAGGTTTCTGCCTATCCTTATATATTTTCCTCTTAAAGTCTTTAATGTCTGTGTTGGGGTCCTCCTTACAGTTATGTCTACAAATTACCTGCTTTTTCTCTGTTTACTAATTTTTGAAGAACTGTTCATGGTTTTCCTTGGTTGATGCTCAAATAGTTCTGGAGATTTTTTGGAATAGTCATCTCTCTCTCAGACCTGCCATGTGTTCATACAAGTTCAGAGCCATTTGTCTTTTCATAGTTGCAGTGCTGGATTAAGGTTATCTTACACTGTAAAAAAGCAATTACTTCTCCATCCTCCTGCATGATGAAGACTGACTGTTTTCCCTAGTAAAGGGAGAACTAAAGTCCTAGTGGAGAGTAGTTATGTGCATGGAGTCAGTGGAGTCTCCATGTTCCAGGAAGGGAGTTGGTAAGGCGATTTGCATCCTGGAAACCTGAATCCTTGCTATGCATTTCTCATTCCACAGCAGTTCAAGCCCACCAAGGATCAGTCTTGGTGGCACATGAATGGAGGTAGACACCTCCATCCCTACCTGCATTCCCCTAATTCTCTTAAAGCACTCTTCCTAGGAAATGTGAGATTATTCCAAATATTTTGCAATATGTGTAGCTTTGTAGTGCTCTCATGTAAGTGCCTGAAAGATTCAATCACATCCATTGATTTTTGGGACACAGTGTTATGATTTTTTTCAGGAAGCAAATCTGCACTGATAGGGACAACAATGGAGCTCTAAGCAATCTGGTCTAGTGGAAGGCGTCCTTGCCCATGTCATGGGGGTTGGAATGAGGTGATCTTTGAGGTCCCTTCCAACCCAGGTGATTTTATGATTCTGTAATGATTCTATGATTTAGGTGGCTAATCTTGGGGAAAAACTGGCATCATGACTACACAAGCCCTACAGTATGAGTACAGGAAAACATTACGTGGCTTGCACGAAGTTTCTGGAAGGCACTGAAGTTATCCCAGGCCTCCCTACCTTAATTAGTGGTTTGTGTCTAGGTTCTGCAAGAGTTTGGATTTTCCTGGATTTAGTTACTGATAACCTCTGCAGATGTGATGTCTGGGACAGTGCTGCTTGGACAACTGTTTATTGCAGCTGATTTATACTCTTCATGACCTCATGACTCTCGGCTAGTGTCTTGAATCACTTGAGAAAAACTAATGCCTCAGCTCTCAGTTCCTTCTCAGTTTCACCTTCAGCCAACTTAATGTTCACCTTCCTTCACAGCTACAGGAAATGAAGATCTTCTGACATGACATGAGTGCAGATGAGCAGTATGTTTGGTCTATGGGGAAATAATGTGAACAGAGAGAAATTACAGATAGTAAAAATAGACATGAGTTTCAGGGGTAGTTCTTGTAATTCTTTTTTCCTCTTCAGTTTTAAAGCATATTTAATAGTGTTGCATGGTTTAGTGAAAACTTCCAGAAATTAACTTGGAGTCATGCAGGCTTTCACTCTCTGTGGGATTGGTTGTACAGTGTACAGGCGATGCACACAGCAAATTTGCCATAACCCTCGAGGGTATTCATAGCAAGGAACAATATAAAAGGGTGTTGTCCACAAACAGTTAACTGCTGCAAATGAGTTAATGGCATTTTTTTAGCACCAATAAAACATTAGAAAGAAAGAGGGGTTTAACGAACTAGAAAATCTACATCATTGTAGAGGGTGATAGGAAACATACAGTATGCTGGCAGTATTCCAAACTTAATTTGGTTTATGTCCTGGATAACTAGATTTGACTCTTTAGTAATAAAAATGTGTAATGCCAGCTACATAGTCCTCCTCAGCAGAGAAAGGATCTGCTGCTTGGGAATAAAAATGTTTAAGTGCCAGCAGAGAGAAAAAAGGGTTGCTGTGACTGCTATCTTTCCACACGGGGGTTATTTATTGTCTCTTTTATGGAATTTGCACCATGCCAGAATTTAGATGAGCTCAGGTACAGTGTACAATGCACAGTGACTGAAATGGTTATGAAAGACATGACATTGGTGCACTTGTGGTGCCAGGTTTAATGACTAAAGAATGTGTATGTCTATGTGAAGAATTATCAGGGTAAGACTGTAGATATCTACAGTGTGTAGATATTTTTCAGAACATACCCATGTCTTTGTAATGAACTGAATTAATAAAAATTCTATTTTTTGTACACGAGATATTTATTTCTTTTGGAATGACTTACTGTACATATCTTCCTCTTTTTGTGTCCAGTTCTTGAATGTAAAATAAAAGAAAACTTAGTATTTTGGTATTTCATTGATGGTATTACTATCTTCTCATTTGATCCCCAGGGATTAGGTTCTTGGGGAGGGAAGAGTTTTCATTAAGCAAAACCAGGTGCAGTTGACTGTTGTTTAAGCCAATTTACTTTACAATAGGTTTGATCAATAATACATCTGAAATCTGACTTGAGGTTGCTATGTAAAAGTTACATTTCATAATAGTATCTCCTGATTAGTTTAACTTGAAAATTAGCAGCTTATTTTGGCTTGTCTTGTACTCGATTTGTGAAGTGCTAGAGTAAGATTTTGAAAATTAATACATTTTGTTCTTGCTTGATTGTAATAGGGGTGCAAGGTGGACTGGTACTGCAGAGAATACTCAGTTTCTCAGCTTCATTAATATTTCACTGTTTAACTCTTTTGAACACTACCTTAGAATAACAGGACTACAAAATGCTTTATAAATAAAATACTTGTTTTAGATTCTAGATAATATTCTGATATGACTCTATGTCAAATTTGGGAAACAAATTAAAGCATAACATGCCAGAAGTTGTTCAAGTCTTCCTGAAATAACTTTTTCCTTATTTGTCTTGTTTCATGCAGGCTTTTCTTCACCGAATGATCCAACGTGCTACTGCCAAAGAGGATAAAAATGTCACAGAAGAGACAGTTAAGGTTAGTATCCTAATTGCATATTTCTTCTGTTTTGTATCTGATGTTGCATTTACATATGTTTTATTCTTTTGCAGATGTTGTTTTCAAATATTGAAGATATTCTTGCAGTTCACAAAAACTTCCTGTCCCTGGTGGAGGAGTGTTTACAACCAGAACCTAATGCACAGCATGAAGTTGGAACCTGCTTTCTGAATTATGTATGCTGTCTTTTATTACAGCCTTGTATAATGTTTTTCCTTTATTTTTTGTATTTATTAATTACTGTCATGATGATGAGTGTACATAGTCATGAAGATTAAATATGACTTGATTGTGTAATGTAGAGTACTTTGAAGTCATCTCTTAGTTACTGTCATTTCCAATAAAAAAAAAAGAGAGGGAGGAAAATGAAGAAGGAACATATCAAATGGGCTAACTTTTGTTGTTTCATCGTTTTTATATTCACCAGCTTAGCTCAGGCTGCCAAACTGAGCCCTGCAGCTTGGGCGAAGCTTCTGCCTATATGTGAGATGGAGGTACAAGAATCAGGGTTGCATGAATCAGTAAAAGTAGTACAATGCTATCTTTTTATTCCCCTTTGATGTTATGCAAAAATGTGAATATTTAACAAAGGATTGCATACACTGGGTAAAATACCTGAATGGCTCTGAATTGTGAAGTTTTTTTATTTCTTACAACTGCAGTACCTCCACAACTAGGCACGTCCTATAGTAATTGGTTTCTAGGAATATGACTTTTCCTGTTTGAGCAAAACAAGAATGTTAGTGTTACAGAACTCTGCAGAATCAGGACAAATTAGTTTTCTTTCAGTTGTAGTCCTAGTTTCATTGTTATCTCTGGTTATAGTCCCATTTGTTTCTTAAGTTTTTGATTATTCATTGTGGGAGGAGAAAACTATTAATGTTTTGTGGAAACATTTTACAGAAGTTGAGTAACATCAGTTTTTAACTCTGCAGAAGAATGGATCATATTTGAAAACAAGTGTTTGCAGAAAAATTGGGTAATAATGTCAGCAAATTAGCCACTCGTGCATTTTCTTCATGAGTGTTTTATCCTGTGTATTTGTGGTAGTCTAGCCTCTGAAATTTTTCAGCAAAACTGTATGAAGTTCAACGAAGTCTTACACTTGGGAAAACATAATCCTGGAGTGCAGCACAGGCTGGGATATACAGCAGTGCTGTGGAAAGGGAACTCTATGTCTGGGTGGACAAAAAGCTCAGTAAGAGTGAACCGTGTGCTGCTGTGACAAAGAAAATAAAGCCAACAGGATGCTGGGTTGCATCAGCAAGGACATCACTAGCAGAGATAAAGCAGTCATTATTATACTCTCCTCAGTGCTTGTCAGGCCACACCTGGAACACTGTGTTCAGTTTTGGTCACAAAAGAGATGTGGACAGTCTGGAGAGGGTTAAGAGAAGGGCCACAAAGATGATCAAAGGACTGGGAAGCCTGCCATATGTCTGCCTGAGAGAACTGGATTTGTTCAGACTTGAGAAAATCAGGCTTTGGGGAGACTTTATCGCTATGTTCCAGTATTTAAAAAGTGGCTACGAAGATGGAGACTCCCTTTTTACAGAGTCACATGGATAACAGGGGGTTAATGGGCACAAGTTACTTCTGGGGAAATTCCAGTTGGACGCAAGAAGAAAATTTTTCACAATGAGAAGAATTAGCCATTGGAATAATCTTCCTAGGGAAGTGATGGGTTCCCCAACATTGGACACTTTTAAGATTCAGCTGGACAGGGTGCTGGGACATCTTGTCTAGACCGTGGTTTTGCCAGGAAAGGTTGGACCAGATGATTCTTGAGGTCTGTTTCAACCTGGTATTCTATGAATCTATGATTGAAATTCCCAAGTAGTGCTTCCAGACTGTTCATAATTCTAATTTGAGGCAAGACCTCAAATAATAAATGTAGGAAGAAGAGCTGACCTTCTAGAATGAAGACTATATTAGCTATTCAACATTGAAAAGTGTTCATGCCATGTTTTATTAATTAAAAAAATTATCAAAATGATGAGTGAAAAACAATATCTTTTTTTTGTTTCTGCAGAAAGAGAAATTCCGTATCTATGATGAATACTGTAGTAACCACGAGAAGGCACAGAAAGTTCTGCTTGACCTGAACAAAATAAGAACAGTGCGGACTTTTCTTTTGGTAAATAAACTTAGAATTGGTATTCTGACCTCATATTTTTTGACTGGGCAGTGAATCGTTAGCGCTGTCACCTCCACCGTGTTACAAGTACAGGCACACCTGCAAGTGGTTAGCAGACAGTTTTAGTTGCGGATAATGTTTCCAGAAGAAAGGCGTGTGTACATCATATTTTCACTACTGCACTTGGATCTGTGGATAATACAGCATTAGGCAATGTGCCTTGAACATGCTGGCCAGGAGACAAGGTTGTGAATCTGTAGAAAGGAAAAAGAATAGGATAAGATATGTGAGGAGGGATGGGGAAAGGAATTACAGAAAGGAAGCTGAAGGACTCATCAGAATTTCTGAAGAGAAGATCCACATTCTGGTACTGTAGGCAGAGCTGTTGCAGACAGAGAAGTGTTTTGTTATGGATTATAGAGTAACCATCCTGATCTTAGACACTAACTTAATCTGAGGTTGAAAGAAACGGCTCCACAATTAATCTTTCACTTTATAAGACTATAAGACAAATAAGGAGAAGTTTAAAAATATTAAGTATGACAGTCCTCATGGTTTTCCAACAGCAAAACTAATTTCCATGAGTTTGTTAATAGTTGACATTAGTTGTTAAAAGAAGGACTCAGTGTGGAATGATTTTTGTGTTTCTTCCGTGGTGTCCTGTGGTAACAAGATTAGCTTTAAAATGTGGAGCTTACTATATTGGAACTTAAATACCTGAGAAGGTGCCCATGGATATGCTATCAAATTTTGAAGGGATAAGATTTGATTATTATGTTTTGGGACTGGAGAGCAAATGACTGTATCAGCAAAGCATCACAGATATGTTTTAAAAAAAAGATTCTGCCAATGCTGACAGTATCATAAGTTTTATTTAATTTTACTAATAATTGTTAGCATGCAGTAGGGTTTCACTACTGCTGTTGACAGAGTTCTTGGTGAAGTTGTCCTGTTGCAGCTGGCTAATTTTTTGAAAAGTGTCAGCTCTGACTCCATAGCTGCACTTACTTACAGCCAAGTTAATGAGCAGTGCACGAATTTCCTTATTGTGGGGAGTACTGGGTGACATGAAGTACCATATCAATTTTACTAAGAATCTCCAATTCATCCATGTTCCATTCATAGTTAGAAATGGCTTCAAAGTTGTCCTTATTTTTCCTCAGTGGTTGACACAATATCCTTCACCTTGCCCCAGATTGAGGGGCCTCATACGCATGGTTCTTGTATTGGGAGCAGCATGGCCGGGCTCAAGAAGAAAGGGCAAATGCTGACTGCAGAGACAAAAAGCAAAATACTCTGGAGAAATATTGCAAAGAGCTTGTTTTTGTGAGAAAGGAAGCTAAGCGTGCACTTGCGGCAATCAGTGTCATGTACTCATGGGCACATGCAAAGGGCTTTCACGTCTGTTTTGGGTTCCTCATAGATTTGGGACATGTCTGTACGATTAAGTGGCAGCACTCTAACCTAGAAAACAAGACATCTGACTCTACAGTTTGAAAATACAGTCAAAGCCTTCTAGCCAGACAGAACAATTCAGGTCATTAGATACGTTGATATCTATAAATAATTTTGAGCCTTTGAATATAGCGACAGTCATTATATAAACCTATAGTCTGCATTGCCATTATCTTACTTTATCAGTAAAGCTTTTGCATTGGCAGGTTAAGTGAGATTCTTTAGGATAAGGGATCCTTTAGGCTAAGAGAAAAGCTGGTTAACAGTGAGCACAAAGCAGAGACTTAAGAGTGGGTGTGGAGACCCCCCATAGCAGCAGTGGGGATAGGGTATGTGTATTATGTGCTGAGCAGGGTAGCCACCCAGTTTTGTAGTCTCTGTTCCATCAACAATGTGTCTGCCTCCAGATTTGTGGCCTGTGTCAGCATACCATCTGGCTGTCTTAAACTGCTCTTGTTTAGTGTCCTCAGTTTAGACAACTTGCTCTTTGAAGCTGTAGATTATCTCATACCATTGCATCACAATTCCTTCTGATCTCTCCATAAAGTAGTTGTCATTATTACTCTAGGTCTTTATGTACTTACACGTTAATTCCAGCAATTCCAAATATTTGCTGTGATGTCCCTCTTCTGCTTTTTCATGGATGCTTCCACCCAATATTTAATTTACTCTCTGCGTCCATAATCAGATGTCTTGTTGAAACTTTAATAATCTTTTGCCTATGACTTAAGGATAATTTATTCATTGCATATCACATTTTAGAGGTGTATATTAGGATGACCATGTTCAAACCTTCAAACCATCTGTGGTGCTAGTTAACATTGCAAACACTTTTTAGAAACAACACCACCTCTAGTGGTCACCCTGAATTATTTGTTTTTGCTAGTTAAAAGTTGAAAGCATATTTTGAACATTTTATTTACTGTCTTTTATTTTTAAAGTTTAAAAAAAGCACCCTCTCTTCATCAGAATGGATGAAGAAGGTACCTAGAGAGATGCCTACAAAATGTTGTGACTTCCTTGTCATGTATGATAGTCAGTGTACCCAACATGTGCATCTGTTCAAGGCTGTACTTTTGACAGTCTTGCAAACCTCCCTCCTTACATACACGTATATAATTTATGTATAGTTTAGCCAGTATTGCTGTATACATGTGCCCTTGTCTTTATTTCTGATAACTTTTTTGGGATTTTTCAATCATTTGTGAAACTGTTCACACTCCAGAATTGCATGCTCCTTGGAGGACGCAAGAACACAGATGTACCGTTGGAGGGATATCTAGTAACACCAATACAGAGAATATGCAAGTATCCCCTTCTTTTGAAGGTACTTACAAGTTTGTTATTTTTGTTATACTTCCTGTATAAAATTGGTTGCTAAGCATGTTTCCGAACTCCAGGAACAGTCTCTTTACACATCTATCTCTTTATTAAGATATTGGACCCAGACTTACTGTCATTAAAGCTAGTGGCAAGTTTTCTGATATCATTATTAAAATAACTGAGGAGTTTGACTGGATAAAAATTATTAACTCCATTCTGCATCTAGTTCCGTGGTTGAACAGAAGTGAGCCATTTGAGAGAGTTTAATGAGTCTAATTTCAGCTGGGTTTGACCATGCCCTTGCTTAAAATGCTTGAGATAGCAGAGTTTGTTGGTGATATGCTGACATGCTTTGATGATACTAATTTACATCAACAAACTGTAAATGAAAAATTCATTTTGTAAGAAAACCTGTAGAGTAACACAAAGGTGCTGTAGATGGTTTTATGATTAGTTGTATGTTTATTCTTATCATATTGTGACAACTTAAAACAATGAAAAATGTTAAATGTGGTGATAAATATTAGATAGTCAAACCTCTGTAATTTATCATGTTAAGAAATAAAATAATACAGGAAAGTAATATTCAAAACAAATTTTTGCGTAACAAATTAAAGTCTAATATGGTTTATTGTTCCAAACTATGAGAGGAAAGCCAGAGCAGATTCTGCTCTAGAAGCTACTGGATTATTGAGTAGTAAGCTACATGATTATTGGATAGTATTTTTCACAGTGCATGTGTGAATTTAGATTTGAAAGACTGCCAATTTTGAAGACAGATGACATAAAAAAATATCTAAAAACAAACGTTAAAATAAAGGTTTTAAAAATAAATTAAACAATATAATAATTGCAATGAGGTGTGAGTCATCCCAGATGTCTCTGACTTTATAGTTCCCTTGGTCTATTTTAAAATTATTTTTCTATTCTGTTTTTTGAATGAAGGCTCTACAGACAACACAGGGGAAAATGACTAATGCATTACTCTAGGAGGCAATGAAATGAATATATTTATGTTAAATAAATTTAAATACAGGGTGTGGTGGCTGCAGGGTTAGGGCTCCAGAGGAGTGTTACCCACACGTCAGTCAGGGTATGCACTGAAGGCTGTCCTCAGTCAGTCCAGCTGTATATGGGTAGTTGATAGCTTGAGATGGGAAATCTCAAATGAATGCTGGCAACTCCATTTTTGTTTATCAGTATGGCTGCCAGTACCAGTAACCATCTGAAATCAGTGAGTCACCTAACCTATTGTTCCATTCTTTGCTGTATTGCATATTGCACTAGATTAAACAATAGTGTGGAGCTAAAGGTTTTTTTTGCCCTGAGTTGCAGGAAAGGCAGGTGTTAATTTTGACATGAGTAAACTAATGTTTTTTTAAGCAGGCCTGTTATCCTTGCTGTTGAACAGTTCCAACCCGAGGAATACAAAAACAAACAAAAAAACTGCCTAAACCCCAAAACTCAACATGAAGAAACGTTGTTGGGGAAGAAAGTAGCTGAAATGCAAACTTCTTTCTAGGTCATGATGATTATTTATTGCTAGTAATTAATTACTGTTGAGTTTTAGTACACACTAGGACACAATGCTAGAGGGTTTATTACTTTTCCACCTAGTAAAAGAGAGGTCTGGCTACTTTTTGATTTTGTATGCTGTTGATTTAAGTCTCCTGTAATGTACATTTAGAGATCAAAGACAGGTTTCTTTTTTTTTTCCTTTTTTTCTCCCCCCCTCCCTCTTTTTTTTTTAATGTCTAAATAGGAATTACTGAAACGGACTCCAAGGAAGCACAGTGACTATGCGGCCCTAATGGAAGCCCTCCAGGCCATGAAGGCTGTCTGTTCCAACATAAACGAAGCCAAAAGACAAATGGAAAAATTAGAGTTTTTGGAAGAATGGCAGTCTCATGTTGAAGGATGGGAGGTACTGTCATAAGATTTGTTGCTTTGTATGTTGAGGAGGGAGTAATAGTTTTCAATAAGTGTGCATTGCAGTGTTTTTATATGCACTGTTTTTGTGATCCTGCAGTACTATCAACTCCTCAATTCTATGAAATCACAGCTTTTATTTGAGATCTACTCTGTAAATAGTGTTCTCCACGACTGAGCACTGCTGTATAAAATAATAGACTTCCAGGAAAGAGAGTAATTATTTAGTGTTTGCCTTGGAATATCAATTGTCTATATGAACATGTATGTGTACATGCATACACATTTATAAATCCTAATTTAACTGCTGATCTGATTTTACTGCTGTCTATACCTGGCTAGCAGCACTTTTTCTGGTTGAAAAAATTTCGATTATTTATTATTGGTTAAGGACTGAGTCTGTGAGTTTTTGTTAGCTTGTAGGTAGTCCCTTACTACTGGGTGAGCTAAAGTAATGTAAACATGTTCAATAGAATGTGTGGAAGACTTATGTTTTTTTTCAAGAGTTTGCAAATGAAAGAATGTTAATGCTCCAGCAAAGTTTTCTGAAGTAAGGTCTTCGCAAGTAAGTCTGTTTCTGAGTTAGAATTTTCAGTAGTAAACAGAGATCCAGCCTTTCCCAAAGAAAACAACAAGATCAAGTAGTTGTAGCACCAAAATCTTCTTTTTCTATTATTCTGAGCACTGTAAATAGTTCATATAGAAAGATAGGTGCAGATAAGAGTGTATCCTTAAATTGTCTTATGTGTTTTGTGTTGAAGTGTCTGAGCTGTCTGCACTGGTGTAGGAGGGAAACACCAGTGAAGTTCCTTAAAAGAAACATAAAGCAAGCAATGTAAACATTCAAAACTGACTTTAAAAAAAAAAAAGATGCACGGGTTTTTTTGAGAGACAGATTTCAACATGGAAGTTATTTTTTGCTTTTTTGAATCCTTTGCTCAAATATGCTACTTTTCTTCCTAAGAAAGCTGCTTAAGAACTAGAGGAAGAGGCTTTTATCTCTCTAAGTTTTGTGGAAGATTTGCAGGCTAGGATATCTACCAAGAAAAATGTATTTGTTGCATGTTAGTCTGGTAGCTGACAGACCGGGTCTCAGTCTATACAGTGGGAAATGGCCTTTGTATAGTGCAGAGAAAAGAAAGGGTTGGGGACACTGATGGGACACTGAATCAGAGAAAGCCTTGAGGTGGACCTGGATGAACTTTAACTGATGGAGTTCCCCAAGAAGTCTGAAAAATAAAAATGAGAGTACTGACTTGAAGAGTCAACTTTTAAGTAGATATTCATAGTAACAGGCTAAAAAGCAGAAACAAGAAATAGTTTCTACACAGCTTTGTTCATTCTCTACACCTCCTACTTACTATATCTCCTGTTTCTTGAACTTGCTGTGCCTAAGGATGTGCTCTGCTTCTGCAGCAGTGGATTTAGTTGCTGCCATCCAGAAGGATTCAGCAGAACAAGCCACTATCTGAAAGGAGTATAAGACCTGAACAAATATTCCTCATGACACTGCAAAATTATTTCTGTCTGCTCCATGTGAAATCTCCCGATCAGTGGACTCAGGCAAACCTCTGATTTGTTGTTAATTGAGTAGTGTGGGAAGATTTGGTTCATTCTAAATGTGGATTAAGTGACAGATTTTACTTTAGTCAAAGTTCTTCATGTTTCTTCAGTGTTTTGTGTGATTTGAAATGTTTCACTTAAGGGTTTTTTCCTTATTCTGTGTAGAAGCATTTTCAAGAACTACATTTCTGGCAAATCATCTCATGTCGGATTTCAAGGCACTGTAATCTTTTGGTACAGGATGGTCATTATGAAATTCCACTAAAATTCACTGTACCTCATGAGAAGGAATTTTAGCAAGTACAAAAGCTGTATAATTGCTGCTCTGTATTCAGACAAACCTTTCTGCATTTATTTTTAATCCTCAGTGTGAAATAAAATAGAATTTAAAAAAATTCAAGACAAATGACGCACAGTGTGTAGTCATGCCATGGTATTGTTTGTAGGATTTTGAAAAAGAAAGGACTAAGATAAAGTAAACCTCTAAATGTTGTAATTGAAAGGAGGTCTAGTTGACCTCACTTAAAAGCTGCTCGGTTAGACCATGTGAAAATAAGTCTCTTCTTGTAATTAGCTTGAACTTGCTGTCATCAGCTGTAACTTGGAAAGGTTAGTGTATCTGAATATTAAAATGCATTGGATGTGTTTGTGTGATAACTTCGTGATATAAGCAATAGCAAGTTAAGTGCTTCTGTTGCTGAATATTTTAGGGCAACAAAATGTGTTAAATAATCCTTATTGCCTATCGCTGCTTTACTCCTTCTATTATTTTCAACTTTTCAATTGAGTTTTCTACTGCACTATAGTGACTAAATTCTTCTACTTGATTCCAGTGCCTGAGTCATAGATAGTTGTCAAATCCATCTTAATGAATACACTCAAGTATAAAGTTACAGTATTATTAACTCAGTGCATTATTAGTCATATAAATTGACTAAGAACTTACTGTTCTAAAACCTCTGTCACTGAAATATGCTTTCCTGCATAAAGTTTCTTCTGAATCTTTGGTCAAAAATATAGTAGTAAATAGGTTTGCTTTTGGAAATATGTTAATGAGCAAAGTTAACAATAAAGAAGGAAGGGTAAAAATACGGACATAAGCATGTGAAACAAAGACTTATTGTCTCTGTGCTCAGAATGTGTTCTCTGAACTGTAACATAGTAATTTCATACCAACCTCGGGGGGTTTTTTCCCCTCTCCCCCCCCTCTTCCAAGATTTCATTTTAGGATTTCACTTGTGCTTGAACTCTGAAATAGTGCCATTGTCTTAAAACAGCATGGTTTTGGTAGAGTTATATGGTGTTTATTGTATTTTAGCTGATCAGGTTTGCCGTTACCATATGGCAACCACAGGGTGTGCAATCTGGCAAAATTGCCTTGATCTTAATATGTGCATCCTTTTCAGACATAGCATAAGGTTAGTCCTTGAAATGGTAAGAATTTCAGAGTATGTATAAGAGCTAACAGTATTTTGAATGATTCCCAACAACAACTACAAAAAAAAATCCCTGAATGCCATGTTTGAGTGTGGATTTAATTAAATAAACATCTGGTTTTCTGCATTGCTTAAAATAAAGAGGCAAACTTGTTGGAGATTTCCTTCCAGAAGGAAATGCTTAGCACATTGCTTGGCCCCAACTAGAAGGAAAGGGAAAAAAATAAAGACTATTTTTAGAATTTGATCAAAGCATGACTTGCATTCCTATACTTAAGTGTCATAAAATGAAGCTTGTGTTTATTATGATAAAAATACAGATTCATGGAAAAGATGGAACATCTGTTTCAAGAAAGAAATTTTTGAGTATAATGACTTTCTCACTTAATTTCCTAAGTGGTTGGATTTATTGGCCTGAATTCAGAACTTGTGTAGGTGGCTGTCTCAGCTGGAGAATGGCTCAGCAGCTGAAGGAGTCCGTCAGTAAAATTTGCGTGGATGTTTCAGTGAGAGAACAAAAAATAAAATTGTTGCATTTGTTGTAAGCTGGAAGCTGAACAACCCAGTCTGAGTCACAGGCCAACATAGTGATGATAGCATGGGGTATTCTGTTCCTTTCCATTTCAACATATCATCAAGTAGTATTTTACTAGAGATTTCTGTTTTTAAACTCCACAATTTCTAGCCCTTTTCTCTGTTTTGTTTGTTTCTTATGCCCATGTGCAAATACTGAAGAGTAAGTTAATATTTGTCTGTAATTTCTGACCCTTATTACTGTTAACTGGCCACTGAATCAGTATGGTCAAACCTCTGTATTTGACTGAAATTTGCCCAGAATATATAGATGAATAGCTTTTTGTAGCAAATAATACCAACCAATGCTGCTTTTAATCTCAAGGTAATAAAGACAATTTTTTAATGTTAAAGATGGATTCTTAATGATTTAAGGACGGGGGAGGTATTATTTTAAATTTCTTGAAAATGGTCTCCCTCCTTCCAGTGTATTTTAAATGTATTTGTTTTTCAATTTGGTCATGATAGTCCACATTTCAGACCTCTCACCTAAACTGTTTCTTTAGTTGGAATGATAGGTGTCTGACTGACAGCCAAAGGTGATTAGAAGCCATATATATGTACACCTTAGTATTATATATTTATACTTAAGTAACCTGCAGGCACCAAGATCTTAACAGATTTTCAATTTCCACACCAGCTATTCTGAAAAGCCACAAGAGTCCTTGGCTCCAGAGCTACCCACAGGAGAGGGTTGCTCTACAATCTTCAGTGACCCATTAGGATAGAGAGAGGAAAAACTAGTCTAAATTCACAATATAAGCCTGCTTTATAAGTCATCTTTTCCCCAGCTGAACCCTTTATATGTTTTATTGGAAGATGATTAAAACAGATTTATTTCTATAATACATGGCGTTTTTAAATCAACGTATTACAAAAATGCTGGCTTCACTGAAAATATCCCATCCACTCTAATTGCAGATACTTTAAACATATAGAAACATGAATAGCTTAGTAGTGAAGATTTTATATTTAGGCTGAGCAACTGTATCATCTTCACTTACAAGCCATGAGTATAAATGCCTGTGAAAACTTTGACATAGCAAATTACTTTTCAGGTTCAAATTACTAATATTTAAAATTTCCCTGGTAGTTTCAGTTCAAACACTTAATGAAAACATGGTTGTCTTAGAAGGTTTTGGTAATATTTGTTCCAAAACTATTGCTTGTAGGTAGTGTAGTTTAGTTTTAGCAATGCAGCAGATAGCCTCACCTGCTTCTGGCACCAGGGTGATCACTCATCTGTTACTGCAGTCATCAGCCTTCCCCCTGAGAAGAACAGCTCAGAGTTGGATTAAATGAATTATCCTGCTGGATATCAAACATAGCTTGGTGTTCCTGCTGAGAACCCATGTGAAGGTTTAAGGTGTAGCTACATCCTTCATGAAAACTTGTTATAGTTGTCAGTCCTCCTTTGAATTACATGGTGGATATGGCAGTGCTTGTGTGTGCTCTCTGCTCCATTCTTCTTCAGGTATGTTTTTCATCTCTAAGGGATGTGGTGAAGAGGAATGTTCACTGTAGAAACAGTAGTGCTTTCACATAATATGCCCTTCCTTTTTTCTCCATTTCAGCTCCATGCCCACCAAAAGTCCAGGAACAGGCAAACCCTAAGTATTACTAAGGCAAGGGAGCGATAGGGGATTTTTCCACACTAGCAGTGTTATGTAGGACAGCCAGATGTGACTTCTGATCCTGTTACATTATTCCTTTGGACTTCAGCAAATAAAACAGCAATAACAAAATTCACTGATCTGCGGCCACAGCAGCCTGGGTTGTGATCCTGTCAGAAGGTATCCGATAAGTGACATTAACAGTGTTCAGTATTTGAACAGGAGATCTCCAAGGGAAGAAAGTATCCCTAGAATGTTGTTTTCATCGTCTAGCAGTTTATATTACAAAAGGAAGAAAATTAAGAGGAAGACAAAAGCAAAGGGTAGTAACGTGATACACATAACACTGCCATGTTGTAACATTGAACTTGAATCATGAATGAGGAGAACTTCAATGTTAGGTAGCCTGAATAATATACATTTAAAATACATAAATATGTGTTATTTTATGACCTGTTGCTGGCACAGTAGCAGATATTGCTAGGACTGTTGGGAAAAGATGGTGTTTTTCTACACTGAAAATGAAATATTTTCAATAAGAAGAGACAAAATGTTTTTATAAAACCACCCTTTTGTAGAAAGCTGAAACTACTAGTCTGCTAGTACAATTTTGAAGCCTTAAGCTGATTTTTTTTGGCTTCCTTACAAAAGAATACCATTTTTCAGCAAAGCTGAAGTTTTCTCTAAAAACAAACCAAAACTCTTTAAAAAGTATCCAACCTGTCAAGATGCAAATTATTAGTAAGTACTATTCCAGCAAATTTGAAACTCAGACCAAGATATTGCTTACTCTTTTTAATACACAAGTGCAGTGAAATAGAATGTAAAAAAATTACCTGCTTTTCTGTAATTGTGGTCAGCAAGCATTATGTGCAGCCCTAATTTATGCTTAATTTATATTACTGTGTATGCTTTTAAGATGTTTCAGTGTTTGATTTCATATAAAACTGTAAAATTAATTGCCAGTTTCTGGTACTGATGCTGTCTTAGGAAGGGAAATATGCTGCAGTGGCTATAGATGACATTAATTTTTGGCTTGTTTGATCCTAAATGGAAACAGGAGTGGTTAGTTAATAGACATACTGAAGCTGCCTTACTTAGAGACCTGAATTGTGTTCCAGTGTGGTGGTTGTGCAATCCACTTATCATCTCTGTAAACAGACTGCATTCTCCTTAGAACAGTCTGAGGGGTTGCTCAATATTCACGGCTGTGACGTACAAAGGATAAGCAGTAAGATGAAGAACTGTCAGAGCAGAATGCATGATTTCTTCTTGGCTCTTAATTAAATCCATTTTTCTTTGGACTACAGTTTTTGCATGCATAGAACATTCAGAACATGTGTAGGTGACAAGGAAGTCCTGGCTTTTGCAGGTTTTCCAAGCTGACTGTTGACTGCCTCAAGTCAGGAAACTCTTCAAACCATGGGTGTGTGCTTGATGCATAATTATCAATAGGATTGCATGTCTGGATGCATATAGCACAGCAACAGCAGCTCTGGCCCACAGGAGCATGGATTTTTCAGACTAGCAAAATACACCTCTGAATTCAAGGTAGTCTTCCTTGAGAGATAGATTTCTCATTATATGACATAAAAGTGTCATGAATTTTTCATATAAATATTTTGGGGCAATTTTTTCCTTTGTTAAAGTTCCTTCTTTTTGATTAACTTTTATGAAAATACCTGGTTTCTTTTCACATGAAAGAATTATCTCTCTTGAGACAAAAATGAGGCATGGGAAGTTTCATCTGAAACATGCAAAGCTTAGCAAAATTCTGATGTCTTCAGAGTATGTTAGGAGGAATATTGTATATAGTATAGTAGACGGTCCTAGCTGTACATGCCACTATTAGCCTTGCCCAATTTTTTATCTTTCTGTCTGTTTGATTTTGTGTTTATCTTAGTCTACTGTAGAAGTATATACCCTTAATGATCTTCAACTCCCTGGTTGCTTCAGCTTCCAAGTTCATCGTGACAGAGGTGGTGTCTTGTAAAGCCCCATTTTAAGATATTTCTGAGTAAAGTTACTGAGGCTAAGAGTTACTGGATAAAGTTGGTCTGATTTTCAGGAGAGGTCTCTGCACAGATATAATATAATTTGGAAACTTTTGGTGATTAAACTGTATCTATTCAAAAAAGCCCCCCCCCACTACTACATGAATACAAAGCTGCTGTTAAGCATCATTAGAAATTACTATGTAATTACAATGCAATAAATCATCATGAGTTTTATTCTTAGTATTTCCAGAGATTTGTTGTGGTTGTGAGTTTATGTAAGAAACTTTTCCGTAATTGATGCAAACAAGAGTACTTCAGTTCTCACAGAATAAAAAAAAAAAATCTCTTTCCAATTGATTTTAGGGATCTAACATTACAGACACGTGCACAGAAATGCTGCGAAGTGGACTACTACTCAAAATTTCAGCAGGAAATATCCAAGAGAGGATATTTTTTCTCTTTGATAACCTCTTGGTCTACTGCAAAAAAAAGCACAGGTAAATGATTACTTTCAAAAATAATGCATTTTTCTCACAGTAGAGCTCATTATGTGTATGCTGTTCCATTAGAACTGTGGTATAAAAGGTAGTGGTTTTAGAGGAGACTTATCCACCGATGTGTATTTGGTTCAAGCATTGGAAACATGTTATATGAATGCAAAATCCTAATGGTGAAGTGCAAGGAGAAACAATGTGTTTTGTCAGCCTTCCACAGCAGGTTATATGTGATGACCTCAGTCTCTTCTAGGAAGGGTAAACAGACTGAATTTTTAGTTTAAACAAACTAGTAATGTAGCTTGTGCAGTAAAATAAATCTCTACAGATTCAAGAGTTTCAAGCTGTATATTTGTAATCGGGGAAAAGAGCCAGAAAGCTGCTGCTTGCTGCATTGCAAGGAGCAGTTCCTCAGTTGAGCAAAAACTTCCACAGATAATGTTCAGTTCTCTAATGCTTCTGAGAAGTAAGGGCTCTTTTACAGACATCCCTCTTGATGCTCAGGTTTGTCTCTTTGATCCAGAAATTGGTTTTGAGTAGCCGACGAATACATGTTACTGGGTAGATCTTTGACAGATTCCTGGATACATGATAAATACTCTTTTCAGAATTTATAATTTTTGCTATATTTTGTTGTCCAGCAATTACTGAGTACATATTATCTTTGCCATTTTCCTCCACTCAGTTGCACATTTTTGTAGCCGTATTCTAGCTAGAATGCACTTTTGGATGAAAATCTCAAAATCATAAAAGATCATCCATGGTTTCTATAGTTTTGAGCAATCATGTCGGACACGTCATTAGCTAGTACCATGGTGACATGTCTGCAGACATAAGAATAACTCAATTTAGAACATAATTTCAGAATCAAAGGTGGGAAATTAATTGATTATATGCCAGCAAGATACTTTGGGTATTGATTGGCACATAGGTAAAGAGGGTGTTGGTCATAGGAGCTTTGCACTTTGATAACTTTACAAAATTTGTCCTATCTTTATGGTATGAGATATTTTATGTAATTTCTAAGCATCATTTTGCAGCAGAGTTGTATAAATGTGAATTTCTATATTTGGGGTCACAGTTAAAAAGGTCACTAAAGCTATTGGATTTCTCTCACTTTAGAGAGAAAAACTGTGTGATACTGAACCTTTATGCTTGCTGCTGGTTTTGCTTTTTTTGGTTTGTTTGTTTTTTTAATCTATTATTCAGTTTTTGAATAAGACATTTATAGTATAATAGAGTTATTCATTAGACAATAATGAAGTAATGATTGAGTAGTGGGTGAAGATTAATTCCTCTTTACAGTGAGTGAAGGTTAAAATTCAGGTGATCATTAATTCTTAGGAGCAGACCTTTGGTTGATATACAGTATTAATTATCATTATAGGCAAAACTGGACAGAAAATAATCCCTGGCTTATCTGAAATGGGAAAAGCTGTCTAGAACTGGGGTTCTCTAAATGCCTTGACTTCACTGGGAACAGAGTTACAGCAATGCAAAGTGCTTTGGAATATATTGCAGTGAAACTGCCACAAAATTTCAGCAATGCTTAATTACAATTCTTGGTTAATCTTTATGTTAGATAGGAAAAATGTTGTCTTCATTCTTCCATACCTAAGTCCCACTTATGATGCTAACATATGTAGGCCAAGATTTATATCCAAAGATGTTCTTATTTCATTTTTTTCAAACTACCCTTGTGCTGAATTTCTAGACTAACACAAGAAGACTACATCAGTCAAGAGGAAAGGTTCTCCCAAAGCATTATTTTGTCTTTGATGGCAGATAATGGCATATAGAAGCCAAAGTGTTGGAACAGAGCTTTTACAGAGTGACACTTTCCTGATGAACTCTCATTCAGCCAGCATTTGGCAGCTAACTCTTACCAGCAGTAGCATCTTTGCATTACCAACAGCAGTGTCCCATTCAGAAATGGTTTCTACAGTTCAATTGCACATGTATAAATGTACTGTGATTCTTACAGTGGTCTTTAAATGCTACATGTTCAGATAGCAGTGCAGAAATGTAGAAGGTGGGGGATGACGTGCTCAGATCTGCTCTTTCTTTAATCAGGCGATTGAAGAACAGCAAAACATCTGCAGATGGCCATCGTTACCTGTTTCGGGGCAGAATAAACACAGAAGTGATGGAAGTAGAGAATGTAGATGATGGAACAGGTGAGTATATTTGTGTTGCTCGTTTGCAGAGCAGTCCCTCGAGCTGCTGAAATCAAATGCAACTTGATGATTTCTTCGGGAATTGACGGTGCTCCTTCTATTTAGAAAGAAAGAGTAAGATGCCACTTTAAAAGCACTATCTATTAGTATCAAAGTTCTGCTTCTTTGAATGGATGACAGCAATGTCATCCATTATTAGCTGGTTGGTCATAGATAACTATTTTATGCTAACATGAACAGAGTAGTAAAATAAGGTGCCATTTATTGCTCAGCTGAAATTGCATATTTAACTTCATTTTACAGCATTTCAGCGCTCTTAAAGAACTTATCCCTAGGTATGTGGTATATTTATAAAAGCAAATGGAAAACTTACCTCTGTTGGAATGAAACCTCGAACATTATAAATGCTGGAATTGTGACACAAGAAAGTTTTTTTAAAATATCTCTAGCAATATAATCCATATGATTGCTTGAAATTTTCCTGACATACATTAATAAAGTGAAAAAACAAAGTATTCCTACACATGTCAATTTTTGTTTTAGAAACTTGAGTTTAACCTTTGAGCTTAACAATTATTAATTTTCCTTACAATTAATAAATAAAACCTGAAACATTTTGGACTTTCTAATGTAAAACTAAAAAAAAATAATAAATGAAACTTGCAGTGACACTGCAGATGTGTGAGCCTGGAGGAGATTTCTGGGAGTTATGTATTACTTCCCGTGATACTTTAAAGTAGTGTTAGGTTTGTCCTACCTCTGCTATGGATTCAAAACATTTCTTAATGTAATTGTGTTCTAAAATTGAGCATTAATGACAATGATTCTACAGTGGAAGTAAACTTCATAGGAATTGAATCTTTAAAATTAAGATTATCTTTTTCTAATCTTGAGTTCCTTGTTTTCAAAATAGTTCATTCACTGGGTAGACAGTAGAACTGACTTGGAGAACAAATTGCCTGTTGTTCTTATTGCCACAAATTAGTCTCTCTTCCATCTCTTATTTTAAAGTCTTTCATGTGTGGTGTTTGGGCGTTTTTGTTCTCTGCCCTTTGGAGTTTTGTTTTTTTTATTCAGTTTGCTTCCATCTTTTGTCATTAACCCTCAGTTTTATAAAGAAATTACATTAAAAATGCTTGGAATTCATAACTGAAGTGTCTAGACCTGAAACTCTGCTGGTGCCAAGTAGGACAGTGCTGCAATGTGGGATGTCTACTATTAATCCCAGAGTTGTTTGGCTTTTCTGAGAACATTATTTTTCAATTTTCTAGTTTGTGTTCAAGAATACCACATCAGAGCCTTCTGTGCAGTAGTGGTGCCTATTCCGTTATATTTTATACTGTGTTAATGTCTGAAATAGGTCCTATTAACTACTTTCTTTTCTGTACTGAGTTTTATCTTATAATTTCTACAAAATATTGAGCATTCAGAGTTTGTATCTTGTTCCCTAAAGCTTTTGCAATGCTTCTTTTCTTAGTTCCATGAACAGTGGAAAATGCTGAACATAAGGTAGAGCACTATGGTGTCACACTTGATGTATTACCTGTGCTTACCAGACATTTTTTGTAAGAATTCCTTGACATCTGTTTTGGGCTATGTCCTTCACCAGGCCCACCAATTTAGTTAGTGATTTTGAGCTGTCCATGGGTACCTTGTAATAAATTTCTTCAAGCCTCTTTGACTTGAATATAGTTTATTCAATATTCTGTATCCTGCTATTTCCCTTTCCTGACCTGTATTCTTGCCCAGTTTTCAGGATTATTTTAGCATCTCAGTAATTTGTTTGTGCAAAAAAAAGAGTTGATTGTTTCAGTCTTTCTTGTTGTGTATTATTTGAAACCCTTTATTTTTTTTCACCTTCCTTATATATGCTTTAGAAATAAAAGTTTCCCTGTTTGCATTATGTCACTTTCTAAGATGGCATCTCTTTGCTTGTAACTCTTGATGTTACTGTGGCCCCAGAGGCTTACACCCAACATCTTCTTCCTGATGAATATTCCAGGAATTCTGTAACTATTCTTCTTTCACTGATTCCAACCTGCATATTGCCACACTTTTAGTGTTGGTGTTAGAAAATATTTCTTTGGTCTTCTTTCCATGACTATCCTGTATTGCTCAAATCTGTCCTACCTCTCTTTGTTTACTTGTTCTAGCTATCCGGTCCTTGATCTCTTTCATGCCGCTCGTTTTGCTTCCTGCGCATTTGTTTTCTTCCTCAATGAATCATCAGTATAATTTGGCTAAGCACAAATAACCTTCCTCTACACTCCAGACACTAGTAGTATAATTTCCTCCAGCCACAGGAAATTTTGCTACTGTCCCCATTTTCTATAGCTTTGCACACAGTCCTCATGGCTATCATGCTTCCTTCCCACTTGCTCTCCTAAGCCATATCAAATCCTGTCACTTTTATATACACATTATTTCCAAAATCCATACTTTTTTCCACTTCTGAGGCATCAGTTAATGGTTTGGTTATTTTGATTTCTAGCTTATTAGAGTTAGTGGATGCCCAATCCCTGGAAACATTCACAGTCAGGTTGAACGGGGCTCTGAGCAACCTGATTGAGCTGAAGATGTCCCTGCTTATTGCGGGGGGATTGGACTAGATGATCTTTAAGGTCCCTTCCAACCCAAACCATTGTATGACTCTATGATTATTCTTATCTGTTTTTTTTAACTTACCACCCCATTTTCGCTTTCAGTTTTTCCAATATCCTAAAATATTTTTTCCTTGCTATTTCATCCCTCCTTTCGATGCTTCTCTTTGAAATATGAAAATGTTTTTGTTATTTCTCTGAAAGGTGACACTTTGACACCTTAGTACCCTTTTCTTGTCACCCCCTCCTGCTTTTTTATGTAACGCCCCTGGTGTTCTCCTTCCTTCTGGTACTTGTGTATCCCGTCTCCTCACACTGATATTTTTTCTTTCACTCAGATCATGATGCCCTTCTTTAACCTTCCTCTGTTCTGCTTGCTTTACTGTTCTCATTTGTTAGACCCAGATGTCTTGTTTCTCATCCCCTGTAGTCATCTCCGTTTGATCTGTGACCCAGTACTATTCTGCTGCTTTCTTTTTGTCTCATCGCATTCCCAAGTGTAGCAATATGATTGTCTGAGCCTCATTCACATTAGCTTTGCATAGTATTGTATTATTTTACGCTCCTTAATCATCTATTACCTATTACTTTCTATGATTCTTAATTTAGAGTGGAAGCTCTGAGTGCAGAGTGCTTGTATTTTCATGTCTGTGCAGGACTTTCTCATGTACCCTATATGGAGTTCTTTACAGACATTAAAGACTATTGAGTCTAGATGATACTTCCACAGTTCTTTACTGTAGATTTTGGGATCCCCTTCTCACTTTATATAAAGGTCTCTATATATGATAGGGCTCCGGGAAACAGGGCAAACTGAGAGTGTTTGCCTGAGCATTGATAGAGGTAAGAATGTAGTCTTCCTTGTTTGTAAGTAGAAGCATAGAAATAGGAAAACGGATTCCCAGTGTGGTTTATTATCATGCTAATGACGTGCCTACAGAAATTAACAAAGCTTTTTCTGAAAAGCAATTTTTCTTTGATGAAATTACGCCTTGGCTGAGCAGTACAGTTGGTGTGAGCTTTCTTTTTTGTTACAGCACCATGATGCACTCTGCTTTTTCCTAATTGCACTGATTAAAGTGGAATGCATATTACCTATCAGGGTAGAGTATTTGTGATCTTAAAACAATGTGGCTACATAGCCACTTGCAAGTTTTAGAAAGATGGATATACTGTAATGTGGTTTTTTTTCTGTAGCAGTTTTTCTAAATCAGTTTTGAAAGAAAAATATATTTCTGAAGACATTCACAAGCCATTAAATGAATCTTATTTAGTTTATGAAGGAAAGCACTTGGGAGTTAGGAAATACCAGATTTATGTTTGCTATAGTATAGTAGTTCTGTCCCCTGTTGTTTTGAAATGAGGCATAATACAGAAAAAATAGAGGATGATAATGGTAACTAGAAGCTGCTTTAAAAAGTATACATAGGAGAATGGCAGTTGATATTGTGCAGCAATTACTTCCTTGGTATTTCTGAGCATTGATACTCCCAAGAACCTCAAGTCTGAGAAATTTAGACGACCTTCAGTACAGAGATTTCTGTTTATTTTTTTAAAGGAGGAAGAAAATTCTATTGTATATGGCTGTAACAAATTGCTTCTTATGCATCACTCAAATGTTTGAGTCTTGAATTTTGAAAAATATATTACAATTCAAATCACAAGCATTAACGTATTACCACGTAACATTAAATGATGTCGTCTTGTCGGCTTAATGATTTGTTGATCATGCTGGTTCAGACTTCACATCAAGCGATTGAAGTCTCATGCTCTTCTTCTTTCTGTAACCATTATGTCAGGTTTGCAAATTATTTGTTTAGCTTGACTGGCAGCTGTGATTGACATGATGTGAAGAGTGCACGTATGTGCTGTGCAGCTGACCAGCCAGAATATGCACACCTCCTGGCTGGCCAGCCAGCATGGCTGCAGCTCTTGACCAGATTTTGTCCAAAAAGTCCAAAGAAGGTGGAAGTTTATATGAGATGATAGCGTAATGCTGAAATGTTCTTGACTACAGGCATGGGTGTACTGGGGAGAACAAATTGCTCATGGGAGCCTTGGAGGATTGTAGTCATGGGGAGCATGAAGAGCAAAAGAGAAAGCAAGGGTGTTGCAGTGAAAGGCAGAGACTGAAGTCAAAGTGGCCATCGCAGCAGTGGTTTATTGTTGCAAAACTGGGCAACAGTTACATGTCTTCCTCCACCTGAACTCACTGCCATCTGTATACATTAGGCATTCATAGCACCTAGCTTCGTGATTGGGCCTTTCACAAAATTCAGTGAGTTTGTAGTGGCATGAGATAAATGTGGTCAAACTGCCAGTGCTCTTGGCCCTCCAGTTAGAGATCTTCAGATGCCAAGGAAGCTGCGTGTTTAAAAAGTCAGCTCTACACTGAGATATTCAAGGGTCTGGACGAGCCATTTTTTCCCTTGACTGTTGACTCTGATTTTCTGAGAGTGCTTGAATAGTATGATGGGTAGTTTTCAAGAAATGGTGTTTTTAAAGGGACAAAAGATATTCTGAATAGGCTATACAAATAAAAATATGATAAAAAGGTAAGTGGTATAAACATGATGTTGCAAAAATATCTGACTTCATTTTCTTCCTGTTCATAACTTGCTTACACTTTCTTACATGCTTTGAGTACTAGAAGGTTTTTTTGGTTTAGAAATTAGCCATCAGTCTCATGGTTTTCTAGTGGTTCCTGACATTTCCCAGCCCAGTACACAAAGCTTGGCTGCTTTCCATCTAATTAAAATGCAAAGTTATTGAAAGGATACTAGCATGTCTGCTGAGATTTATGATAAATCTTAGCAAGCATTTCAGCAAGGGTTTCAGTTTCAGAAAATCCCATCTCATCATACAAAATAGGGCTAAATTATGAAAAAGTATTTACAAAACAAAAAGCTTTGTAGTTATTATAGTAGTTCAGGACTTGCCCTAGGACTTTCTTGCCTCTTAATGAAAGTTTGTGGTGAGAAACCGTTGACCTTTGATTTTTCTAAACACTTTGTATGGTAGTTGCTAGCTCTAGTTTTTTAGTCTGTATTTTATGTAAAAAAAAAATTTCTTATCATAAGGAATTTATGTCTCCCGAGTTTTCCCCCAGGAAATGCGGGTAATCTCAGTGAAGGATAGTTAGGGGTATTAGTTTTGGAATTTCTGAATAAGATTTATGAGCCAACATATTAAAATAGAATGTTACAGAAGTAATAAGTAGTAAGGACTTGATTTTTATATCGTAGTTATTTTTACATGTTAAGAGTCAGAAGTTCAAGATACCTAAGAACATCAGCAGCTGTTATCTCTCCTACAAGGTGCACACTGAACATAGGGCTATTTAAAAAAAATTATTTCAAATTATTGCATATTTCAAAAATTATGCATTTGGGGTTTGTTTTTTTTTTACATCAAAGAACATCTCGTATTATATTTCAGTTTGTTTAAACTAGTAAGTGTAGATATTTATTTATTTGGGTAACCAGTAAAAATACATCAAATATATGTGATGTGCTTACTTGTCAAATTGAAATTGTATTTTACCCCCTGTAAAGTCCTTTTTTAAACTTAATAGTAAATCATTCAATCAGCACAGCAGCTCTGAGCAACTTAAGGGATAAAACCACAATGCTGTTTGTTTAAGGAATTATTTATTACAGTTTAACACAAACAGAAGTACTCTAAATACTGTTATCTGTTGCTTTAATAGGACTCTGCCTGTTTTAGTATCGAGTTTATACCTTCTTCCATATGCTATGCAATTCTTTGTTACATTTTACAAAGGACATTGTTTACTAAACATTAAAACTACAATTTATTAAGTTATAACAGTTCACAAGTGGCACAGGTAACTTTAATTTTTATTCTTCTGTATCTCCTGGGCTTCGTGTGTACTGAGAGTTCTTAGTAATTGTAACAACTATTGCTTTTTGTAAGAATAGAGACTCTTTAAGCCATTTTATCTATTCTTAGCTGACTACCACAGCAGTGGCCACACTGTTATTAATGGCTGGAAGATCCACAACACGGCAAAGAATAAGTGGTTTGTATGCATGGCAAAAACCCCTGAAGAGAAGCAAGAATGGCTGGAAGCAATTTTGAAAGAGCGAGAGAGGAGAAAAGGTAGGTTAATAAACTTCCTTGTGTTGCTTTGCCAGAAAGCCATGTTGTATTTTTATGTTGAGATATAAAGAAAACCAGCTGGTAGGCAAACTTGTGGTGTCAGGTTCCTCTGAAGATTTATGAATAACAGCTTGGGAAAAATAAATCAAGCTTGTACTAGGAAGGGCTTTATGTCTTCAATCATGTATGCTGGTAGTGAATGCTGTTTTGGAAATGGGGAGATGATTTAACCTGTGATTTTATAGCTTATCCTCAACCAGTATAAATTGTCATAAACTCATTGAGACCTGTGTAATATTATGGTTTTTGGTATCTGAGGGTCTGTCCTAAATGCCTTGTGTGATTTTTATGCATTGATTCCCTTTGTGAGTGGCCGTTTGAATCACTGAAATGAGCAGGCTTTCAGTGTTGGATTTTAATGCGGATGATCTAAAGTGAAATGGTGCAGAACGTACCCACCACCCCGTCTTTGATGTATTCTCCCCTGCCAAAAAATTAAGAAATCACCAGTGGCAAACCACTATCTTTTTGAATAACTGAATTAAGGTGAAAGAATACTTGGATGAAATATAATCCTGATCTCAAATGTGACCGTGAATAACTTCATGTGTTCAAGGTGAACCCAGCACAAAGTAGAAGCAGGGAAAGATGACACCTCATAATTTTCTGGAGCTAATTTCATTTGCAAGCTAAAATATCCATATTAGTAAGGTTGTTTGGAGCCTTGATATTGAAGGAAAATATGGCCTTGTATTTAGGTCTGTAATGCTTTTCCTGAATTGTGTAGATTTTCTGTTGCCTGTTGCAGTAATTGTTGTTTTGTGCTTCTGTTGTAAATGGAGACCAACAATATTTTCTTTGGTTTTTTAAAGTTGAATACTGGATGCTTGTAGAACATCTGTTGTAGGACCAGAGTTTCAAATAGGGTATTTGAGCACTGGCTAATTAATAGTGTCACCAGGAATTAATAGCAGAAAAGCTAAAAAGATGCTTTAACATTCTAAAACCTCAACATTTTTAAAATAACAAATGAGAAAGCAATGTGGTAGAGATGGTGTCAAATACAACAAAACCCAGGTTTGTTTGCTGCTGTATAGGACCTTGTCTGGAACCTACTAAAATGTTTTCAGTAAATTCCACTTCACTGTTAAGTTTCTTGACTCCCTTGGGCTCTTGGTATCTCAGATAAGAAATACAAAGATTAAGTAGGTGTACTTTATGTTGATGAATTCTTACTATTTCACACTAATAAACTGAGCAGCTGGTAGGAGGGATGAGTTTGAGCTAAACTTTGGCAAGCTTGAGGTCTGAGGTAGCTATCCAAAAGTCAAGACATGTCTTAGGATTTTAGCATTCTAAAAATATGTGGAAATTTTCAGCTCCTGATGTTTTCAGTGGGTTTGCCAAACAAGGAGACAACCATGAAACAAAGAGGAGAGGATCTGGGGCACACACATATTCAGGTTGCAACACAGAATCTCCAAAAACAAATGAGTTGGAAGACTCAGAGATTCAATGGACTTAGAGAAACTCAACCTATACTTTTATTTGGAATCCATGCAGCAGAAGCTGAGCTAAAAGGAGAGAATGCCCTTAATGAAGTAATTTAGTTTTCAGCTTTGGTAATTGAATTATGAACTAGGACCTTTTCATAGATTGTATTTTCTTGCTAGGAGAAATCAAGCTGAATTGGAAAATTTTACTGAAGTCTTTCTGTCAATTTGGTGGCTTTCCTGTAAACACCTGTTATCTGCAAACTTGCTGAGGGTGCACTTGATCCCACTGTCTGTGTCATCGATTAAGATACTGGAGAGCAACGATTCCAAGACAGAGTACTGAGGGACACCGCTTGTCACCTGTACAGTTATATGTACAGTTATAGTTTAAAAATTATGAAAATCTGAACAGAAACTGAGAACATGTACACAAGACATTCAAGAAACGTGTGGTTCTGTCCAGCATTAATAACTGTTTATTGAGAAAGCGTGTGGGATATGAAAGTCGGTGGTATTCCTCGAACACAAGCTTCTGTGAATGGCCATAGGATGCATAGTTCAACAAAAACTGGATTTGATCATCTGTTAATCTGTTACTCAAAAAACATAGTGATTTTTTCAAGAAGATAAACAGGAAAAAAATAAACCATTAAAAATATTAAACTAAATCCCTTGATAGCTTTCCATTGTTAAAAAAATCTTGAAGAAAATAAAAATCAAGTCATGTATATGCTTTTGTGGAAAAGGGGTGAATTAATCTGATGTGAAACTAACATACATATAACAGTTAACCAGTTACTATTAATTGGAAATTTGAAAAATATTCCTTTAAGTGAAGACATTTTTATTATCACATGATAAAAACAAAACCAGGGTTCTTTTATTTTAAATGTGTGAAGACATGACTACTGCCTTGCAAATATTCATATACTGAAATCTGAAAATCACAGCATTAGTATTTATTACTAAAAAGTTAGTGGTGATGTTGAATGACTAGTAGTTTAACTTCACTATAAGGAACTTAAAAATATCTTTTGGTTATACCTTATGAGGATCAGATGTTCATAGTTTAACTTGATTGTTGGGAAAAAATGGAAAACAGTTCCTTTACTTTTTTTTTTTGGTATTAAAATGTTGGTATTGCTTCTCCATTTTGGGGAAGATACTGAAATATAATGGCAATATCACTTCATAAAGTTTTAATGCATTTTTGGCAGGTTTAAAATTGGGCATGGAACAGGACACTTGGGTGATGATCTCTGAGCAAGGAGAAAGACTGTACAAAATGATGTGCAAACAAGGGAATCTCATCAAAGACAGGAAGAGGAAATTAACCACTTTCCCCAAATGCTTTCTTGGAAGGTATTATATGCATTTGATAGCATGAATTTTTACCATATAAAAACACATTTTAAATCTTTGGGATTCTGCGAAAACCACGCTTCATTTGCAATGTCTGTTAGGCCTATTTGCCTCACAGAGTTTAGCCAAAATGTAAATTGGTCTGCCTAAAATTTATGAATATATACTTACATTGCAAAGTAGTTCTGTTAAAGAGACAAGGCTGCAAAGGCATGATGAAAATATGAAAGTGTGTCACGTGAATTAGTTTCTTTAAAGAAATGATTCCCAATTTGTTTAATGCATTTTGTCTCTATAATGATTAGTTTGGGGTGTAAAGTTTATTTGTTATTTATTCCACTTAAAACAATCTCTGTCTCTAAAACTGCTCCTATCCTTCTCTTGCTTGAATGTCAAGAACAGAGTTACTAAGTAAGGTTTATGTAGTTAAAAATTTACCCGTATTATCAGGGGAATCTTTTTAATGCCATATTATACCTACATCTTAAGACTGAATGAAAAAGAAAGAGATAGATACCCTAAAAATGTGTGTATGGAAAAAAAGGGTTTATCACTTATTTCATTTGACCATAAGATGGTTAAGCATGAAAAGCACTTTTATAAAGTACAGCAAATTTTACACAAACAAATTGTAAGGAAGATACCACTGGGTTTAAAAGTGGAAATGAAACTTGGGAGATTCTTATGTGCTGTCAGAAGTGACATAGTTGAAGAGAATGGAAACCAGGATTAAGATTAATGATTGAGTTATGGTTGAGTCGTATTTCCTCAGTGAAGTTGTTGGAAGCAGGTAAAGAATACACTCATGGTGAGGCAGCTGTTTAAACCTACCATCAGATGGCCGCTTTTCTGTGCTGTGTTTGGAGTGGACCCTTTTGAAGACCACTTCTCCCAGCCTCTGGGTCACCCATGACAGTGAAGGTTGCACTACCTCATTACGCTTTTGGTTTGTAACCTACACCTATGCTATAAAGTTGATGTCTCTGAACTGCATCAGTTTTATTGTGATACAAGGCAGGCATTTCCTGCACATGAAGTATATACTTTGTATATATGCTCAGGATGTCATGTCGGACACACCTTAGAAGTTACAAGCCTGCTGTTCTGTCATACTGTGGTTGTGGTCTGTCATCATGACCTATCTGTCTGGGCAGGTGCATTATGTGTGTCTGGGATTGCCTAATATTGGTCTGTCTGGTCAAATGTGGCTATGCTAGTTTAGGAAATCCCAGAAAACATGGAAAGTCTTCACTGTGTGCCAGGTAAACTTTATGCATGGAAAACTTCTGAGCAGAAAAAAGAAAACATCTCATGGGAAACCATATGTGTTTACATAAAAATAAAGGGGGTATGATAATTTCAAGATCACTAGGCTTAAGAATCATTCACTAGACTAGTTAGAAATACCAGTAATGGAGATGGAAATGCAGTAGATTTGGTAGTATGACATGTAAAGTTTGTTTTCTGTGTCTGTTTTTATTTCAGTGAATTTGTGTCCTGGCTGTTGGAAATTGGAGAGATACACAAATCTGAAGAAGGTGTTCATCTTGGCCAAGCTTTATTAGAGAATGGCATTATTCATCATGGTAAATATAGTCAGTTTTAAATTACTTCTTTTCAAGATAATTATTGTAATTAGAATGTACGTAATTTTGTCTGACAAAAATATGGTCTTGTTAACGCAAGATGGTTTGTTGAATTTGCATTATATCCTTCCAAGGACCTCAAGAGCCCATTGTCCATGCACTGCAGATTTACTGGGAAAGGCTTGATTGATTTAATCACATTATATCTATGCTGTTGGGATCACAACATTGAAAACAGGGACCTAGAAAAACATTGCTGTTCTCTTGTAAGCAAAAATAAATTCTAGGGGAACACAGAATGGTACACTGCTTTTAAGGATTTTAACCTTTATTAAGGCCAGGCATTTTAGGGATACATGTTCAACTAAGAATTATGCAAGAGAGTGAGTCACAGTTGGCTGTTGATAAACGTGCCTGCTCATCTGTTAGGTATTACAACTCAAGCTGATGGAATCCAGCCTAGAACCCAACAATTTAATCTTTTGAATTTTAAGGCCTTCTTTTCACTATATTATATAGTTACTAAAATTTATATTTTTATACTGAAACTTTAAGTCAATTCTGTGCATTTAGCTCATTGTGGAGAGAAGTATCCCTCAAATGACCAATAAGAATGTTTAATTTCTGCAGATAATTTGCATTGGCAGCATTTTTCTCTTTCCAGAGCAGGTCCTCATCTCTGTCCCTACTACAAGGTATAGTCTAACAGGACCATATAAATGAACTGGAGAAACTTCTGGTTTTGAAGGCATATTTGGCATACAATAGGTACAGTCACTTAAAAAGCAAATGATGAAACAGCTGTCAAGTTAGCTACTTTTCCATCATAGATCCAGGGTGTAAATTTAGTTGGATTCATTGATAATATACACTTCAAAACTCCATTTAGTACACTACTATACGCCATACAGAAATGAATTTAGTACTGATTAATAATGATGTTTTTAGTGTCCTTGACTGAAAAGAAAGTGGAAGAAACATAGTGCCACTTAGCTGTGTGTGTTCTAAACACATGCAAAGTAGGAGGAAAAAAATTAGGGTTATTCATCAGTGGTCATGTAGCCTTTAATTCTTTAATGTCAGTCTACATGACTTTCCTCCACAATCATTCAAATGTCAGATGCCATTATGTTTACTACACACAGAGAAATTGTTTTCAATGAAATCATTTAGTTGCCAGATTCTTTTCCTGATCTTGTAATTTATATCCTAAATGCAATCATAGAATTTCTCAATACAGAATCAAATGAATATTGTGTAGTTTCATGAGATAAAAGGGTAATTATATTAGAGCATAGAAATGTAAGCCAGACATGCTACTTTGAATAGTGGATCCAGCTGTGGTTCACTGAAAATAGCATTCTTAAAATAGAGTTGAATGAACCATCTGTTTTCACAGAGGGATCAAGGGAGAAAGAAAGTTTGGCTGTTATTTACATTGCAAATATTGTAGAGGTCTTTGTTAGAGTTTGCATATTCACGAGGCCATCATTGTCACTGTGCTGGAGTTCATGCTAGCAATGACATAACCATGTTGTGATGGGCACTGTTTTACTTCCTGGTGTGTGAACTCTTGGAAGTAGAAAAGTTATGGCTTTTCCTTTTTTTTTTTTCCCCCTCCACTTTGTATAAGAGGAAAAATCTTGTTGTATGTTGCTATGCTGCTATTTTAAATCTACCTGATAGACTTCTGTGATATCTGAAATTACTTGTAGCAGTCAGTGGGCTGAGGTACTTGGTCCAATCACTTGCTTGTGATGATGAGAAATGGAAGCTTTGTCTCAAGGTAGTAAGGAGCTTTGTAGTTACAAAAATAAACTGAATATCAGAGAGTTTTAAAATGAATAAGTATTTCTGTGGCTGCACAGTTTCTTGGACTGATGTACTGATGTGATTTAAAATTACACTGGCAAAGAAGTAAATGAAAAGACCAAATGTGTTCCTTTTTCTTTGTCTGTGCCATATAAATATGTATCCCAGCATAAATGTAGGTACAATGCTGGAAGTGATATGTAAACCAACTTGGGGTTTCTTATTTTAGTGGTAATACAGCTTTTCATCAGCTTAAGTGTTTGAAACTCAGGATGTGCCAGCCCTGTGGAGCTACTGCCTTAGTTTCTGGTGCACTATGGTAAGTCAGGACTGCAAAGACAGAGTGGTACTCAGAGGGCATAGCCTGCTCTGTTCATGATAGGCATGCAAGAAAGGAAAGGTGCTTTGTGATCCCAGTTCCCTCCCAGTGCATCCGTGGAACAATAATGAACAACTTGGCCTTAGGCAAAACTGTCCTGGTGGTTTTTCTATTTTCAGTATTTGGTGGTTATAAAAGCTCTTAATTCATGTTAATCTAGTGGAATATGTTTTTTCTTCAACCACAAGAATTTTTTCTTAATTACAGAACTAGAAGATATCTTTTTTCTCTGAGTTAAATGGTCACAATCCATTAAAATCCATTTCGACACTTATGTTAGGCATTATATGTGAAAATTTTGTAGTCTGTATCTGATGTATGATACGTAAAAAGCTTAAAAATTATTTTGGATAATCACCTTAGCATGAACCATCAGTTCAAGGCAATTGGAATAGTGCCCTGGACTTTCCTATTAGTAGATATATCAAATGCAGGTAGAGAAGTTATTTTCCTCTTGCACATGACACTAGTGAAACCATTTAATATATGAAGTTCAGTTTTTATTTCTGTGTGTCAGATGATGTGTGGAGATAGTGAGGAGCTTGAAGAAGCATGAAAAATGACACAGACAGAAGGCACCTTACTGTACAAAATTTATGATGCCTAACTAAGTTTTTGGAAGAGAATTATATATAATGGCTTAATCTCTTGCACCTAACGCTGTCAGGTGTGTTACTCTGATTAATGAAGACATTACATTACCCTTCTTTATCAACTGATGACATGTAAATTTAGTTTCAAAATTAAAGCTTACAACTGCAAGCAAAACTATAATTAATAAAAAAGTTATCCTAGGACGGTGCTAGTGCCTAATGCTGTCCTCAGCCATCAAATGGATCAGTTGTTTTTCAGAAAGACTTGCAGTAGTACTATTTCCAGGAGAAGCTTTGTATCCTGTGATATGACTGTTTTGACAAAACACTTGAAGTTTTGAGGTTTGGTGCTGGAATCTTGTGAAATGCTGGAAATCCACTTGCTAAGATTCATGGGTCTTTGAGGAAATAGATTATCAAAATCTTTGTAATGAACCAGTCTCTTGCACTTGTGACCTCTGCCTGTCTATATATAGGGGAAGACATTCCCTCTCCCTTTTTTCCCCAGTTCGGGACTGGCCAAATGTATTGGGAAGGGTTCATATCTTTACCTAATCATTTGAGATTGGCCTCAGCAAGAATGAGAACAGAAAATAATGTGTGAGAATAGTATGAATAGTTGGAAAAGAAGTCTTATTTGGATATTTAGTCGATAAGTTTTGTAAAGCGCTGAAGACTAGAAAGATTTGAGTACCTAAATTTCATGCTGTTCCCTATCTGTTTTCCTTATTCTTTGCCACGTGACTTGAAATTGTTTGGTTTTTTCTTTACTACTTAAATGTTCTAAGAAATACTGTCACCAGTGACGTAAAGGAACTTAAAGCAGATGATCTAATTGGGCTTCCTGCCCTTCCTGTCTGAAATCTACCTGTTTCTGTGTAATGGGCTGTTATTAGCAGAAATGATGCTGACCTTTTTCTCTCTTGTTGATTTCTTCAGAAAGTAATCAAACAATACTTTTTTTTTAAATTTAGTTACAGATAAGCACCAATTCAAACCTGAACACATGCTGTATAGATTTCGATATGATGATGGAACATACTACCCCAGAAATGAGATGCAGGATGTGATCTCCAAGGTAGGAGGACACATCAGAAACTGAGGCTCTGCTTGAAAAATAATGTAAAGTATTCTGGAATAAACAACATCCCCTCACAGTTGCCAGTCTCAATGTCAATCAAATTCAGTTTTCCATTTGTAAGATTTTTGGGTTTTTTATACATTTTAAATAAAAAATGAAAGATTACTGTTATTTAGTTATAGTTATTATTCAGTAGTTTCATGTGCAGGAGGCATTGCCTAGGTTTGTGGGGGATTCTGAAGCTAGTGTTTCAGTCTTGTATTTTTCAGTCCATTTTCATAGATACGAAGCTATAAGAAACTGATTTTAAATTTCTCTTAAATCTGCATGTCTTTTATTAGTACCTTAACAAGGCAGTAAATCTATAGTTATGTAGATGTTCAAACACATGTAGGTAGTGCTATACATGTCCTACTGAGCATAATGAAAAGATTGATCAAAGTTGCCTTTAAACTCATTAATATTCAAATGTTTCATGATTTTGAGTCAATCAAAAACGTCTGCATTTGAATATTACACTACAGTGTTGTTCACTTTTTTGCTGGCACTTGTTAATGTAAGGTACATCTAGAGGAATCTTCAGTACTGAACTACCAGGCGGAGGAAAGTATGATGGAATCTAATTTGACGCTGTTATACACTTTCTTCTTGCATGTTGTGAACATAATTGGTTTTTGTTAGTTCACTAAGTAATACTAATGTGTTTTCCTTTTATAAATGCAATTTTCTGATGGTAGTTTCTTAAACTACTCCAAATGTTTAATTTTTTGGTTTGTAAATGAAAACATTTCTAATTTTTGAATATTTTGCATTTTTAAAATGGATTAGTTATAATTTCAATTTATAAGTGAAGTATTGATCCATATAATGAAATAACAGTATTTTTTACTTTCATAACTCAGTTGTGTGTAAAGTAACAACAAGTATTTAGGACAACCCTAATGTATGGAGACATTGCTTTATTTTTTTGTAGTTTTCTTTTAAATTATTTCAAACCTTCAGAATTTTTTAGTGCTACCTTAAAGCTAATCCTTTTTGCATGTGTCTCAGTGAAGCTTAGTTTAGACTGGACATGTTTGCTTTCTCATAATTTATTCACCAATACTGTTATCTGGAAAGATTAAGTTTTGGCACATGAAAATACATAAAAATTTGAACAGACTCTTTTGCTGTGTAAATGAAGTGCATTTACAACATATGGGCTTCCTTATTGTGCCCATGCCTCTTATGTACTGTGTGATGTGAACATGGGGTTAACACCACCTCTTTCTCTTTAACAGGGTGTACGACTGTACTGTCGCCTTCACAGTCTGTTTACCCCAGTAATTAGGTGAGTCCAATTGGGAAATCCTTAGAGAGTCATTTGGAAGTAGTATATAATCTGAAGATACTGTGTCTGAATGTAGAAATCTAATCCATCCCTTCAAGATTGGCCTTTTGAGAGTAATCAAATAAGACTGAAGGGCTATCAAGACAAAAAGTATAACTGAATCCTTAAGTGACTACCAACTCTGTTCAATATGACTTTTTTAACAGGCTTCTAGGGCCTTCTAGGTCCTGATGGATATGCTTATATGCTTACTGTATATGTTAGTATACTCCTTCACTTACACTCCATTACCTTTTCTGGGGAGTCACAGCTGTAACAACACACCTGCCTTTATACTCCAGTACCATTGTCACCCAAGGAAGATGTAGTCAGCCTCCACCTTTCTGTTTACATTGAAAGGTTTAATTAGCTTTTTTTCTCCAGAAGAAACTTCTGAACCATTATAAAATGCTCAATTCACACTTGCACTGACTTGTTCATAAAAGTATTTTTTCTGTTTCTTTTGAGTTTTTGTTTGATTTTTTAAAATCATTTTGCATTGTTTTGAACAGGGATAAAGATTATCACTTGAGAACCTACAAATCTGTGGTTATGGCTAACAAATTCATAGATTGGTTGATTGCACAGGCAAGTATACACATTTGGATTTATGTATGTTGTGCATTTAAATTCTAATCTGAAAGCTAGTGATGTATCAAGCAGAATAACATGCAAACACTTTGTGTAAGAGTTATTAGAACAGTGTGTGTAAGTGTAATCCTCTTACACTGGTAAAGTAACACAATCATCTGTCAGCAGCTGTGCTGTTAATTCTTTTTGTGCTTATCTTCCTTATGTGCAACTGAACTTGAAATGTTTTAATGACATTTAGCTTTATGATTCAGCATGTAACACTGTTCTTGGCTTAAAATGAAAGGAATAGACTCTGCATAACTAAACTACTAATTAGATGGAAAAAACTCAGTACTAATTTACTGTCAACAACTCTGTTTTATTTTGAAGGAACTAGAAGCAAGAACAGGGTATCCTGTTCACTCTGTCAACATGCACTAGTTTCATAAAGTAAAAGTTTAAAACTGTGATACTTTTAGATTCTCTTACATTTAATTTTTATGGAGTATGCAGTGTTACTTCAGTGTTTACCTATTTATTTCAAAGTGTAAAGAGTTATAGCATGTAAAGATCTCTTCCAACCCAAACTATTCTCTGATTGTATGATAAACATGTATATTCTGTTTTATGTATGCATGCTAGAAATGTATATATAAAAGTGGTGATGATAAATATAATCTACAGCTATTGCCATCCCTGTGAGATTATGCCATTGTGCACAGATTCCATTTTGCTGCTATATTAAAATATATTAAAAAAATTATTCTATGGTTTAACAGGGGGATTGCCGGACGAGGGAGGAAGCTATGATATTTGGTGTAGCTCTTTGTGATAATGGGTTTATGCACCATGGTAAGTAAATGCATTCTGTACAAACTATGCTTACTTTCTTTTTAATGTTATCTACCTAGTTGGAAGGAAATGCAGGTGCTGATAAAGATATTACAGCACAGATGGAAAATTCTTCTATTGTATCACTGAAGAGACCTATGCCACAGTCATCAGGAAAAAAATTAGCTATTGTGTACTCTGAAAATTATATCCAATTTTATAGCATCTGCTGAGGAATTCATACTCTAAAGGATTTATCTGAGGCAGTTTTATTAGTCACTTTGCAAGAAATTTTTTAAGCAGGTAATACATGTTTGCACAGATGAGACAATAAAAAGTTAGGATATATATAAGAAAGAAGTGTGACATTTTTTGGGGAAAGAATAGAGTATGGAGGAGCATGACTTCAAAAAAGTGAAGTGCTGATAATAGGAGAAAGTGGACTGGAGGAAAATGAGACAATTGTAATGATAGGAGTGAACAAAGAAGAGAGAGGAGATCAGAGATGTGTGCAGCACCAAAAATGATGTGAACAAGGTCCCATTTAATACTGTCAAACGTAAGATTTCAGTGAAAGGATCAAAGCAGTAGGTCATTTACTGAAATGAAAAGAAGAAGGAATTATAGAAGGAATAATGTTTTTATCATCCTGTTTAGAGAAGGAGGGAGAATTAACATCCTCTCTGGTATTGTTCATTCTTTTTCCTTTGACTTTTAAACATACAAACTGCATCCATCTTCTGTTCTGGTTGCTTCCTCGTCCCCACCAAACCTATTTCTGAGACTGAACTTGGCATGCTTCACCATATGGAGAGTGCCAGAACTTGGTGGTGAGCATCTTCAGCAGGTGCCCAGCAGAACTCTTCAAAATCATATTTTAAGATCCCTTTTAGGAAGAAACCTTGCACTTTGCATTTTTACTAAAATGATTTCAAGCTGAAAGGCTTTCTCAGCTTGATGGAATCCACGTGTAGTTGAAAAATGGGCTTAGTGATACCTATCTGTAATGGATCCAAATAACAATTGTTGTGTATGTTAAACAATTTCCCTGGATTCACACACACACAAAAATACTTTGCTAGCATTCAATATGTGTATTCACGTTCAGTATTTTATGACTTATGAAAGACGTGATATTCAAAAGTTCAAAATTAAAAAAAGGATGTGTGGTTTTCTATCACAGTCTTAGAAAAAAGTGAATTTAAGGATGAACCACTGCTGTTCCGTTTTTATGCGGATGAAGAAATGGAAGGATCAAATATGAAGCACAGACTCATGAAACATGATCTGAAAGTAGTGGAAAATGTCATAGCCAAGTCATTACTGGTGAGTGAAACCCAGTGATTGTATGCTTTGATGAGTAAAAAAATTGGTTGTAGTGACAATAAATTAGGACTGTTTATTTAATGAGGATATACTTCAGCTTTTCTTAATGGCTTTCTGAACAATATTTTAAACAATTTTATTTTTCAGATTAAATCTAATGAAGGCACTTATGGTTTTGGTTTAGAAGATAAAAATAAGGTGCCAATTATTAAAGTGGTGGAGAAAGGATCAAATGCTGAGGTATCGAGTATTATAAATTATCTTCCCTGTTTTACTTACTTGATCACAGATGTATGTTTTGTGCATCAGATAAGAAAGTCTATAGTGGTAGAAGGTAACTGACAACTTTCCAAGAAGGCTGTGCTTATGAATCTTATTCCCTTTTTTGCCTTTGTTTTGTTTTGTTTTATTTTGTTTTGTTTGTTGTTTAACATGTTGCTCTGACCATTATGAACACTTATTTTCTGCTCAGCTAAATTGTCATAGTGAGTGATATAAAATTTATAATTTTATTTTTATGCATTTTATAATATTCCTGTGATGACATTAATCCTGAGTGTAGCAAACATTTTTGGTAGAATATGAAATGAGTATAGAGCTAGTCTGTGAGTTGCAGGTGATGTGTTTCATAGTAAAAGATGTATCAAGCTTTATATAAAGTCTAGAATTTGAGAATCTAAATGAATAAATTGCAGTCTTCCTGTTTGCTGGTATTGCTTTAGATGCTCTTGGGGTAGATTCATATTCTACTGAACTGCACAGGAGTCTATATATGTAAAGATAAAGAAGGAGTCTCTTTCGTGAGAGAAAAAATTTGCACCTAGATTTCAAGGCTTTCTAAATCTCATGGTAGAATAGAAATTTAAATCATAAAAAGACACAGCAAATCAATAATATAATTCAGCCACAGAGCTATATGTTGATTTCTAGCAGCCAGATTCTGCCATGATCTCAGATGGTGCTAAGGCTTAATGCATACCCTGAGCCACTCCTGTCGTGCAACTGGTTGTAGTTCCTTTCTTGTTACATCAAAGTTTAAAAACTGTTTTGTTTTGGAACTTAACAAATATTCACTTACTAAAATTTTAATTAGGTCTTTCTTTATGAAAAGAAGCTTTAGTTCCTTTGGAAAATGATGGATGAACAAATTAAGTATTGTCATAAAATAAATGGCTCAATCAAAGCTGTTTTGTTAATTAGTAAAAGTATTAACTGGTATTGTAATACTGTCATAAAATCTTGATTAAGTCTAGGTCTTGTATTTATGTCTGTTCAAAATGAGTGTTTACTGTACCCTTCACATCAGTTTAACTGGTTTTAGAAGCATTTTGTGTATAAGTCCTTTGTGTGTGGTACATGAAGGAGTCATAAAGAATGTAAAGTGAATGTGCATGTCATTATTGCTACTGGGGTTGCATGCCAGCAGAAGAAAACATAATGTTAGTGGTTATAAACTGTTATTGTTTCCTAGATGGCAGGCTTGGAAGTTGGGAAGAAAATCTTTGCCATTAATGGTGACCTGGTTTTTCTGCGACCCTTCAGTGAAGTGGATTGCTTCCTGAAAGCCTGTTTAAACAGCAGAAAGCCCCTGCGGGTTCTTGTGAGCACTAAACCACGGGAGTAAGTTGTCATTCCTTTGGGGAAATTTTACAAACAAAATTGAAGTGAATTTTAAAGGACCAGTGGAACTTCAGAGAGAACTATTTGTAAAGTTATTTGAAATGCTACATCTGAACTAACTTTGTAAAGTCAAGCGATTTGATCTGCTTAGATTTTGTTGTATTATATTTGTGAGTCAGCAAAAGTGAAACATGAGTACTTTAGATCTTCAGCTCTGCCACTTTGAATACATGCAGGAATTGCAAGTATAAATGAAGTGTCCTTGACGGTACAGACAGTTTGATCACTTATCTCTTACGCTGTGTATTAGATAAGTTCCTGTGTCTGGTGATTAATTGCTGGTTTAGCATAGTCAGACTGTGGTCTAATGGGTCCCTTCAGCACGTGTGCTGGTTGTGTAAACCGCAGGAACAAGTAAACAGTTCCTCATCTTTACGTAACAGATGCATTTTTGTACACAGGATTGACCATTCCTACCTAAATGCAAGTTTTGTTATGTAAAAGAAATACAAAGTGAGGCCTAATGTGTGCATTCATCAAATATGTATATTTATAAAGTTAATGCAATTATTGCTAGTTTATACATAACAAAGAAGGAGGAGACCTAAGAAATACTGGTCAGGAGTAATTTTGATTGAAATCTGCAGAGTAAAGAGGAGCCATGCTCTTTAGCCAGATAGCATATACAGAGTGCCTCCCTTTGGTTCAGTGGTAGAATGGAGATGTACTTCTCCTGTTAATAAGCAGTGGTGTCTTGAGAACGGCACCCAGAAAGGGGAAAAGAGCAAAGAAGGAAATATGGCATAAAGATGCTCATCTGGACTGATAGTCCAACACCACCACCCCACCCCCTCCCCCAGCCAGACAAAAATCACAACAAAAAATTCACCCAAACCAGTTGACCATAGTGTTGTAGAAAGCATAAAAAGCATATCTTTGCCTTTCTTTAGTGTATACCTTAGTTTAATTTCTGGCAGAACTTGTGGGTGAATTTCAAGTTTGACAGAATGAGGAGCTCACAGGAGTTGAAGAATCTGTTTCTCAGTGCTGCCTGCTGTTTGTCAGTACCTGCTGCTAGCACAACTGTTTTGTCAGAAGAGACAGTTCTCTCCTAAATTCTTAGCCTAAACTGCCAGTGATGGTCTTTCATAGTTCATTAGCATGTTCACAAAGCAGTTTCAGAATGCATATCAATTGTATCAACGTTAATTAATATGTAAGTACATTAAATGATTCCCAAATCTTTGTTCGTGAAGCCTAGCCATGATGACATTAAACGATGCTATACTTAAAAAATATTTCATATGAAAATTTATTAATCTCAATAATATTCTAATATTTTAAAGAAATTGTAGACTTCAGTGAGTTTTGGATCTCCTCTGATGATAATCATCTCCAAATGCTTAACATTATGTATACTAGGAAAAAAAAAGAAATGCAAGAAATGATGCAATTATAGTAGTCAAAACTGCCTGTAAATCAAGTTTGTTACAGTCCAAATCACTTTGAATTTGTTTGCTTTTGCAATGGCAAATGGAGCTTGGGGCAAACATCTCTGAAATAATAATGGAACTGGCTCTGGAAGGAAAAGCTGCAAAGTTAAATCAGTGCACTGTTATACCTGACTTAACTAGCTCTGATAAGGGCTAATGCAGCTGTGTTGCTTTTTCTAGATCCTGAGCTGATATCATGTGGGTAAGCTAGCTTACTTTGAGTGAGCTCAGGGCTTAATTTTAAGGAGTAGATGCGAATTTTGCGTCTCAGAACTGTGTTTTTCAGTAGGTTTAGACCAAGCAGGAGCATAGCACAGTATGCTTGCAAGTCATGAACAGCAGTAGATGAATCTTGCTTTACAAGTCTCAGCCCTGCTGCTCAGAAAAACCACAACAAAACATTTTTTCAAGAAAACTCACTGAATAGACACTTAGAAGTTAACAAATTACAGTATGGATTTAGGCTCTGAAGTCTTCTGCAGCTCATCTGACCAGGCCTGCCATGCTCTGTGGTCCCCAGGCTCTGTCCTCTTGATTGAGAGACTGACTACCTTCCTAGGGCTTTCAGTGTTGCTGTGCTGTGGCAACTTAACCAAATGCCAGACCCTTTGGGAGGAATTTTAAAGCTATGGTGGTGTTTTGGTTGTAATCGGTATATCGAATTTCCCTGTGAAATAGATATTTTTCGCTGTCTCAACTTGCTCTTATTTCTGATACCAGTGGTGTACCGTACCTGGAATATGAATGGTGCAGAATCTGAAACTGTGAATTAATAAAAGTGTGGAGTCTTACACCCTTGTAATCTGCTTGTAGCTGTCCACTTTTATCTTAAGTAACAATATGCTACCTTTTGCTACATTCATATTCAATCTTTCCTTGTATCAGGACAGTGAAGATTCCTGACTCTGCAGATGGACTTGGATTCCAAATCCGGGGCTTTGGCCCATCAGTTGTCCATGCTGTTGGGAGAGGTAAGCTGTAAGAGCTGTCAGTGTTACTAGTAAACATGCGTTTAACATCTAAATGGCTGGTTGAGATAAATCAAAATTAGGTCTACTGATGTAGCTTAGATGTTTTTCACCCAAAGTAGCAATATTAAATAAACCCAAATATGATTATTTTGTGTTTTTATACTCTGTAAACTTTGGATAGATCTTCCACCTTCTTTTTTGGTATGTACTTATACCGGTGTATGAAAGTTAAGTTAGAGCTGTGCATTCTTTACAGATTAAGGAATAGCTGATGAATGTGAAATCACCTTCTCCAATGCTTGATTGTTGGGAACCAGTCACTTCCTGAGCACTACGTTTTTTTAGGTGGCCATTTGTTTGTGCAATGTTCTGAAAACGCACTTTTCAAAAATCTCTTCAAGACTGCTGGTGACCTAGATCTGTCTTAGTAATTGCAGATGTTTCATGTAAATACTGTTTTGTCCATTTTGGGATGTGATTGTCAAATGCTTGGAGTTCCTAACGCAATATGTTTTTGAATACATTTTTGACTTGTGATAAAAGAAGCTGAAGCATTCTCTGTTGCTGTCTCATATTGTTAATGCTCGAGCAAACGAACTGTATTTTCAGCTATTGTGGGAGAGTTGTGTCCTTTTACCCCCTCCTGCCTTTGTAACTGAGGAATTTTAAGTGAACTGATCTGCAAAACAGCCAGATTTGAACAGAGTTTGATGACTTTTTTCTAGGCTGTGATGTCAGAAATTAGATTTTCAAGAGAAAGACTAATAAACTACAGACTGTTGAGCTGGTGTGATAATTATTTCTGCACCTGGATCTCAATTCAACCACCTATCCTTATTCATTAAGCACATACTTTATTCCAATTAGCCTCAACAATATGCAAGTGCTTGCTTGTGTGGTTTGCTAAATCTGAAAGATTTTAAGCATATGCCTAAATACTTTGCTGAATTGGGACCTTGGGGTATTTTGAAGAGAGATTTTTTTTTTAGAGAAAGATATTTAATAAGGCCTATTTAGATATTTATTTTTACGTTGCTTTTTGGGGGGAGGGGAGATTGCAATAGCTGGCAATGGTGTCATTTCCAATTACTTTCTTTTTTATTAGATTTAAAATGCAGCTATCATCTAATAGTGATAGTTCCTAAAACAAGGGAAATTCAGGTATATTCTGGAAGTATTTCCTTGTCAAATATGCCCAACTGACAAGTCATGAAGTTGTGACAAACTTTTCCATTTGTCAACTCTGCAAATTCAGTCTTACCTTTTCTTTCACAGCAACTAGCAGTCTGGCAGTCTCTAGGCAATAGATTTTTATTTTCTTGCCCCTCTATGGCAGCATCAAGAGAGACATTAGGGGGCAAATGTTCAGGTAGCTGGAACTAAGGTCATACTCCATCAGGCTGTCTTTCAGGTGTGGGTTTGAGTCACACTGAAAAGACCTGGAGACAGCTGCTATTTTTGTAGTGCTTATTCAGTGGCTAGAAGATTTTCCCAAGGTGGTTATTCCATTGTGAAAACAAATCACCAAACCATATATTTTATGTTATTTTAAGAGAATGTTTTGTTTTGGTGTTGTGTTGTACCCCTCCACCTCCCCTCTCAATATTTAAATTTGAGGTATTCTACTTAATTATCACCGTGTACTTTGACTTAAAGCTGCAAGGCACTCTGCTATAATTGTGTTGGTAGGAAAGATGAATGTAAGAACAATATCCTTGGAAATGTCTTTGGATTTGGATATTTCACTTAATGTTTAACATGAAAATCTAGTATGCTCTGATACTTCTTTATGAATTGTCAGAAAGGTTCTGTTTTGTATGTAAAATTTAAACACCTGAATTAATCAAGAAGCTCATAAGCTTCGTTCATATAAAAGAATTCAGAATAAAAGTAGTCTAAGTAGTCACTAAGTAGTTAGTGACTTTCAAGCTATAGCCATTTTATCCTTTTGAAGTCCTTTTCTTTAAGACAAATTTTAATATTATTTTCATATTACTTATCAGCATTTGTTGTTTTATAAAACAGCCTTTAGAAAATTGTCTGGTCTCTTCTTATGGAATCGTCTGCTGGCGAACTCCATTTTCTTGGAGTCCAGCTGACTACAGAAGCACCCTGTGGTCGGGGAAGTATGTAAGAATCGGTGAGAACAGGTTTTGATAAAAAAATAAAAGAGGCTTTTTGGACTGTAAACTTTAAAGGAGATGTTTAGGCAAAGAAGTTTGTTAACTATGTATATTTTTATTAATAGGAACGGTGGCAGCTGCGGCAGGTCTCCATCCTGGCCAGTGCATAATCAAAGTGAATGGAATTAATGTCAGCAAAGAGACTCATGCAAGTGTTATTGCTCATGTCACAGCGTGCAGGAAGTACAGGCGGCCAATGCAGGTACGTCTCACCCTTGCATATTTTCTTCTAAGTTTCTTTTATTGGTCAAAGTAAACAGTGTGGTGTTTTATCTCTGTCCACGTATCTGTTGTGTTTGAGTGGGGTGAGGGGAAAGGAGTGGTGAATAAAACTAAAGGGAAGCCAGTTGAAATATAAAAGCTGAAGATTGCTCGATGTATTGTTGATGTTCAAGGTCTGTTTAATTTCTGCACTGAAATAAATCTAATCTTATAGATAATTTTTATATGGTATTTTTAAAGGATTATTTCAAGTATTTCTGCAGGCCTATGCAGAAAGCCTTATGAGATATATTCTCATCTTGATGGAGAGGAATCACACAGCTTGCTGCCTGCTCAGCAGCAGGAGAATGAAATGCAAAATGCTGATCTTCTTCCAGAATTTTGTAACACTTCAGCACACAGAGAGCAGAGTGCACATACACCATCTATAAAGCTCTGAGTTCCCATTGCATTCCAATCTTGGGAATAAACAGACATTCAAGAATTCAGAAATTCCTTTTTTTTTTTGTTAATATAAGTGTGCAAATTTTGCTATCTTTTTCATATTAGTTTAAGAGAAAAGCTCAGGCTTCCAAGACACAAAACCAGCTGGATTCTAGAATGTAATTATTCCAAGTCCCTGCAAATTTTTCATACACTGTGAACTAATATCATTAATTAACTTCACAAACTCTTCCAGTACGTGTTTACTGAGGAGAAAAATCCAATTAAAATCAAGAGTGAAATCCTTTTCCCACACCTACTGCATAGATATAAGAATTATGTAGTTAGAACTACATCATAAAAATACAATCTTTATGAAAGCATTGTCTGGATGTTTGTGTTTAAATGCTAATACTGCATATCAAGATCAAGTTCACCTATTTAAAGAAAGATGCACTCTAGTAAAGAGAGGATATTTCGTGCACCAGTATAAAATTGACTGGAATAAAAGATAAATTCTTTATAGCAGTTGTGTTCTCTCTGTGTAACTGTAGACTTCCTATGTATGTTAGTGACATGCAAAGAGGATTGATTAATGTTGGCTGGCGTGAATGCCTTGACATTAAGAATTACTTTGTTTTTTTTAATCCACTTGTATAATAACTTGGAGTTTTTCCTATGCAGAGTATTTATTTCAATCTTAAAAAGTAGCTGATCACAATTCAGCAGATCACAGATAACGGAAATTCTCCAGACTGAGAAACTTAAATCAGGACATAGTGCTATCAAAAACTATTGGAGAACTGTCTAGACTGAAATAAATGGTAGTATTCCCACTGGTGTCAAGACAGCTAAAATTTCATTTCCTTATCAGAAATTTAGGGTTTTTCTTTAATTGTTTGGAAGATGATTATGGATTTCTCCTATTTTTTAAGTACAGTGCATTAGCCTACCATTTAATTAACACAAAGATTGCAGTCTCTCCTGAGGCTGCCAATTGCATAATTGAAAAGGGATCTTTTTCTGTTTCTTGTATCTTCTGCTTCTCAGAGTGAGGAATCTTCCTGCTTGTCTGAAGCATGAAGTTTCATGTCAGATTCTTGCTGTGTGAATAACTGTGTAACCTCTGTTGGGCAATGTTTGTCTTCTTTCTGTCTTGTCTGGATAAAAAAAATTGAGAGTACATTTTACTTCTTGGAATTAAAATTTATTTGCAGCGATACTAACCATGATGTGTCGGTTTTCTGCTTAGTTTGTTCCTCTGTAATGCTTTTAAAGAACATTGCTCCAAGTCATGATGCATTAGATTGTGTTAACTTTTGAAAGAACGACTTCCAGTTTAAGTAGTGTAGTATTTTCTATTAGAGATTGCATGGCCATCTTGATGCTGCCAAGCAAACCTGTTAGAATCCATAAATAAGCAGCAAGCTTCCAGGGGTACCTGCAAAGAAGTGTGGGCTTCCGAAGTGTTCCTGTTGATCAGCTTCTGCACAGGACCTTCCAACAATCAACAGAGAACTCTGAAATTTAATCTTTCTTATCAGAATATTTCAGTGCCATTGAGTGAAAAGCAAGGCATAGATGAATCTAGGAAACCTAGAGAGAAACAGTACCTTAATCATACAAAAATGTAGTTGTATATGATTAATTGGATAAAGATAGCATCTGAATGTTGTATATTAGCAAAGGATAATTGCATGTGTTTGACACTTTTCGTGAAGATTTTTAACTTTCAGCCTAAAGTTTTGCTATCCTTGCTTAACTTTGAATTCTTCTATGAGTTTCTTTTTAAAGTCTCTGAATTCAGATTTGTCATAATCATGTCATTTATTCTACTGTAGCTGTTGGAGAGGGAGTGATTAATTGACAAGATTTTTTTGAAATCTAAGAGATGAAGAGTAGCCTGGAGATGCCATACTTGATAAACCCTTTCACAAGGGTGAGATGGACTGAGTAATAGGCTGGGGAGAACAAGATATAAGGCATACATGTGGCTTCTTCATAGGTTGTATGGCCCATGTAAGCCACCATTCCTGTGCTCATGTGTCACTCAGTCACATGAGATGGTGGATTTTTGGACCCCGTGATTCTGTTATTTTTGGTGGGTTTGTTAATCTGGGGGAAAAATAAAAAACATGTAGGAAAATAAGTGTAGTAAAGGCAATTACAAGTTATGAAGGCTGTAGTGTATGTTTTTTGTGCCACTGAAACATGGGAAATAGATTAACTGGACATACTCTATCATTGGTTGATATTTCATAGTGTTTTTCTGCAGATTCATGGATGTACAGCAAGGCAAAAAATTGGTTCTCCTAATTTTTTTTCACAATTTCTTGTCTTAAATAATTTTCAGTCTGCTGTTTGATTTGAAATGTCTTAAATTATTTTTATCAGAGGTGCAAAACTGATGGGACGTCATACTGTCACAGATTTCATAGTGTCTTATGACAGTAGACTCTGAAATAAGAAACAACTTGCCAAAATTCTGTGAATGGTGTTATAGAATGCCAAAATTCTCTGTAATTTTCAGTTTTATTTTTTTTAACTTAGACCTCAGAAGGCAGTAAAGCTGATAATAATCAGGGAATTAAAGCAGCTGTTTCCTGCTGAAATAGTTGCTATCAATTGCACTTGCAAAGCTTTTCCTAGCTGTCTTTTTTTGTTGTTATTTTTAGCAAGATTCTATACAGTGGGTTTACAACAGCATTGAAAGTGCACAGGAGGATCTTCAGAAAACAAACACCAAACCCTCTGGAGATGATGGAGGTGATGCCTTTGACTGCAAAGTGGAAGGTATGTGATGCTTGCTGGATTTTGTTGTTGCTCAGAATGTTGGTGTAGTAGCAAGGAAAATGTAGACAGTGGGTTTGTTTTCAGAGAAGAAATTTTGAGCAGACCTTAAGATGTGTTTTGCATAAGGATTTCCTTTCTTACATTTTCTAAACATGTAAATTTATCATGATACTCTCTGAAAATTATTATCTTTCTCATTTAGAGAAAAAGCTTCTGTAAACACTTTGGGGAAAATTGTTCCATTTTCATTTGTTAGATACATAATCCTAGGAATTACCTTATTTATTTTCACCACTAGTAATCGTTTATGGCAATATAGATACGTTAGTCATTACTGTATGAGAAATAACAGAACAGCTATCCTTCAGATTGTTTTCAGGCAATTAACATTTAGATAAAACTGCATTCTTATGCATCTTGGTAATTAAAGAGTCAGTTAGTATGTGAACTATATTATGTTCTCTGCATAAATGCAGATATTGTGGTTTCATTTCTGAATAGTGACACTTTTCATGGTAGTTTTCTTCTAGTTTATTTAGAAATTCTCAGTTTTCCCTCTTTTGAGGCTTTTTTAATTCTCTGGGTTATATGAATTAGTCTCCTTCAATAACTGTTTGTAAAGAAAGACTCCTGCCTGTTTTGCAGTCCAATATTTTAGCATCTATAAACCTACTGGTGTTCCAATTTTGAAATCATTCAGCTGGTAACCAGGTTTTTTTGATTAACTTTTTAAAATAGAATGATCAGAACATACCTGTTTCTAGAATGTTTGTCTGTGTCCATTTTAGTTTATTTAATGACCAGCACTTGTCAACTGATTTGTGTTACTTTGTTTATTGTAGAGGTAATTGACAAATTTAACACTATGGCAATAATTGATGGGAAGAAAGATCATGTCAGTCTGACTGTTGACAATGTTCACCTGGAGTATGGAGTGGTTTATGAGTATGACAGCACAGCTGGAATAAAGTGCCACGTCTTGGAAAAAATGATTGAACCAAAGGGATTTTTTAGCTTGACTGCAAAGGTATGAAGCCATTTTTGTATGTGCTAATTCTTACTATGCTTAATACCAATGGAGCAACATGTGTCTTTTTTTTATTCTTAGGATTATGTGTATTTCATCTAATACCTTATAATTGGTCATCTTAATCTCTCTGATGTTTTGAAGGGAGTTACTTCTTACACCACATTGTGAGATTTGCTAAAGCTGGTCTAGTCAATGATTCAAATGAGTGGCCTGAAAGATGTTAATTCTTGCTGTAGTTGCAATTTCATATAAAATATTTAAGGTGTTATTTCTTAACTGCTTAAGAAATATTTTTCCCTTGTTGTATATGAAGTAGTTAAGTAAAGAGGTACTTCCAGCACACTGATTCTGGCCTTAAATAGTGCAGTGTCATCCCCTTTAGTGTTTAGGCTGGCTATTTAAATACTTCGAAGTTATTACAAACAATAAGGAGAAGTAATGTGGCAATTTTGGGGTAATATTAAGTTTGTATCAGGTGATAGTGATCTAAATGACTACAAAAGGTTCACTGATAGAAAAATCAGGTCTCAACTCAAAAGACAATAACGAGAATTTTAGTGGTACTTATCCCATATAACTACCTGCTAATGGTTTGAAATGCTCTAAACATAAACTTCTCTCTGTGTTCAGTGTGGTCTTATGCTTCTCTCCATATGCATCTTTTTTTGCTGTGTATTTATTGTTGCTTTGCATTTTTAAACAACTGTATTCTGCATCACATGGAGTAGGGGAGTGAATTAATTCTGGACTGCTTTCCTATACTGTGCAAATCTATGTTAACTATTAAGATGAGAAACTATCCAAAGCTGTGCTGCAGAATGCAATTGTTGGAAAGTACAGCTGCAAAAAACCTCCACTTAAATTATTTAAATTTGTCTTATTAATTAAACCTTACATAAAGGAAGCTTAAAAGTGTGACCAAAGTGACTGGAGTGTTTTAATGCAGTAACTCAACATGATAACAGAAGAGTTAAAGACTTTCCTTAATTCACCTGGTGGGGACATGAGAAAAAAAAATTCTCATAGAATCTAATAATTTATAATCTCTGACTTCTTGAAAACTTCAGATTTTGCACTCCAAAATTTCTTCTTATTTTTTTTTCTATTGTGAAGCTTATAAATCATATCTTATGTCTTTGATGGTGAATAGGATAACGATGAGCTGTAGCAGAACTGAATAACAGACAGGGCACATGGTGTGACTCTTGGGGATGGTCCTGTGCAGGGCCAAGAGTTGGACTTGATGATCCTTGTGGATCCCTTCCAACTCGGCATATTCTGTGATTCTGTGATAAATCGGATAAATCCTATGATGGATTAGTACTGTATGTGTGGTTTGGTTGGTTTTCTTTAAGTATTTCTAAAACATTGTGAACCTTTTCTTATTTAGATGCCTTGCCTCAGTCTAGACTTCGTGTCCTGCTATAAAGTTTTTTTGGGTGTGTTTTTGAAACACATCTCCAGAGTTGGACACAACCAGCAATAGGCACCTTCCAAGATCTATAGCACAGTGAATTTCAATGCCTGAAATACAACTCTAACTCAATAAAAAAGGACTATATACTACCCTCATCTCTTCAACATGCCTTTTGTTAAGTTTTCTCTCAGCATTATTTGCTGGTGCTATTTCCATCATAGCAAGACTTCAGTCTTTGCTGGGTATTACAGCTTATTCTGTGCCTTATTTCCTAGTTTTGCATGCAGAATAAATGTGAGGATAACACTCAGTTTTCTTGTATGCTTTTTCAATGTATTAGTATTGCTTATACTGCCAGACTGAAGCTTTGCTACAAGTAAAGAATTAATTAATCAGCTTTACATAATATATGCTGATCAAGAAAATACAGCAGATAATGTATTTCAGAGGAGCCATAGTAGTTCCATTAGGAGGAAATTAGTAGCAAATCCATTATCAGACAATGTCATGAGAAGCCAAATAAAAATACTTATGGGTATAACTTTGCAGGATTTAAAGAAACCTCTTTGCTTCCCAGGTTTAATTCATTGTTGTTATGCACCAATGCGTGTAATGTTAAAAGGCAACTGATTATCAGGCTTTTCAGCTTTAATTGTAAGAGATGATTAGTAAGGGGTTAAGTAAGGGAAATTTTAGTCAACTTGATTTCTTAATGTACTGCTTTTATTATCTTAGATTCTTGAAGCACTGGCAAAAAGTGATGAACATTTTGTGCAGAATTGCAACAGCCTCAATTCCTTAAATGAAGTGATCCCCACCGAGCTTCAAAGTAAATTCAGTGTCATTTGCAGTGAGAAAATTGAGCATATTTACAGAAGAATCTCTAGTTATAAAAAGGTATGACCGACATTTCCTTAGTTTTAAGGGAAAAACTGGGGAATGTGGTACAGTTTGAATAACTCTTCAAAATGTCTATTGCAATGGCAAAAAATGTGGCTGAAAGTTTAGCTATTTTGAGGTGTGAATGCCTTAACTGACTAATTGCTTCAATTGTTTTCAAATCACGCTCTTTACTGTCCCTTGTCTAGACACTGTGTAGTTTTGTATCTTTTCCTGTTTGCTGTGTTCAGTTGTAGATACAATCAATTGCATATTTCCACAGAAGGCCCATCATTCTTGTATGTGTCTTAAACCAATACTCCAGTGAATTTGCAGATGTTAACCAAAAATGAAGCAATAACAGAATTGTTTTTTTCCTTCTAGTGTATCTTAGTTTGAAATACCAAATTGTTACTCTTTTATTCATCTTTTTTGCCCTTCAAATTGGTGTGACGTTTTCTAGCATGACTGTTAATAGTAACATTTCTGTAAATTATTAGATTGACTTGGGCTAATTAAGCATTATAGCATGGAAAAATGAAGACATGCTTGAGATCTAAATTAATGATATGTGAATGAATAAATAACCCAGACTACGACCTCTGCCACTGTATTTCTCTGTAGTTGTTTAACCAAGCAGGGCATAAATGAATAAACCATTTGCCATTTTGTTAGTGCAAACTTATTTTCTCATCCAGGCTCCTCGTTCCTCTCTCACATAACCTAATTTGCTGAGTGTGGTATTATTTTGAAGTAGGCTCAAAATGGCTCCAGAGAACTGTCTGTGCCCTGTCTCAGTTCATTTGGGGATCTGAGTTGTGACATTTACAAACTAGTCTGTTCTGAGAGTTAATACACAAAAAATTGAAAAGAAAAAGGGAAAGGAAAAGCAAGTTGAATATAGAAGCTTCACACATTTCTAAAAGATATATGGAAAAGAGTGGATAGTGTTTTCTTATTTTTCAAGGAAAAAGTAGGGAGAAATGTTAGGAATATCTTTAGCTTCAGTAGGATGAAGGTCAAAATCAGCTTGTCAAAGACTTTTTAGGGTGCTCTCTGGCAAGGAATGGAACAAATCGAGTTGAATTAATGGAAACATCAAAAGGATTCTGATACTGCACTAGCAAACATCCAATCTCTCTGTTGTTTGCCTGAATTACAAACCTTCATGTTTCCAAATTGGTTAAAAATCAAAATACCTTTTTAAAAATGAAATTCATTAGTTTTCACATTAAGAATTAGAGTTGAAATAACATGTAGGTGGTTTATATATTTTCTGTAGCTAAAAAATTTTACTATAATACAAGGTCCCTCTACAGGAGGCCAAGACAGTAAATGAAACTTTGTTGTGTTTGCTGGATGTGAAGGGAACAGCCTCAGGGAAGTTTACGTAGTTCTTACACTGTTTAGAAGCAGATATTGCTGATACAAACTGCACTTTCAAGCTCATCTCCTCAAAAATCAGTCATTTCAGTTATAGCTTTTAATGACAATTAGTAATGCAGTGAACTGCAGGAATAGATACATGGTTTTCTTGGCAAGGTAAAGGTAACCATAGTTACAGGAGAGTTTCGGAGGGCCTGAGCCCAGTTTGGCTCCTGGTTTCATTGTGAAAGTTCGAATTATATAAATAGAAGCCTTTTAGATTTCTGCAGTCCCTACTATTATTATTATCAGAACATTTTGCTCCTAATAGACCTCGAGTCCAGTGCCATGAGTCCCAGATGTTTCTCAACACATATATGAAAAGAATTTTGGTCCTGACTTATGACCTGATTAAATCATAGCCAGGCATTTGGTCTCTCTGGAGCAGGATGTGTGGGAGATCGAGATGTGAAATATGTACAGCTTGCAGAAACATTTTCATCGTTGAATGTCCTTAGTGCCCTTCTTAACAATTTGTACATTCTTCAGACTTTGAACAATTCCATAATTGGGTTTCTTGTAACTTTCCAGATCTTGTTGTGATCTAAAGATTTAAATGTAATTAACCCATCAAAAGTTCATCAGGCTGAAGTAATATGGCACCAAAATAAACAGAAATTTAAGTCCCTGCACAAGAAAGTGTTACTTCACGAAGGGATGTGCCTTTGTTCAACTGAAGTGTTTTGACCGATTGAATTTGTACTGACATTTATTAATGAAGAAACTTTTCAAGTTAACTTTGAAAATATTCTTATGGTCCATAGCTGAGGTAGGTCTGTGTAATATTTTGACTGGAGAGATACTGTGATTAAAATACCAGGGACTTGGAACTGATTATATCTTGCCAGAAAAAAACTCTGTCCTAGCAAAAAACTCCACTGAAAAGGACACGTATTGACAAAGATTCTATTTGTGACTGACAAGGCTCTTTGCCAATGGAAGAGCTTGATCTCATGACTTTTATGATTCTGAAGTAGGTGTATTTTCTGAGTGTCCAAATTTAGTACAGTTCAGTGTTCACCATTTTGGGTTGACATTTTTCATCTTAAAAACCAAAAAACTCTAAGCCTGTCCAGGACTCTGCACAAAATTTCAGATGTTTGAGTGAAGGAGATGTGGCTAAGCACTGTATTAGAATTAAAATGTAAAACAGAGGGGAAAAAACCCCATCCTTCATTTCTGAGCTGATATATGGCAGGGGAAGAAGAGATGGTAGACTAGGAAAGTCTGAAAAATGTGGTGTTTGCAGTTTTTATGTACTAGTGTTTATCAGCTTCCTAGAATCACTCAAAATAGAAGAATGGTTGAGGTTGGAAAAGACTTCTGGAGGTCTTGTCCAGCCAGCCCTGCTCAAGCAGGGCCACCTAGAGATGATTGCCCAGAATCATCTTCAAGGAGGAAGATCCAAAAACCTCTCTGGGCAATGTGTGCATGATCACCCTCACAGTGAAAAAGTGTTTCCTGATGTTCAGAAGGAACCTCCCATGTTTCAGTTTGTGACCATTGCCTCTGGTCCTGGCACTGGGCACTGCTGGAAACAGCCTGGCTCCATCCTCTTTGCACCCTCCCATCAGGTATTAGAATGCACTGATGGGTTCCACCTGAGCTTCCTCTTCTCCAAGCTGAAGGCTCCCAGCTCTCTCAACCCTTCCTCATGGCAGAGATGCTCCAGTCCCTTAATCATCTTAGTGGCCCTTCACTGGGCTCTCTCCAGTATGCCCATGTCTATCTATGGGAAGCCCAGATTTGGACCCAGTACACCAGGTGTGGCCTCATCAGTGCTGAGGAGAGGAACAGGATCACCTCCCTCAACCTGTGGGCAATGCTTCTCCTGATGCAGCCCAGGATGTCGTTAGAGAGGACTTCATCCTTCCTGAATATGAAATAGTTTCCAATTCTCTCTTTATTATAGTTTCAGACAAAAATTTATAATTTTTTGCAAGACATTGACATCTTTGTCAGCAGGTGTTTATAAATGTCACATGCAGTAGACCACTGGATCATAAGGCAGTACCAGGCTTTCTCTCTCTAAGAAAGATACTTAGTTTTTTATTATGTTCCATGGGAAATAAAGTATATAGTTTTGTTACAAAGCTATTCACATTTTAAAATATCATTTACTTCAAAAAACAACCCCTTAAAAGTATAAAATGAAAAATCTTTTTCTTTCCTTTGTAGAGAAAGCTAGAAACTATGAAGTCAGGACAGCTTAATTCATGGATGGCTGAAATATTTTAAGCTTTTGTTTTCTAGTCAGGTACACAAGTATTGCCAGCCAAGTGCTGACACATGAAGAGCTACTAATCAAAATTTGATTTTCTTTCTCACTTCTAGTTTTCAAGAGTATTAAAAAACAGAGCTTGGCCTACCTTCAAACAAGCTAAGTCAAAGATTTCACCACTTCACAGCAGTGATTTCTGTCCAACCAATTGCCATATCAATGTGATGGAAGTGTCTTACCCTAAGACCTCAACTTCCCTTGGTAGTGCCTTTGGTGTACAGTTAGACAGCAGAAAACATTCTTCCCATGAAAAGGAAAATAAAAACACTGATCAAGGTAAGTCAGTTGAGCTTGTAAAAACTGCTTCCAGTGCTTCTGATTTATAGTCTTAAAAGGTTTAGGTTTATGGCCCAAATAGGAAAATTAAGGACAAACTTTTGTGAAATCACCCTACTTTTGAAACCTTGGCTTATTTTAAAGCATAATAAAGGCTAGTCATAATTTCACAATAACTTTTTCCTAAATAGCTTGGCTTTGATATGCAAATAAAATGCAAAATTAAATAATTCATGAAGTTTTAAGCAGGAAAATGTTTTAATATTTGCTAGGTATTTTACTAGCTTCAAAATATATTTTGAAAAAGAGATGATGATGTCATCTTTTTGAATTATTCCTAGGTAAACTGAATCCCATGATTTATGTCCAGCATACCATTACTACTATGGCTGCCCCTTCAGGACAGTCTCTTGGCCAGCAAGAGGGCCACGGTCTGAGGTACCTCTTAAAAGAAGAAGATTTGGAAACACAAGATGTCTATCAAAAATTGCTATTCAAATTACAAGCTGCACTGAAAGAGGTGGAAACATGTGTCTGTCAAATAGATGAGTAAGTAAATGTTAACATCTGGACTTGCCTTTATTTTTTCAATTGAAGATGATACATCTGGATATTGTTTTTGTATAGTGTAGGAATCAGTGATCACCTCAAATAGAATTAAAATAGGATAAAGAAGCTAAGTGTAGGTAATACTACATGTTTTTCCCAGCATCCCTGATTCTTTTTTTTCACAGTTTAGCTTGTAGTTTTTCCCTAGAATGTGGAAAAGCTAAATATTTTGCGGTGAGAAAAATGAGACACACACATCATCTAAAATTTCACTAAGAATGGAAACAAAGGGCAGAGGTATAAAAATAACTGTTATTGAACTCTTCGGGTATTGCTGAACAGTCCCACTGATGAATTTTTAGGTAAGCATTATTCACCTATAGGAAGAGTATTAATGTTTTAGACATTTTTCGAAAACAAATTTACCTTAATGAAGAACTATGGATCTAGGGAGAGCCACCCTGTATTGATTAGGACACTTGGCTTGAATGTGGAAGAAGACTCAAAGTCTCATCACAGTCTATCCTAATTCAGGACAAGGATTGATAACTTTCTTTTTCATTTGTGAACTATGTGGGTTGACTGCTGGCTATTTGCTATCTTGGGATAAGGATGAAGAAGGTTAAGAAGTATTTCAGTTTTGAAAGATCCCACATGCAATGCAACTGTCAGAAATTATTAATTTCAAAAATATAAATAACATAAATTTTTGAGTTTAAAAGACAATCTCTCATGATCTTCAGTTTAGAAAAATAGTGCATCATTGTTTCTCATGTTATCTTGAAGACTGTAGAGTGATTTTGTAATGTCTTACATACTGCAATGGGAATGAACGCAAGAGTTGCATCAATATTTTTAAGAAAATGTTGTTTTCCCTACCTTTATGTAGATCTGCTAATTATCACGCTGAAGATGAAGTCAGTTACTTAAATTCACAATAATTTCAGTGCTTGGGTGCACTTAAAAATGACTGTCTGTAAAGCCTATGTTGTTCTCTTCCTCAAGGAAGTCAGAGAATTGTGTATGGAAGTTCAGTTAGTATTTCAGGAAGTTCCAGTTGTAGTCTGCCACACCTTTCCTTTCGACTCCCTTGAGCCTGTGATGCAAAAGCACAGGAAATTCTGAGCCTTTCTTTCATATATATGTATATATAAATACACACACATATATTTATGCATTGTGTGTACAGAAATATATATATGTATCTGTGTATATATTCATTTGGAAAGTCATACAGTTATGACAGTAAACATGAGGGTTCACTTTTTTCTTTCCTAAATTTCCTGTATGCTGACCTAGTAGCATGTCTTGTATAAGGTGCACAGATTTATTTAGCAAATTTTACCTTTGGCTATTTGTAAAAATGATACTTTTCGTGCTTTATTCCTCATGGACTTTGAGTGGACTGCCAGCATTTAATTACTGTGGAGAAAAGTGGTTCTATACAGGAAACAGAATAGCCAAGGGACCTACTTAAAAGTGCTGAACAGGGAAGAGCGAAGCTGGGACTATTTGGGTGAGAGCAGTTCACAGCTACATCATGTATTATATTACAACATAGTTAGAGCTACTGATTAACTCTTGAGAGAAAAATTAGGACTACTAAAAAACAAAGATAGAGTAATAAGAGAGGATAATCCAACAGCTGTGCCTTAATTAGAAATATTTGTACTTGTAACAGATAGGAGGAAATGCTTTCACATATTGAGTTTTTTATAAAGATAGTAGAACTTGTTTTCTGTTATGACATAACAACAATGAAATTTATGCCTTTATTTACAGAATTGCTTGTTATTATAAGGAGGATTGCAATAAGCAATCCTCATAATTATAATTTTCTCAAGACAGAAAATAGGAACATGGTATCACAATTCTTAATTTATATGATATTATAGAAACATTGGACTACTAAATGACTCTGTTATAAATTAAGAAAAAAACAAAACAAACAAAGAAAAGTATATTTAAGCATGATTATTGGGAAGGGGTTGCATCCAGCTTTGGGGTTGTGTGTTTTAAACTCCCTGAATTTCTAAGAGCACTTCAGTGAGCTCAGGAACTACCAGCTCCTCAACTCTGTTATGCAAAGTTCCAGCTTTCGTTCATGGTAGTTTAGCAGAAATTTTTCCTTAGAAAAAGTGCCTGCCTGCTGAGAGAAAGGGAAATGCTCCCTTAGGAAAAGCTCCAGCTATCCTAATCAGTCTTTTACTGAGCTCTTGGCAGAAGTGACTAAACAGTCACATAAAAGAAAAGTGTATAATAGACTGTCTGTGTCTTGACAAATACTTACTCAGGGGAAGATATTTTCAGGAGCTGAAATTGCAGTTCATTATGCTTGTTTCTTACTCTTGATTATTTTCTTACAACAACAAAATCCACAAGAAGTTACCAGAATGAATCTACCCAAAGCCCATTTTTACTTTTTGAAGTGGATGATAACAGTAACACAAGAACAAGCAGAAGTATAGATTAATCCTTGTTCTTATCTCATTTTATCTTCCAGCAGGCAGGACTACATGGTGTTCTTGAAATGGACCTTTTGGTTTAAGAGCACAGTTAGAATCATCTACCAGGAATTTTTCTAATTCCTTTTTGAAACCCTTTTATATTTTTGTATTCAGAAAATAAGTTTTACAGGTATGAAGAACTGATTTCTTAAGGTTTACACTTCATTAACACATTTATTTTAGGACAAGTTCAGGAGCACCCATGCTCTTAATGGACACATAGACGGACACTGAATACTGATATAAAATACGGGCCCCATCTATCTTCCCTTCCTTGTGGAATCCTGCTAACCAGTGACTTAAATGGTTGGAAGGAGCTTAAGAGTTGTGATTTCACACTGATATGAAGTGTTAAGGCATTATGTAGCCCAAAAGATGTCAGTCTAGTGGATGGGTGGGTTTCAAGTCCAGTGAAATTGTAACTTTAGTATCATTTTTGTATATTTTAAATACAGTTCAGTTCAGTATCTTTACCTATATATGGGTTAAATATCTGTCTGTTCCCTTCAGAAGTAAGAATTATGTGTAACAAAAAGATCTAACATAAGTTTGAATCTTACTGTGTATTTGGTAGAAACTTTGCCAGCTGACCACTCTGACAGCTCCTTCAATAAAACCTTGCTACCGTGTCTAAGTAAAAAAGCTTAGTTCAGTGTCTTCTTATTTCAGATAGTTAGAAGTTAGTTTCTGCATGAAAAATGGTACTTTTCAAATCCAAATATGAGTTTGAAAATGTCATTCTAATGGAGTGTTTGAGCAATATGAATTAAAGGACAATTGCCCATTATAGCTGTCCTGATCTTGAAAGTAAATTAGAACATCTCGGTATGAGTTAATCACCCAATAATATGAATTTTTTGCTTCCAGTATTTGTGCATGTTCTAAAAGTAGCAGTCTGAACTGTTCTCTCTTCTTGGCTGGATGTCACTTTTGTGCTCATCACAGACGCATGTATATTAATCATCAGTTTTACTGCTGATAATGTCTTAGACAATTTGAATGTCAGGAATTACATAGAGATGTTAATGAAGATCCTTAAAATGCCCTAGTAAAATAGCTTGTGATGCAAACTGGCGTGTCTAGTGCAGCAGTAATGAGAAAAAATATGTTTTTCGTATACAGTTTCATTGGTTTGTTTTCTTAATTTGTGCTGGGAAGTACATAATTCATGTCTAGAAATAGTTATGCTAATATAAACTTTGACCCTAAGTGTCCAAAACTGTGCTTTATTTCTTCCCCAATTGGAATCATTACCTTCATAGACAATTGAATATTTAGTAGACCTAATGGGTTTCACTGTTAGACTTTTTAGCAACAGAATCTGTCACTTCTTTCCCTTGTTTCAAATAGATACAGACTGAATTAAGATGTTCCCTTCACATATTATAGCCTAGTAGTTGGAGGATGATGAGAAATTTTGTCCTGTTGCTAGCTCACTTTTGAAAAACATGAATTTATCTTTTTTTGTTTGTTTGTTTCACAGCCTTCTTTCTTCGATAACATATTCTCCCAAATCAGAACGTAAAACGCCTGAGCCCTTAATACCAGCAGACAGTGATAATGAAAAGGGTGAAAGGAACGGAAAAAAAGTCTGTTTCAGTGTGACAGGTGATGAACAGGAAGATTCTGGTCATGATACCATCAGTAACAGGGATTCTTACAGGTAACTTTACTAATAATATTTTTATTTGTCAACTGAATCAAACCTGGAGGTTTATATACTATAGAGAGTTTGTGAAGACTATCAGAATATAATGATTCTGACTTTTCTAACAGAGAAATAACTAGCCTCAAGATGTGGAAACTAAACTTTTATGTGTACAGATTAATTATTAGATCTTAGCATCCCAAACCTTTTTAGAATATCGCAGTGGGAGGTATAAAGCTTCACTTTAGGTTACCAGTCTTATAAAAAACAGAAATAACTTGTGTTATTATGTCCAACAACAGTTTAAATAACTGCCATGGAAAGCAAGATGACAGAGCTGCCACTCTTCCTGATCTAAAGAAAAAAATATTCTGTTTTTCAGCATATATTCCTCACCTTCTTTCACTCTAAATATTATAGCATCAACTCACCTCTAGAATTCAGAATGCATCACTTTTACTGTGAATGAAAATACAAAGAATTTTGAAAAGGAAAGAGTAATGAATGAAAATACAAAGAATTTTGAAAAGGAAAGAGTAATTATAGCAAGTGTGGTTCTTACATAGATTATATTCTGTTTTTTCGAGGGAACTGGTTAGCTACATGATCTAAAATCTAAATTAAAACTTTTAACTGCAAGTAAAATAAGAGTTTATTATTTGTTCATTATCATAGTTCATTATTATTCTCAGAAAGTAGAATCTCAGTAGGGTCATAATTTTTCTACAGAACTGTGCGTTGCTGAGATGTGTTTCATAAGCTGATACTTGATTACTGCAGCCTGGTAGATAGGAATTCTTTGTCAGAGTAGAAACAGAAATATACACATAATTTTGAACAGAAATAAATGTAGAGATAATTTGCACAGATCAGTCTTTTTCTTACACACAAGAAAAGTGCTGTTTCAGCAGAAGCCCATTTAGGGTTTTCTGCATGTCTGTGATGTGTCAAACTGACTAAGGAGGAGCTGCTCCAGTGGTGTATTCTTGCTCCTGTTAGGAGGTTTCCTGGGTGGCACAAGACTTGTATAAGGAGAAAGACGGTGTGCCCCAGGCTATGAGTGTCTCTTTGTTCAAAATATTTTCTTTATTCTGATTCCAGTAATTTATAGACCATTCTGACTGTTTAGGAATAATAAAATCTATGATTCCATATGCAGAATAATCATAAAATTTGTGCATTTAGGACAAGCGTTGGAGTGAGATTAGGCTGTTTTGTTTCTTTGCTTAAATAATTTTAATAGTCAATACTTAAAATCTCCAGATCCCATAATGCCACAGTGGTTATTATTAGAAATGTTAGGCTAATTTCAGCTATTAGAATGCTCTTATTTTGTCTCCTTCTAAACCTTATAATACACCATAATAAACATGCAGAATGATACAGCAAATACATCTAATCTGTTTTTCATTTTCCTGTGTTTTATTTTCTCATGCTCTGCACAATCCAGTTTTAATTAACCTTCATCTTCCCTTTGGAGACTTTACTAAGTGAATAGAGTTAGTTAGAAAACATTTCTTAATATCCAGCCAGAAATTTCTAATACTCCTTGGGACTGTTCACCCTCTATTAGGAACATGTTGTTACTGATGTCTTTTCATCTGCTTAATGGTTATGATAGTAATTATATCATATTGCTTCATTTAAAAGTTTATCCCATTCCCTTACCGTGTTGATTTCAGGTCCAAAACGTATACCTTAGCCAGGAAATGTAAATCCGTATGCCTAAATTAGTAAAAGGTTACCTCTGTATCTACAAAAATAAAGAAAACAAAGAGGGAGCACATGGGTACATGTATAACTGCAACAGTATATGAAGTATGGATACTTCATATACAAGTATATCTTGGTGAGTGGGTACATTCAATTCATAAAACAAAAGCCAGATCATTACATATAAACATCCCTTAGGTACACTTCTACATTATCTTATATTCATTTGGGTTTTTAAGACTCTCTCTTCTGGATGATTATTTATGCATTTCCTGCACTGAAAGTAAATGATCTCCATGTGGCTAAGTAACTCTGAAGACTGTGAATTCAGATTTATCTTCATAGGATTTTTAGTACAAAAGTGTATGTCTTACTCTTGTTTTGCTGCCGAAGTAGGTATATTCTCCATGTATTTTCTATGCACAACAATTTATTTTGAGAGAAAAGAGAAGAAAAAACCCACAAATTTTAATTCCAAAATCTCCTTACTAGACCAATATGGGTGACATATTGTGTGCATAGAAGTTTTAACTGAAACCACAGATATAAATGTCTATACATTTCTAAAAAAAATGAACAGCTGGAAAAAATGGGATCATAAACTATCTTTTGGCTGGCAAGAAAAATAGTTTGTAATTTGAGTTTTGGGGCTACTCAAATGGATCAAATCTCTTATAAACCCATTATGGGACACTATTTTGCAAGTTGTAAAGTCTTGACATTTTTATTAGCTGTGGACCAGGAGTAAATGTAGAGTCACTAAAACATTTTAGGCCACAGTTTCAATAACTGCAATTTGTGTAATAAAAGTTAGTTGTTTTGCATTGAAAGTGTATATTACCATTTTGCAAGTAACTGTTCATATGCAAGGTGAAGGGAGACAATCGAAGCATCTATTTTGGGAAACTTCTCAGTCCTACTAGGATTGCAAATTAAATGATAACCTAAGCACAGGGATCTTTATTGTGTATGAAGAATTACACAGATCGCCTCTTCATTAAATTTAAGAGAGGAAAAAGGAAAAAAATTCCATAACTTTGTTACGGAGTCTGTTAAAGAACATAACTTTATTTCTTTTTTTGTTTTGTGTTTTATTTTCAAGCGATTGCAACAGCAATAGGAACTCCATTGCCTCTTTCACCAGCATTTGTAGCAGTCAGTGCAGTTCTTATTTTCACAGTGATGAAATGGATTCAGGTATGTTTAGAAAAGTCAGCTATGAATCTGTCATCTGTTGCTTTTATTCAATTTCATTACTTTAATTTGCATGGCAGTTTTATTGTTTTAGTTTTAAAAATTGCATCCTCCTTCATAATAGAAGTGCATAATCTTGCTTCTGCCTAGCTAGTGCTGCACTTAAGAGTCCTTCTGTGAGAGAGATGCAACATACCAGTGTCTCTGTGAATCGACTCTATTAGAAGAGCTCTTGGAGGCACTGCTTTTAAAGTCTTTCATGTCTTGACCTTGACAGTGCATTATGTTGCACAGAGCAAGGAGCATTTTAGGTGAGCGTGGAATGCTCTCCCAGCCTGTGTCAGCACCCAGAGGGCAGGATATGGCTGTGTATGTTTGTAGGAAGGAATGTGAGACCACATAGAAGCACATTCTTGTTTATGCCGTGACAAATTGAATTTAAATAAATGCAGCTGCTAATAGGAATGAGATGAGATTTAACTGCTTGGAGTACAAGGTCATATACTCAGGGAGTAATAATAAAAAAATATTTGCTCTAAGCTGGGAGTTTATCATTTGAGAATGACTTAGGAAAAGAAAGAACTGGGCGTATTAGTTGAATATGAGCCACCAGTGAGATTTGGCCATAGAGAAGGCAAGTTTTTATTGCTGGTTGTACCAGGAGAAGAATTTTCAGTTGGGACAGAAAAGTATTAAGACATTATGTAAGGTATCTGAAATAGCTTGTGAATAATGCAGAATAATGTGAATAAGGCTCTTACAGAGCTGAGCAAATACAGAGGAAAGGATGAAGGACATAGAGAACTGTTTATAAAAGAGAAGACCCAGGATCTGGATCTTCAGCTTAAGATGTAAATGAGCTGATATCTGTCTGTGCAGCATCAAACTGTAGTACCAACTGAGGTGCCTAAAATAATATATCTGTGCTAGCCAAACACAGTACGGTGTTCAAGATGATAAATACTGCTGCTCAGTGAAACTCTCACTCTTTGGATGACTTAATTTTCTCCTAGTTCCAAAGCCAACCTGGCTAACTCCAGATCAGTGCTCTTGGGCACCATGCTCCATCTGATGCAATTAAAATCCTGTCAAGGGGTATAACTGCTGACTGTAAGGGAAACTAAAGGAGCTGAAAAAGAAAAAGTAATGCTGTATGAGTGTTTCACTGACATAAGAATGATGTGACTAGATTGACCATGAATATATTTGGATTATAAATTATCAAGTGGCTACTTCTTATATGTCACTGTACCATCAAGTAGGAAAACCAGTTTTAAGCTCAGTTTCTCACAGTTTTTGAAAGAGTTTGGCTTGCATCACTTGCTGTCTGAGAGAGAGCGAGTGCCAATACAATGACCTAAGAGAGTCTTTCTCCTTTGCACTCTCTTAGGAAATTATGTGGTATGTACTACTAAAAACTTATATGAAATACAGGATATGGATGTTGTATTCTTGTTGAATTACTGAATTCTCATAACCATTTAATTAGTAAGATCATTAAGACAGTGAATTGTCTGTGGAGTCCCTCTGGAAACTTTATGGTGAATGCATTTCAGTGACTTTGTGGTTTGCTACATTAGATTTACACTACTTAGATGTTTAGTATGTTCTCCAGCATAGAAGAATCGTGTGTTCTGGTCACAGGATGGTTGAGGTTTGAAGGGACCTTTAGGGATCATCCAGTCCAGTCCCCTCCTCAAGCAGGCTCATGCAGAGCAGGTTTTCCAGGACCTTGACCACTTGCGCTTTTAATAGGGTCCTTTCTTTAAGAGCTATTTCTGTATTATTGAGTGACTAGTAAATGCAAAGTATGTAGGGAGTACAGTTACTATAATCCTGAAAGACATCAGTCTGTGTGCAAAGCAAATTATCTAAGATTCAAAGCTTTGGTAAAACATTCTGTAACTTCTGAACAGTTTTTCATTTTAAAATATTTTTCAGGCGATGAGCTTCCCATAAGTGTTCGAATCTCCCATGATAAACAGGACAAGCTCCATAGCTGCTTGGAGCATCTTTTTGGTCAAGTATGTGATTATTTTCCTTGGCTTTGATACTAATGTCTGTGTTTGAGCTAAGATGTCTTTCGAAAATACTTCTTTTTCTTTTTACTTTTGCTTTCCACTGTTTACTGGGATGGTATGTATTTACTCATTTTCCTTCAGTTTTCTGTAAATAGTCCAAACCTGCAATTTAAACAGGTCCTTAAATTTAGTCTAACATTCCCTAGCTTGTTACCTTAACTAGACCCATTAGGTAAGAAAGAATCCAAAGTTGCTTGTCTGTAGTCATATTTCTTAAAGAAAGAATTTCTGACTGTTGCTGTAAAATACATCTTTCTCACAGAACCTTGATCCCAACAGGTTGATTCAATTGTAAGTCTTCTGAAAGGACCAGCTGTGATGAGGGCCTTTGAACAGACAAAATACTTTACACCAGGTCGAGGCCTCCAAGGTAACACTTAATTCTAGCTATCAGAATGAAAAGGCAGCTTAAAGAGGGCATGGATATGGCTATCCACTCCTTAAGCTGGTTGTTAAAGAACTGATTTTGCTTGATCTTGGTGTATTCTGCAAAAATTGTCGAAATTCATGTCAATTAGATCTTAATTCTTAGTTGAAAACTGGCTTCTTACACTTCTATTGCACAATGTATGAAAGGATTTCAGGTTTGTTGGAAAGTCAACTGAATTGTAGACTCTGAACTGACTAGCATTGCTGAGGTTTTTGCAGCAAGAAGTAGGTTTTTTATATTGCAAGTGTTTTTATTACAGTTTTGCCTCAACTACTGAAGCCATTCCTGATCTGTTTTATTACTAATGCCAGATTTTTATTTTTTTTTGTAGTTATATTATTTTTGAAGCTGATTTATAAATAATTTGTGAGTGTAAATTTATAGTCACAGAAGTATTTATACCAAATATATGCTTATGTAAGTATCACTGGTTGCTTAAAAAAATATCCTGTAGGTAAATTCAGATAATCTACTAACACTTCTTGCATAGTTGCCCAAGTCTAAGTGTATAAATAGGTATCTAGTGGTAGTCATAAGATTGTGATGAAAAATACAAAGGACTTCTTTTGGTGAACTGAGTTTAAAAAAAAAAAGAAAAAGGTTCAGCAGGAAACTGAAAGTTGTATTAATATGTATAAGAAGTTTTATTGATCCTACATGTCTGTTGGCAAAGAAAACTGATTTTAGATGGCCAGAGTGTAGTAAGAAGGTAGTACAGAGTGTATCAAGATCTCACTGAAATCAACAGTGCATAATTACTGTATCCCAATCATTTTGGGGGGTTTTGGGGGTTTTTTTGTTGTTTCCAATTTTGGGACTAAGATAATGGAGATGAACCTAGAGCAGGGTCGCACAACAAAATGTGGCATAATAAATGTAGAGTTAGACACAATATATAGACACATCAGATATGTTATTCTTAATCTGCATCATCCTCATGAACTGTACAAGAAGCACTTCAATTATTTGAAAGATAGACTAGCAATAAGTAATTTTGGTTTAAATTTAATTTTCTGATTGAAGTAATTTTGCCTCTAAAAGTTCCAGGGTCCCACTTACTCCAAGGAAACATGTACCTTCTGTGTTATGTATCTGGTTCAGAAAGAATCATGTTTGGGGATGCTGTTCGTTCTCTCCTTGGATTAAGTAGAGAGCTTAGATGTTAGACCCATCACCATAGCTTTAACTAGAGTTAAATAAGTTGACAACTCCTTGAGCAGGGAAAACATTTGGGAAGAAATAATGTCTTATTGTGGCTTTCTCAGGACATTTAAGCAGAAAAATACTATTTTTATCCTTGCTTAGAGTTTCAGCAGGAAATGGAACCAAAGCTTAACTGTCCAAAGAGGCTACGACTCCACATCAAGCAAGACCCTTGGAACCTTCCCAGCAGCGTCCGGAGTCTTGCCCAGAATATCAGAAAATTTGTTGAAGGTTAGTAAGAACAACATGATCATAAATAAGCACTGGATTAATGATACAGAGCCAAGGGAGGGGAAAGAAAGGGAAGAGATACAACTGCTTCATGATGCTGCTAGGCAAGATTTGCTGAACCCGGTGTAGACTACAGGACTTCTTTGCATTCTTAATGACAAGGTTAGCGGAGTTTATCTCAGCTGTCTTGTGCTTACCCTGTAGACCCCAAATTGAAGCTTTTCTTGAAATTAAACTCGATTTTCCACTGTCTAAATGGAAAGATGAAAACTCTGCAGGACAGCTTTTGTCCTATGTCTTGGTCTTCTCTGTCTTTGTCTGGACAGAGACATTATCCCTCTGTCATTATCCCTCTAAAGTCATGCTCCCACTTTTGCCATAAAGCCACGGTCTTCACTTAATCCATCCCAACTGATGCTATCACTCCTCCTCCCTCCCACTACTGTCTAGAAGTTACCAACTACTCCTCCTCTTTACCACCAAGTACTCTGCTCCTCTTCACCATCAAGTGACAATGTGAACTGAGGTTTTCTGCTTTCTCCCCTGTCTTCATAAGAAAACAACTGGGACTTCCTCTCCAGAATATCTTGCCTGTAGTTTCTGCTTTATTTCCTGTGCTGTTTGCTAAAGAAACAGAAAAATGAACAAAATTATTTTGATACAAACCCTTGCACTAGGAGTCTGTGTGGTAACAAAAACTTATGTCGGGTCTAGCTTGAAATTATTTGTGTGTGTTTAGCTTCTTCTGTTTTGTGGGCTAATTTCCATGGTGTCCCATAAAAAAACTGTTAAATACCAGATCACTGGAAAAGAACTTGGTGATAAGTTTTATTAAGATAAACTTTCTAAAACCAACCAGCCAAACCAAACAAACTCCTCCCTCTCTGACTTTTGGTATTTCTGATTTCAGATACAATCATATTTTCAGACCTTGTGTTAGAAAACTGGAAAAAACAGTGTCATAAATATCTCCTCTTTCTGGAGTCAATCACATGGGTTGATCTGATACTAGGAATACTTCTTTTAGTTTAATGTTAGCTATCACTGAGTGAATACTTCAATAAATATTTTTTAATCCTTTTTTTCTAGAGGCCTGTCTTCATCCTAAGCCAAATTATATTCAAGTATTAATCAGAATTTCTTTCACAGTTGAGGAGGAATGGAAATGTGTCTTCAACAGTCCTTCCTTGCACCCTTTCTGAAGCTTAGCTTACCAGACCATTTTCACATAACTTGTTTACCCATAAATAAAATTAGTAGACCTAACCCATTTTAACATTGGTCATATACCCTCAGTATTGAGCTGAGATTATTCAAATAAATTTGGGGTTAAATCTACACAAAATTTTGTGGGAGAGTTCAGCAAGGTCCAAATGACTTGCTGCTTCTCTATGATACAATTTTTTTTTTTTTGTATACTACTATAATGTAATAGTCCTATTTATCAGAAAAATCTTGATGTTTACAGAACAATAAAACTGTTTGCATTTTCTAGTGTTTTACAAATAAGGATGAAACATTGTTTCTCTTAATAAATTACAGTAACTAACTATTGCAGCTGACATGCTTATGAATAGTGCTTGGTTCAGAGAGCTAAATAGTAAAAGGCATTATTCTTGTGCCGTTCAAGAGCATCACACACTCTGCCTTACCTTCTCTCCTCAATGTGTATCAAAAGATGTCTGCCAGTTTTAAATATTGTTGGCTCTCCCTTTCTGTCTATGGCATCTGAGCCTTTGTCGGAGATTTACAAGTGGCTCCTGTGCCATCATCTTACCCAAATACATGGATTTACAGGTAAAATCTTAGGTCGTTTATTCACCATCAGTCTTTACATCTTTCTAGTCTCTTACAGTTTTTTTTCCATTAATTTGATTCCTATTCCACCACCACCATGTCCCAAACTGGGATCACTAATGCCTCTTCCTGAGAAGCACTCTGGGGAATCATGATCCACATCTTCATTGTAAATTTGATTTTCCTGGGGACCAAAGAGCGGGTGTGATACAATGGATACCTGAAAGCCTGTGTTCTTGTGACTTCCCTGACACGAATAGAATGAAGAAGAAATAGAGGAATGGAAGTCAGTAATTGCTTCTCAAGCCTTAGTTTCCAAGGCATGTTTGGACAGGTATATGTAATTCAGTGTTGAAAAGATTCAGGGCAGAATTATTCCTCTCAGGAAATTTTGGGATACTGCTATGATTTAGACAGGTTTAGGCTTATATAAATTAAACTTGAGACACAACCAGCAGCTGGATTTAACTGAAATCAGATGAGCACAAAACAGGGTTAAAATGTTTTAAACAGCTAAATTTTCCCTTCATATCTTCATTTCTTAATTTTTCCTTTCCAGTCTTGCCATCCTACATTGTATTCAAAGATGGTCAGGATACCTAGGAGAACCAATAGTACTGCCCTGAGCTATTTCTGGCTGAAAACCTAACATGTGGTACAGAGTCCTCTCCTCATTTCTCCTCATATTTGCCTAATTCAGAAAAAACCCAGAAGATATCACCTCATTTGACTGTTTAGTTGGGCTTCTGAGAACAAGTTGAATAATATCTTGAGATTTTAGAAGAGTCTTCCTGTTGGTTTATAAGTAGGAGGCAATATTTCGATAATTGAGGAAAGCAGATATATTTGTCTCTTCTAGCAGGTTTAAGAGAGGTCAAAGCAGACCACAGATACAACTTCATTCACCTGGGGGGGGAAATTTTAATTAAAACCTCCAGTTATTATAAATATATGTAAGCATTACTAATCAATGCTAAAGTAAGGATGAATACTTTCTTTTTATGCAAATATCAGAGGCTACTGTAATTTTTTATTCATTGTTCTGTTGCACTGCACTATTAGGTTAAATTGATTAGTGCTTTAAAGCAGGAGGAGACATGGGAGCCCCACAAAGATGAGATGTTTAAAGTCCTAGATATTAAGATTCTTTTTATTTACTTTTTTTAAAAAAATGTGAAGAAGTGGGAAAACTCAGAATACCTTGATGATGATTGCTTTAATCTGTCAGTTTTCTTTTTATTAGTATTGGAATTAGAAGAAAAATTAAAAAAAAAATAAATAAAAAAATCCATGAAGGTTTACTCCAATTAAAAAAAAAAAAAACAGAACACAGAAAAAAACACAACCAAAGCTTTGTTGACAGCAGACTTAAAATATATATGGAGATTGCTTTGACTCATTTCATTTGCCCTACTGTATCATTAGAGAAAGAAAAATTTTCTATGATTACCATAAAAGGCAGTCCTAGAAGGCTAATCTAGTTGTTAGAATTGAAGAGTTCTCTGAAATAGCATGCAGATTTTAGGGGGACTTATCTGGAGATAAGTAACTAAAGAAAAGAATGAAGTTATTTCTTGGAGTGACTGGGCCTACTAAATTGTTAAACCAGTAAAACTAAAGATGCATTGTTGGTGCAGGTAGATCTTTGAAGATGGAGTGCTTGATTTTAGTGGAGAGAGCAGAAGTCAGGGCAGGAAATGAACAGTCACTGAATAGAGAAAGAATAATGTAGGTACATGATTCTGTATCTGTGTCAGATACGTAATATGGGAATCAGAAAGCACATGAGGAAAAGCTGGGGAATGACTAGTAGGAACCAGGAAAATGAACAAGATGGATAGAAAGAGAGGGACTCAACAACAGAAAGGTGTAAACAGAACAAAGAAGGGAAACATTTTTGTAGTTGCTTTTTCCCAAAGAAAAAAAAAGGTAAGATTCTTGGTCAAAGAAAAGGAGACATTTCTGTAGTTGCTTTTTCCCAAAGAAAAAAAGGTAAGATTTTTGGTCAAAAGCAGAGATGTTTTAAAGCATCTCTATATTTCTAGTCAGCTAGTCATGTAACTACATGAGGAAGTGCAGTTGTTTTTCTAGCACAGTAATTTTAAGTTTAAACAGGAAATACAATAAAATTGAGAAAGTCCACATCTATTTTAATTTAAATTAGTAGTGAGGCATGAAGGAGCCTTTCAGTCATTGAAGGTATAAAAAAAAGTATGTCAATTTAAATCATATTTTTTAAATATTTTAAAAATATTTTCAGATGTGAAAAACAAAACTAAAATCTAGTGTTTCCTGGAAACGATAAAGTAGCAGAATAATGTGGGTTTTTTAAATAAGGTGCAAAAGAATGCTTAAAAATAAAAGAAACTGAAGGCATCTTGCATTACAAATCATACTCTAAAGAGAAATTGGTGGGGAGTTATTTCTTTCCATACAACACGTAGCAAGAAGTAGTGAGAACTTCCATATTTGTTGAAAAGCAAATGATTGACGTCCAAGGTTCACTTCTAACCCCAGGTAAGTCTCTATACAAATAACCTAAAAATACTCTTTTGCCTGTAGGTATGTTTTGAAACATACAAGACTGACAGCAGTGATAGAGTTACAGTGTTCTGTAATTTTCGCATAAGCAGGAAATCATTATTTATAGGTACCTCAAATGCTTTTGAATTCAGAGATCCAGCAAATCTTATGTAAAACAAGCTGCAATTAATATCCTCAGTGTATCTACATTATTCAGATAAAAACTATATTTCTCTATTTTCAGTTATTAAACTATGTTCAGGCTCCAAGATGCCAAGTTATTTTTCTCTGTAACTTATGTGGGTTTTTTTCAAAAGACAGAAGGCTAAGGCTAAGGCAAAGATAAAGACCTTGCAAATTTCAAGAATAACCAGTAATTTTAAATGATTTGGTGTTTGTATTTGAGATACTGTGGGCTGGTACTTCAGAAGCATGGGCACTGCCACTTCATTTTGCAATGTGTGTACAGCACGGTTAAAGACCAGGATTGAAAGGTTTTCTTCTTTTTCCAGCCTGGTCACCACTGGCGAAGATTCTGGCTTTTCATAGATACATTCAAGTAGGGGGAAACACACAGTGACAAATTTTCTTACTGTCCATATACACAATGGCAGTTCCACTGGTTGACAGAGCAGGACTTGGAACAGAACTGCAGAGAAGACTGGGTGTGTGAAAGAAAGTTTGGAACGATGTGAAAGTGTGTGAACAGTGTTGTATTCCTGCACTTAGTACCTGTAGGACAACTGATGTGCTGGAAGTTTGAAACTCTCTAATTTTATGGCAGCTTTTTGATCTGCCTTTCTTGCAGTGGTGGTTAACACAATGAAATTTGTGCTCTGGTACATAAAGTGGAAGAATCACTTCCTTCAGTCTGCAAACTTCGAGAAGCAGCCCCCTCCAAGAAAAAAAAGTGGTGGAGGGGAAGTGTTAAGAGATATAACTCAAAAATTTAGTGTAAATTGAGACTTTTTTTTTTAAATTGTATTTTTTTTATTTCATAAATTGTTAAGTGAAATTTTTGAAGCAAAAAACCCCTGCAGGCCAAGAAAAAGGAAAATAATGTTGTATTTTTCCTAGATCCTATAGTATACATTAAAATGAGGATAATTTGAGATTTTTTAAGTATAGAACAAGAGGGTACAAGAGAGGGAGAAGAAAGAATTGGGGTACTCTGGGAATCAATGAAAACTTGTCTTGTTTTTCAAAGTTTTAAGACTGAAATTCTTCATATGTGGACTTACACTGACCAGCTGGTACACATGTGCTCTCAGATAGCAGCTACCTCTTCATGTGTCTTTCTCATTGTTGGTGCTTTTGATTATTATCAATTTTTATCAAGTTATATATACAATTAAGAGAAGTTGAGATTCATTACTGTTTTGTAAGTATAAATCAGGATTTCCTACACAAGAAGTTGGAGTTAAGATGGTAAAATGAGAAACTGCAAATGCGTTATTATGTTTGTGAAAACACTTTTACCCAGGACCTCAAAATATTTTCTTCTTTTTCTTTAAGAGGTGAAGGCACGAATACTCTTGGCACTTCTTGAGTATACAGGTAATTTTGCTTGTTTTTGGAGGAGGGGAAGTTAATGTGGATAGTTTGAGATTATTTTTGCTTTTGGACAGAATACTATGTTTAGAGAAAGGGGAAAAATGTCAGAGATTATAAAACCTGATAATCAATGATTTTACCCCTGTGTTTATAATGATGATTCCCGAAGAACACAATTCTAGACATTTTTAACAAACATTGCACTTTTTTTTTTAAATGCAAAATGCCTTATCTGGTTGTTTACTCTGGATCTTGGCAGATAAAGAAACAACTAAACACTCAGCTTGTGCACAGTACCTCTGCTGTCTTTCTTTTTTTGGACTTTTTCCTATTTGCTATTTTTCTTTTCATTCCCATCTGTTTCCAAACTTACCTTACTATTTTAACCCATACCTTCTCTTTATCTTATTTTAGAGGAAATTTAAGTCCCTCCTTCTTGGAAGGGCTCTGATTATTCTGTGTATTAATTCTCCCATCACCCCATACAGCGCACAGCTTCAAATACACAAAATAGGCATGTGTGTCTGCAAAATAAATGTCAGTGAATCAGTATTTAGAAAATAATATGGCCCAAGTTTCTCTACAGTTTGTAGGTGCATAAGTGTTGAAGTAGGCAGTCCAATTTAACTGTAAAAGCTGATTATTTTAACCATCTTGCATCACTAGATGAATGCATTATTATTTCATTATTTTTGTTATGATGCACAACATACAATTTTATAAAGGGAAATATAGCATTTTTTTGTTGTCAGATTTCTTCAAAATATTAGAAAAGCTTTTAGTAATTCCTCACGTGTTGTAAAATAAGGAATGACCTGAGCAAATAACCTAGACTTCATGTTTTTAAAGCAGTTTTCCCTATTTACATGGGTTTATAAGTCAGTAAATTCTATAGTTTATTTTGTTTAAAAATAGGTTTGTAATAAAAGCCCAAAGTGCTCTTGTATGCATGACGTTCGAGTAGTATTAAATGAGATTTAGAAATGAGGTGTTGGAGACACAAGAGGGCTGCTTCAGAAGCAGGCAGTACAGAGGAAGGCATCGAAAGTCAGCTGCTGTTAGACAGAGAGAAAATTGAGCAAAGCAAGGAGAGAGAATGTGTTTTGGACTCAAATCCCTGAGTGTGACATTGGAAAAGTTTTGACCATGGAGAAGCCAGTGGGATTTTTGAAGTTGGAGGTATGTGGAGTTTTTAAAGATGAAAATTCTGTCTGTATTGGATTTGCACAACTTGAGATACTGGAGAAAGAGAGAGACAGGTTAATTTGAGTAATCAAAACAAAAAGCATTGAGTCACAGTGCAGAAATAGTAGTGATTTGACCACTTATGGAAAACATTCCCAAGGTCCTGAAAAGCTGGAAAATGGAATAGAAATGATAGTAAAAGAGTGTTCACCATTATCAGTAGTTGAGGAAAAGAATGAATAAGATTTCAAAAGGAAAGCAGACAGAATGGGATTAGTTTGAGAAATACTTGGAGCCCAAGAAAAATATATTTTTAAAGTCAATGGTAATTTTTTGAGTACAGAATTATTTCTGCTGACTTGTCCAGTCATCTAAATTCTCATCAGGTCCATAGAGAAGGTGGAAAAGGAGCTAAACCTAAAGGGGCAGAGGACTCTAGAAGTGAGGGCAAATATTTTAGGTTTTGGAAAGACCTCAGTATCACCTGATCTGCTTCTCTTGCTCTGAGAAAGATTAAGTCTACCTGTACCATTGTGACTGATGTTTGCCTAATAGCTCATAATGATAAAATTACTTGAAGACCTTCAGGAAAGAAGAGAAGGAAGCACTGAATATTTATCACCACAGTTTTGTACTTTATTAAGGATATGTTTCCATTTCTAACTCTTTTGACCTTTAGCTAATCTAATGCCTGTGCCCTCCAGAATAAATTGATAGGTTAGCTAGTCCCTAATTTAAATCAGCTGCTAATGATCCATAGACATCTACCTAGGGACCTTCCTCCTGAACTTTCCTGACACTGTAAATTTCTTCTGCTTCCTGAATATGTAATGCTGCTCTGTGCTTATTTTATAGATTCATATTCATATGTATATATTCATATATATTGTATTTGGATAGCTTGTGTTCTGGTAGCAACACTCTGGGCTTTATAGCAGAAAGTGTTCATCTGCCCTCCTCAGCTGATAGCTGTGGAGATGATGCAGTCATATTCACAGCTTCTTACTATCCTTGTTTTCTGGTGGAAAGTAAATGCTTTTGTGTCCAGTTTGTTCTCACATTGCAGCAGAGAGATCTAACTCACATCCATTGCCTTGTGACATGTACTTAGAACTGATAGCATGTACATCAAAATATACAAGATAAATGTACATTGTTTGTGAAGAAATACTTTAAATTCCAGATTTTAAATACACTCATATATAATTTTAGAATTAGAAAATAATCTGCCATTTTCCACATTAAAATATTTGGTCGTGAAGTACTATTTACGAGGAATAACATTAGGCTGTAACCTTGTAATTTACTTGACATTAAAGTGACATGGTTTTTAGCCAAAGAAAAAAATTCCAGCCCAGTTCCTTTGCTGTTAATTAATCTCCTGCTCCATTTTGCTTTTCCTCTTTTGGCTTCTGCCCATCACAGATAGCGAGATACAACTGAGGCGAGACATGGTCTTCTGTCAGAGCCTAGTGGCCACAGTCTGTGCATTTTCAGAGCAGCTAATGGTGGCCTTAAATCAGATGTTTGACAACAACAAAGAATATGAAATGGAGACGCTGGAGGCCAGCAGAAGGTGGTTGGAACAGATAGCCAGTGCAGGTCTTCTCCTTCATTTTCAGTCCCTGCTCTCGCCAAACCTGGTAAGACTCTCCATGTGGCATGCTTGGCCACAGCTCCTGTTCATTCACTGAACCAGGGATGTGGTTAAACAGTCTTAGATATATAAATGTGATTTTCTGCATTCTTTGTGCTTACCTTGGTACTTAATTAGCTGCTATTTGGACCAAAGTTGCAATTCAGATAATTACCGATGTGGGATATGTTTGGTTATGATATGGGAAATATGATTTCCACAAAGACAGTATTATGTTTGTGTTACCTTAAGAGACTGCAGAAAACAGGACTCCGAGCCAACTTAGTGTGTAAGATAAGATAAAGAGGGTAGGTCCTTTAATTCCAGGTGTGAGGCCCATAGGAATACATATTATGTATCCTCATGTCCATGGGGTTCCACAATTTAAGGTATTAACCCATCCAATCCCAGATCTATCCACCCCCCAGCACCTCCCCCCCAGCATGCCCCTCTGGAAATTGAGGCATGGGGCTCTGGAATCCCCTCTTCCTCAGCCTCCTCTTCATCACAGCACGTTCAGTCCTTGGGAGTTCCTCCAAAGCTCTGGGTCTGAAGGTTGCTGTGCCCGCACAGTATCTTGTTGTCCAGGCCAGGGTGCAGATGTTCTTAAACAGAATGAAGGCCTACCTTGAGGGAAGTCTAAACAAGCTAACAGAATTTTGAGAGAGTGATATGGAATGGGGTAACAGTGTTGGGTTAATGTGTAAACTACTGTGCTACAGGGTAAAGGATATAATACAGCTACTTCTAAAATCTACAAAAAGCTAAAAATCCAAAAAGCCATAGTCAATTGCCAAGTCAAAAAGCCAAGCCATTTGCTTGGAGTTAGCAGATAGGGAGTTTACCCTTGACTCCCCATTGCTGTTATAGCTGTTCCCTGGGAGTGAATGTAGTATTAGGTGATAACTAAAACTTCATTTTGCAATAAGCAACAATGCAAGATAAATAAAGTATCTAATTTAGTTAATTTTATCACCCTTTCCCCCCCAAATACCTATAGGTCTGTAGTAGCTGAAGGACTAAACATGCTGGTCTGTTTTGCTTGTTATAGGGAAAATCCTTGTAGCCTATCAGTGAAATTGGAAATTGGCTCTTTCTTCACAAGCCTTGGCAAAGAGCCATGGCTTAAGAAACAATTAAATAAGGGACATGGCTTTGTAGCCCTTTAATCTTCAGTTATCCAAAGTGCTTCTTCAGCTATTTAAGATGCTTCTCACACTAGATGAGTTCCTGCTAACTGGAAGAACCATGAAGTAGTCTGCATAGTCTGCTCAATGACAGTCTTCTCAAACTCTGGGGCTGCTCCCTGAAAATAACTGATTTGGTCCATCACACTGTATAAAACTCCACGTAAATAACAGATGATGTTTCTAGTATCAAAGGTGTTCTTTCCCTTCCTTGTCTATCTTGGCAGGAGATTTGCTGACAAGTGACCTGAGAAACTTAAGAAGTAGAAGAGACAAAAAAAAAATAAAGGCATTTCTAAATCACAATCATAATGTATTAGTCTATGCTACTGTTGGAGAGCATTGACTTGAGCCAGTGTGAGCAGCTACCTCACAGGCAGTTGAGGTACCAGTGTGGGCTTTCATGGGACAGGCTGTATCAGGACAACATGTGCAACTTACAAACAGATAAAATCAGTGCCTCAGAGAAACAGGAGCTCTTTATCCATATGAGGAATATGTGAAGAAAGCACCAGGGAGCTTAGACTCATGTCTTGAGTCTTGGATGCTTTTTGGCACCATGCAGCATCAACATGTCCCAGTGCTGGAATCCTTAGAGTTCAAAAGTAAATTCAGTCGATGTCTGTCTTATGTTTTTCTATGTGCTTTGTTGTCATCTTACCACAAAGCAACTGTTGTCTTTACAGCACTGAATACTTATATTTTTTCTTTCAAGATCATAGTGATTTCCTTTGTAGTGAAAATGTGTGCTACTTAGCTATTTTCACATAATCAGATACCAGTAGAATGCATTGTCAAATTGAAAATAAACTTCTGTCTTTTCTATCTAACACTTCTTAACCAAGGGAAATTTAAAGGCAAATTTTTTAATACCTTCTCAGCACTATTTGACTTACAAATGATCCGTGTTATTTTAAACAAGGAAATTACACTCGTTATGGCCAGAGTTCAATAAAGAATGAGCAGTAGTGCAAGGATTTCCCGTGCCACTGTATGGTTTTCAGACTATTCTGCTGACAAAATCACTCTCTGTCCATAGACTTTTTAAATAGAACCAGGAGAAAAGATATTTCTAGCAGATTTGCTTTTTCATAAGTACAAGGGGGAATGCTATTTCACTATACAGATCCGGGAAAATCATGGGATTTTTTTTCTGTTTTTTAATTTAGTAAACTATAGTTTATTCTCAATTTAGGGGCAGCTAGTTTATTATTCTTTGCCTCCTTACTGTTTCAGTTCTTCGAGGGGGAAAAATGCTGTCGTGGGTTGACCCTGGCCATATTCTAGGCACCCACTAAAATCACTAAGAGCTGGGAGAAGTCACACAGGCAAAACAAAACTCCGTGTGAGCATGGTACTAAAATTTATTACTAACAGAATAAGAGCTAAAGAGTGAGAAATAAAACAGTCTTAAACACACTTTCCAACCACCCCTCCTTCCTTTCATGTTCTCCCTCCTCCCCCTGCATCAGTGCAGGAAGAGAAGTCCACCCATAGGGCAACAGGTCTTCCAAGTCTGCTGTCCTGTGGGTCACCCTTCCATGGACTGCAAGGGGACAGCCTGCTTTACCATGGTCTTCACCACTGGCAACAGGGGGGCCAAAGCTCGGAGTCCTTCCCCTGTTCCATGGGGTCCCTCCCACAGGAAGCAGTCCTTAATGGACCTCTCCAACATGGTTCCACCCCCCCGGGGCCGCAGATCTTCCATATCTGTCATCCTGAAGGTCATTCCTCCATGGGGTGCAGGGGATCTCTGCACCCCGATGGTTTTTCATAGGATGCAGTCTTTAACGGATGAGTTGCACCAATGTGGGTCCCCCACAGGGCCATGAGTTGAGTGCTACCCGGGAACAACCTGCTCCAGCACAGGCTCCTCTCCACAGGTCACAGATCTTGGGAAGGACCCCTCTCCCTCCTGGGCCTCCCACGAGGGTTACAGTTCTCCTTCATGCATCCACTTGATCCCGCATGGGCTCAGCTGCAATGCAGTGGGGCCGTCCCGGCCCACCTCGGCTTGGCCACAATGGGAGAGGGAGCAGTGCCCGCCGGCGGGGCCGGCCTGTCCCGGCTCAACTCCATTGCCGTGCCTGCCCTGGGCCAGCTTGCTGTGGGGCCCCAGGCTGTGGCCACCACCCCTGCCCGGGCCGGCTCGGCTCCAGCACCACACTTGCCCTGGGCTAGGGCCATGTTGGCAACTCCCCTGGCTCCAATTTCTTCTGTGCAACAAACTTTTTCTTAAATATGTTATCACAGAGACGCAACAATTGGCTCTCCCTCGGCCATCAGCAGGAAATCCCTCCTGTAGCCAGCTATCATTGGCTCCACGGGGGGGAGGGGGGAACTTCTAGCAGCTTCTAACAGAAATCACCCCGTGTAGCCCCCCCCGCTACCAAAAAAAAAGCAAACCCAGCCACAGAAACCTACGACAAATGCAAGCCTCAGATTCCCTTTTGGCTCTTTCTAACCTGAAGTGCTAGGGGAGCATTGTGTAAGGAATAGAATTACTTTAAGTGACTAGTGATTTCTGCTGTAATTGCTCTGAACATTTAAGTCAAGATAACCATATTTTCTTTTTTAAAGATTTAGTGAAGTGTCTTGAGAAGTCCTGGATCTCTTTAACTATCTCTTTAGCTCAGGAGTACACAGAGTGAACCATAGGTGCAAATCAGAATATTGGCATATCTACATACTTGACTTGCACCTAGAGTTTTGTAGGTAAAAGTGCAAGTCACCCTGAGCTGTACTTGCTCTGAACTGCTGGTTCAATTATTGGTGCTTGGAGTGGACACAATGAACTCTTATCTTTGTTCATAAGTGAAATCCTAAAGTTATGGTATTTTTTAAAGAAAATTTCTAAAAAGAAGAATTCAGTTTTCACATTTCCCCTCTGTTTCTTTACAAATTAGACCTTGTGTCAGGACAAGGTGTTACAGTCAGGTGTCTTACAGAATAATGACAAGATGGTTTGATTAAAAGCCTGTAAGACCCCAGCTCTGGAGCTACAAGCTCAACCAGGAGTTTTACTTTAAAAAATATACAAGGCTCCAAAAATTCCCCCACCAAATATTTAGAAGAGCCCTTGTTTCTTTAATACCTTGAGGTAGAACAAGGAGAATATGCTACACAAGTTTTCTGAGGAGATACTTTTACTGATAACTTTAGAAAATAAGGGAGTAAATAAGAGAACTTGGCAAAAGCTTAAAAGGGTAACAAACAACAAAAACAAAGCATTCCACAATGCATAGACTTAGCAGTTGCTAACCCATAAAATTTAGCAAAATCCAACTTATTACCAAGTTACCCAAAATATTAAGAAAGATGATTAAGAGAAGAATTAGGAGTAAAGAAAGAGAGAGAGTAAGAGAAAAAGATCTACCATCAATGAGTCCTGTGTAAGTCCAGTTTCCTCATGGTAGGTCTCAAGTGAAAATGGAGCCATGTGTTGCTGTTTTTATGTGCTTACCGCCTGTGGCCACTCCTGTCAGGCGGGACTTCTGGCCCACTGGCCATTCTGTGGCTCTGGGGCAGAGTGAGGGGCGGTGCTCCTGGTGTGCCAGCCAACCTAAGACTGGATTGTGGGCTCCGGGGAGTGTGGTGTCTTGAAGTGTTTCCAGGCTGGCTTTGACTGGCAGCTGCCCTGGGGTTGCCCAGCAGACTCCAAGGGTCCAGTGACTGACAACTGCTCCAGGGTTGCCCCAGGACACTCACAGGGGCTGGCATGTGGGATACAGCATTACCTCACCTCCATGAGATTTGACCTATCCCTCCCCCACGCCCCCCACATGCTTGAGTTGGTTCTGACCCAATAATATAATAATCCAGCATTTTACAAAACCACAAGAAGTAATGGTAGCTATAAATTGCAAATTAATTTACTATGTGAAATGGTAACATTCATTTTTATAATCTTGGCTAGTAATAAAACGGAAAGTGCCAATAGAAACAAAGATATTTACATTATCTAGGGGTTAAATAGATTATACACTGCATCAGTGAAATGTTGCGCAACATTCTGTAGTTAATTTAAGTCCTGCTCTCTTATGTTATTTCTGTTGGGGAAAACATCTGGCTGAAATGACCTTTTCAATTTTCCTTTTGCCTTTTTTAGGCTGATGAGCAAGCCATGCTAGAAGATACATTGGTTGCATTGTTTGACTTGGAAAAAGTTACTTTTTACTTCAGACAATCAGAACCAGAACCATTATTTGCGAGTGAGTAATTAATATCTGGGCTTTGCTGTTTTCGTAACATTTTTTGTTCATATAACATCACCTCCCACAGGGAATGTTATGTAACTTGGAATTATGGAGAATAAATATATCTGTAGCTCTCCTAACATTCCTAGATGTCCTGAGATACAGCTATCATCAGTGAAAATGCAGAATCGTTATCTGGCAATGTCAGTAACCTTGGGGCAAAATTGTTTGCTTAACTGAATTTTCCATTGAGAGTATGTGACTGAACCAGGAAAGTCCCTGGAAGACTCAATTATTATTGAAGAAACGTGTAAAAATATCTTGAATGTCTTAGTAGGGAAATGCAACTGACGTGAGATGGAGAACCCCATTTCATTTTATTGTCTGAAAATCAAAGTAGATCGTTGAAGAGTTCCTTGAAATGAGATAGTAAACACTATTAGGATAGCCTTAAATTGGGCAAGAAGTTTCTCTGAGACCTGCTGCTGCAGACAGTCAAGGTCCTGAACCCTTCCTCCCAAAACTTGCCCAACTCGCCAGGAAGGAACTGTCTTTGCAGTCTGCTGTTCATACCCTTCACTTATTTTCAGCTATTCCTTTATTAGTCTGTGTTCATCTGGTAGATATTTTCCTGCAGTGAACTTTATTTAGTGAGCAAAAAGCCCTCATTTTTTCCCTTCTCATGACTCCCCTGGGAGGGAGGAAAGCATGTCTGCTTCACATCAAGCCATTCTGAAACAATCCCTTTGCTGGATTGAGACCACACATGAGAGAACTTCTGCAGTAACCAAAACCAGAAAACACAAAGCCATCCACAAAGCTGCCTTGGGCCTGAAGAATTCAGTAGCACAGGGATGGTAGTCAGGTAGGAATTAGCCTGTATAAGACCATAGTTATTTTGGTATAATTCAAGTAAGTCTGAAAATGTTTTAAAAAGAAGCGCTGCTGGACCAGATAACAACATGTTACAGGAGGGCCTCCTGATGGGGATTTAACCTTATACCTATGTCATGAACTGTTCATATTGCTGCGTTTTCCAACTGAGGTGTCTATGCAAATAAGTGGAAAGTCCATGTGTTCAAGGATTGTAATAAATTCTGTATTTTCTTTGGGTTTAAGTGCTGACACTACAGTCATCCTGGCTGTGGTTACAGAAGACAAGTAACTGGCTTTTTTTTTTTTCATTTATGTTTCTGCATAATCAATAAAAAAAAAAAAGTCTTATTACCAAAAGTAGTGAAAAATGTCCTTTTGGAATCTTTACCATTTAGGTATGTGTACAGTGTAAAAACTACGTAATGTTAATACTGATGCAAGTCACTGTGTTTTATTGTTACTGCTTTCAACTTGGAGACATCTATGGAAACAGTACTTAAATGGGAAATACATAAAAACATTAAATTGATTTAAACTGACTTCCTCTGAGAGATTTAGCTAAATACGAAATTTTTGTAAACTTTTGCTAATGCTCATTGCATGTTAATCATCTGTCATAATACACATGATGTATGTTGGGGAATCCCTGTAACTGCAATATGATGCTACTGGTTGCTCCAAACCCTGCACCAATTGATTTATTATGAGATTTAGCCGATCAGAATCTCATGTGATGTTCTCTTACAGCTTTCTATTCTACCACGATACATTTATTTTCTCAGTTGAGTCCTGATTTTTAATAATAATTTCATTAATATGCTGATAGCTATTGTATATTTGCTTGTGTTCTATTCCGTACAAATCTGAGGAGAATCTGATGCTGTATATCACACTGATGTTATACATGATGCACTTCATGAAGGCCTGTGAAATGTAGCTAAAGGTATCCTTCCAGTGGTTTCAAACTGTGTGCTGGAGATGGATGTGCAGTCCTCAGGCTGGGGCACTTCTCCTATGAGGGAAGGCTGAGAGGACTGGGACTGTTCAGCCTGGAGAGGAGAAGGCTCTGGGGAGACCTTATAGCACCTTCCAGTACCTAAAGTGGTCCTACAAGAAAGCTGGAGAGGGACTTTTTGCAAGGGTATGTTGTGATAGGACAAGGGGGAATGGCTTTAAACTGGAAGGGGGCAGATTTAGATTAGCTATCAGGAAGAAATTCTTTACTGTGGGGATGGTAAGGCACTGGAACAGGTTGCCCAGTGAAGTTGTGGATCCCCCATCCCTGGAAGTGTTGAAGGCCAGGCTGGATGGGGCTTTGAGCAACCTGGTCTAGTGAAAGGTATTCCTGCCCAGCCCAGGGGGTTGGAACTAGATGATCTTTTAAGATCCTACCAACCCAAACCATTCTATGTTTCTCCATATTTACAGGGAAAACAAGTAGAATGTTGCCAACTACATTATTTGCTGAGTATTTTTGTTGTCAGTGACAGTCTGTCAAAGATGATGGTCACTGCTTTTCTGTTTATCTACTCCCTTATAATGGTTAGGCCAAAATTGACCAAAGCAACACCATGTATAATGTAAAATACTGAATATATTAGTTGAGTCTGCAGTAATTTTTTATCTAACCATGTGAATTTTGGGTGCAACAGTTTCCGTAAAAGGATGTGCCATTGCTTTCAATGAAATTGTGACACTGGCTGTATTTTTAGATGTACCAATCACGTACCAAGCAGAAGGAAGCCGGCAAACGCTGAAGGTTTACTTCTACCTTGATAGTTACCATTTTGAACAGCTTCCCCAAAGGCTGAAGAATGGAGGGGGATTTAAAATCCATCCAGTACTTTTTTCACAAGGTAACTTGAGTTTTAATTCACCTCCACCCTGCTTCTTTCACATAACAGTTAACTTTCTTTAAAACCTCACTTATTTTCTCTGATTTAAATCCTTTGTAACTTTAAGGGCACAATGCTTATATTTAAACGTCATTTAATGTGGGCATTTATTTAGACCTTTGAATTAAAATGTAAATTTAAGAAATGCTGATATTTGTAATAAAAAATAGAGGCATGGGTAGAGGTTTCTAAGTTTATGCCTGTTATATGATTCCAACAGCAATGGACAATAGTTAGACCACAAAACTTGCTTTTGAAAGTGTTTTGCTTTTCAAATGATGCCGTAATCTTTTCTATTGCTTCATATTGGAGGACTAAATTGTTATCCCCTGAGAATTCTGTCTCTTTAAAATGTTATGAAGAGTTAAATAACACTTTCAGGCATTTGTTGTTATTGCTCTGTAAACATTACAAAGTAAGGAATGGTGGTGCTGATGCTCAGACTATTCATAAATTAGAGGCAGCCTGCATTAGCAACGGTGTCATTACAGTCATCAAGAGCGTGAAGTTTGCCTCACTGAAATGGTGAATGTGAGCTGCTGATTGCCTTGAGCCACCTTTGATTTCAGAGGGAGCTGAAAGTACTCCCTACCTTGTGAAAGGCTTCAAGGGTCTATAAGGAATAGGTGGAAATCAGGCATACAAATGAAGGATTCGAGAAGGGCTTGGTCTCTGATAGATAAGCAGGATGTAAAAGGAAATAGTGAACAGAAAGATACATGGAGAAATAGCTGAATTTACTATAAATTTAAAATACACTATTTTTTAAAAATAAGATCCCTGAAGTCTTATTTTTAAACAAACTAATAAAGACTTCAGTGAATTTCTTTCGAAGAGAACGCTAAGCAGGAGACATGTTTCGGTAGGGCAGACAAAAAGGCACATGAAAGAGAATAGAAAATAACTTGGTTTCAGGAATTCCTGAATTCCTGGAAATACTAATTTTTTTAGATTGGGGAGGGGATTCAGTGTGCTACAGGATTTATTTTGCAAATTTTTTCCCCTTTCTGTTTCCAGAAGCCCAAAATATTTACTTCTTTGGATAAGCATATTTGTAGAAAGCTAAGGGAAAAGGGCAAGGATCCATTCAAGTGTTTACATATGCTTAATAATTTTCAGTGGTATAGAAGGTTTCTTCTTTCTTTACCATATCAAATTTCTTTTATTTTTAAGGACCTCCCTCTAAAAGAGTCCATTAGACTCCAAGAATAAGAAGTCTTGGATAAGAATTTAAATCCTAGTGGTTAAATCATTATTTTGTTCAGGTTTTACCTCATTAATGAGTGGATTGGGATTCTATTTTTTACTTCATTCCTATGAGGTTTGGCTGCGCTGCCATCAAACTAACTCAGTACATTCCCATCTGTAACTAAAAATCATTAGCTAAAAATGTAAGTTCCTTGTGAAATGAAATCTTGCTTCCCAAGCTTATCAGGGCTGAACCATTTCCTGCCTAAAATACAATGGTTTATGATATTTTCAAATGGAACATTTAGAAAATGATGGTTTTGTAATACTTTGTCAGAGACACAGGTAAGTGTACATCAGTCTCTTTATCTCCATGTTGCTCTATTCCGAGTGGCATAGCTCCATGCCTAAAATTAAAAGTCTACATATTTGCAGGATTGGCACTGTAGACATTTTTTCAAGTTTTTTTAATATTTACCTGGGCTATATTAGCTATCCCTCCATTTATAAAAAACAGTTTCGTGCAACCGTATACCTAGGTGTGTATATATTCAAATGGATCCTGATTTGTAGGACTAGAGGCTGAGAATGTTGAGATATTGCTATTGGCATTTAGATTTCTCTATTTCCTACATTAGAATTAAGATCTCAGCAATAAATAAGTTTAATGAAAGACACTTTATTTAAAATTAAAATTCAGTTTATTTAAAATTTTGTATAGTTTTTTACATTTTTCAGTTTTTCATAGAATCGTAGAATAATTCAGATGGAAGGGACCTCAGGAGATCTCTGGTCCAACCTCCTGCTCATAGCAGTGTCATCTGGGACATGAAACCAGGTTGCTCGGGTGTCCATCAAATAGGATCTTGCAAACACCAAGGGCAGAAACTGCACAACCTCTTAGGTAGTCTGTTACTCTACTTGACTGCCCTAATGGAAAATATTTTTTTCTCTCTATCAAGTTGAAACATCTCTTGTTTCAATTTATGTCGACTGTCTCTTGTAATGCCAGCATGCACTGTTGGGAAGAGCTGGCTTGTCATAGTGGCCCTTCTACTCAGCTCTTTCCAGTTGGTCTGCAGCTTTCACATTCTGAGTAAATTGAGGACAAGCGCTCCTTTAAGCCTACTGGCCATGCTTATGTTAATATGGTTTAGGAGGATCTTGACCATCGTGGTTGCCAGAGGACACTGCAGGCTCATGTTCAGCCTGCTGCCTAACATGACCCTGAGTTCCTTCTCAGCAGAGCTGCTCTTAGGCTCTGCCTTTCCAGGTGCAGAACTTGACATTTGTCCTTGTCCAGTTTCACAAGGTTCCTGCTGGATTTCTCCATCCTGTGTAGGGCCTCTTTATACGGCCCTGCACTTGAGTATATTTACTCCTTCTCCCAGTTTGGTACCTGCTGCAAGCTTGACTTACCTCCTCCATGTCAGTGATAAAGACATAGAACAATATAGATCCCTGTGCTATTCTGCTTTTAGTGGGCTTCTAGGTAGACCTTGTCCCATTAGGAGAGTCTACCCATTCTTCAAAGTTGTTTTCCCGTTTGGTTATCTATACATTCAGACCATAATATCTTAACTTGGATGGAAGAATACCATAGAAGACGTTTGTAAGGAAAGCTTCCTTATAAAGAGCTTTCTAATATATTAGGTAGAAAAATGTTAAACCCTTCAGAGAGGGGAGAGCCAAAGCACACAGTGTGGGAGTGCTTGCATGCACCTGTGAGCATGGCCCCTGCAGAGGCAGAAATGTGTGCTCCAGCCAGTCCCGACAGATGACTGAGTTTCCCGGTTGGGTAATCTAATTGAATAAAACCAGCTTCGTGCCAGTAAAATAAGCAGTAGGGATTATCAGTTCTGTTTGTACTGACATGCTGCTGTAGATGGAGTTCAGTGGATATTTTTTTGTGCGCTTTCTCATGTGACTTAGTGCCAAGGAAGTTAAGAAGCAAGTCTGTCTGTTGAAATTTAATATTTTTCACACAGAAGTAGAATTACAAACTCTGAGAGCACAGCGAGTGCAGTTTGCATGTTCTTTCACATTAAGCAGTACAAGCAGAATTAATATTCCTTGTGGAGCTTAAGCTGGAAGACAGCAGCATGTTTCCATCAAAACTCTGCTTACTGCTTGCATTTTCTAATAGGGTGATGGATTCTTAAATTGTGTATGGATTACTAAAGTGACCATATTCCTAATTGTAAGGTCTTTAATGCTTGTCCCCAAAAACTTTCATTTCACCCTGCGGTTTATGTCATAGATCAATAAGGTTGACCTCTTAATGGGAAAATCTTTATTTTTACAGTCCACGTTTTCTTGAGGATCTTTCAAACACTTGGTTTGACTTCACTAAAGAGAAGGTTACACCCCATGAAGCCCCTAAAGCAAAGGGTCTGGTGGAATGTTTTTGGGTTTTTTTGTTTTTTGTTTTTTAAATCTGTTGCTAGGAAAACAACCCCAAAATGGAATGGTAGTGCATTCATTTTTTCCCCTCTTTTTAATTTCTGTGCAATGCTTGTAGGAGGGGCATAAAAATCTTTCCTTTAATTCAAGATTTTTTTTAGTTCCTGAGTTCTTGTAGCAATATTCATTCTTGCTTTGGTGAAGTGAATACAACAAAAGTGGACACAGACAAGTATTTGACTTTACTTACCTGAGCCTTGAAAAGGAACTTCTAGGGTGTTTTCAGAGATCCAGAGAAGTTTGCTTTACTTGATCTAGAAGAAGGTATTCACATTATCAGTGGGAATAACTAGAGGTTCAGGTGCTCCATATCTCCCAAAATTGGACTTTGTGAGAAGTTGTTAGGTCTCCCTCTGTGAAAGTAACTGCTACATTAATCCTTTATTTCCACTGCCCTAGCTCATTCTACTGTTTTATTCCAGGATATATCAAAACTAAACCTCACATTTACATTCACAGGGCAGGAATACTTTAATTAGAGCAAAGGAATTCAAATTATCACTCTCCTTTATATTTTCCACAGGGCAAGAAATACAATTTTTCTTGTAAATGAAATCTTTAAAAGAGATCTGTATGAATTTGATGACATACAGAAACAGCTCAGCGATCCACAGTAGGGTCACAGCCTCAAGGTTAAAAAGTAATTCACTTGTGTGTGAACAAAACTACAAAGAAGGCAATTACTAAATATTTAATACTGATCTTTCTCTTTTCCATTCTCCTTTCTCTTTTCACAGCACTGGAGAGCATGGAAGGATACTATTACAGAGACAGTGTCTCAGTAGAAGAATTTCAAGCTCAGATTAATGCAGCCTCACTAGAAAAAGTCAAGCAGTATAACCAGAAACTACGGTGAGTAATAAATCAATATTCCTGAGCTTAGTTTGCAAAGTTCTGCTTTTCAGTTCAGTTTCTGTGACGCATCTTTAAACTGAAATGTGTTGTATGGTGGTTGTTTTTTGGTGCATAATTGAATAAGATCCAAGATTCATGGTTCTGACTTTTCTGATTTCTGCACTGTTAAGTTACTTTTTACAAAATTGTTTTCCCCGAAAACTATAGCTATAGTTGCCTTGAAGTTGTACTAATGCATAGAGAAAAGAGAATGTCTACTTGATCACAAATGGAATATCAGAATTGCTAAACATTATGATCTGATTTTACAGACCGTATTTACCTAATTTCTACAGAATAGGACTTGAAAAATAGTGCTGTTTTCCTCAAAGCTGAGCATCTTCCTCCTTACACCCCACTATGCTAATGGGAATACATAAATATTTGGATACCTGCAGCAGCATCGGCTATTGGTTACAGAGTACATACTTGCCTGTATATGTAAAAATTATGCAGCTGTGTTTTGGTAAATATTTCATTAAGAAGTTGCACATAAAGAGAGAATTTCTGCTGTACAAAATAATCTATTAGTTGAAGTAAAATAATGAAGATGGGTACATAGACCACTCTTGCGTCTCACTGTATCTGTGAAAAACACCTGTTTGAGTACACTTACATGCCACATGAGCTGAAGATGTAAAGGACTGTGGTAAAATCACATCTATACACTCTTAAAATTCTTGAATCAGATGGAAACACTATCAGTTCACTAGAATGATAAGGCAGTTTTTAAAAGCAGCAGAGAACATGAGTTAAAAAAAGGTTAAGGACAATGGAGGAGGGGAAAGAAGATAACGAGGGTCCTATTTGCAATTCCTTCACCTGTTGGTCCATTCCTGTCTTTGGAAGGATTTTTCATGGATCTTGCAAAACTGTTTCAGTATTTTGTTACTAAAGCAGTGGACTTTCTAGATTGTGTTTTAATCTAATTACTACCATAACAAAAGTGATTTTAAAGCCAGTTGCATTCAGTGAGTGCATTATATTTTATTTTATTGGTGACATCTGTGTCAGTGCACTTCTATATCAAGGACAAATGTACTTATTTAGTCTGTTTTCTACCTTCTTGTATTAGCACTTCATATTTGGGGAAAAAGTTCCTCCTGAGTATTTATGTGACAAGGCTTATGTTATAAATCAGTTTTACAGAGCCCTTTGGTCATGCCAGTATTTGGCCTCAATGAAGTCAGATAGTGTTAGAAAGATTGTATCAGTTGGGCAAGGCAAGACTTTTTGTGCTTTTTTTTCCTATGAATAGGACCAGTTTAGCCTCCCATGAAAATCCTTAAAATAAATTCTTCCTGACTCTGTGCTCTGGTGTTCCCTGACCTTGGTTACCTCATGTGTTAGGTCCTCCATTCATGTTGTGGCTTTAATGAGGTACATTCCTCTTATGGCCTTGTGACTCACAGCTCTGATCAATTGCTAAGGTCCAAAGCCTAATTTTGCAAGAAGTTACCATGAAAAAGTTATCATTCAACAAAAATTACCATGAGGATCTCTGCACAGTCACAAGAATAGGAAAATTTTGGATTTTTTTTTCAGCCCTCTAATGTCTGTTCAGAACATTCAGTAATTGATTTGTTTGCTTTCCGTTGAACTATACCCATTTCTTAAGTGAGGCACAGCTTCAGGAATTAACTGACATAATGTGAAGAGGAAAAACAGAAAAGCAGATGCTTCATTCTTTTTCTGCTGTTTGCTAGCCTGTGTAGGTGTTTGGCCAAGAGAATCTAATAAAACTACAGAATAGAAAATCTAATAGAAAGTAACCGCAGCAGCAAAAGATATTAACATTTGGATAATTGCTCTGAAGAAGAACAAAACGTGAAACTGAATATTCCCTGGAAACATGCTCAAGTGCAATAATACTGAAACTCTTCAAGTGGAAGAAATCCTGTGCGCAGAACCTCTTAATCAATAAGTCATTCAAGATACAATCCATAAACCATTCTTTCTCCATATAAAAGGAATGCATTGCTTGCTTGTGAAATGATCATCTTATAATCTCTCCATCACTACAGCAGCCAAAGCAAATGAGAGCAACAGCAAAGGAAAAAGCAGTTGGAGAAGAGGATGGAGACAAGTGGGAATGAAGGCAATGGCTGGCAGCGACACTTTCGAGGCACAGCCAAGGCATCCATTGATGAGAACTCTTGATACATTTTCAACTTCTCTTATTCCTGATGCATTGAGATAATAATGCTCCAATAATAATGTGAAACAGAAGAGACCACTTTGTTGTGTATGGTCCCACTTACAGAGCTGTTGACCTAACTTGGTATATACCTAAGTAGGATGGTAAATTAAAAAATGAGTAGTACCTTTACTCGTCTCCAGGATGAAGGACCACCGCCTCCCTAAGATCTTGCTCTATGGTGAACTTGCCACCGGCTGCTGCATGAGAGGAGCCCCGAAGAAAAGATACAAGGACTCCATGAAACAACATCTCAGCCTTGGCCATATTGATCACAATAACTGGTCTACTCTGGCCTCCAGTCGGGAGGTCTGGAGACACACCATCTATAACTCTGCTGATGCCTTTGAGAACACACGCAGGATCACTCTCGAGGAGAAAAGGCAGCGCAGAAAGAACCGTGTATTGCAGAATATACCATCTAAGGAGTCTTTCTGCTGTGCCTTTTGCAATCGGATATGTCTGTCACGTATTGGCCTCTTTAGCCACCAGCGTGCCTGTAGCAAATGTGGTTAGAGCCTTCCCAAATCTTCGTTCGCGAAGCCTAGCCATGAGTACCTTTACTCAACTAGCTCTTAATTTCTTACAGTAAATTCTTCTTAAAGTTTGAGTACATAGCACAAATCAGATACTGATTTGTGTGCTTTAAAAGAAATTAAAATCAATTAATGAATTATTTATTTGAATGAATCAAAATATATATTAGTAAATTTTTAGTGAATTTCAGGAAGGATAACCATTATCTGTCATACAAAGTCAAGCAGCTGAACCCTTGCTTTTATTGCAGAGTTCATTCATATATATGAAACACTGACCAGCTTTTTCACAGTATCAGAAGTGATGCAATAAATCCAGGTGAAAAATTGCCCTTCTTGACACTGATTTGAGCATTATGAGACCTTCTGTCTTTCATGGTTCTTGCTTTGGGGCTTTTACAAATACTACCTCAACTGTGAAATAGTCATTGATAAGATTATAATTTTTATGAGAATGCATGAAAGACAGTTGAAAATCAGTTATAGAATTTCATGTTTATGTGGAATGGAGAGAATGTCCCTCCATCTTCTTAATATACTTTACCCTAGCTATTTGAATCTAATTAGTAATATAAGGGAACTTTAAGACCAGCTGAAGTTGAGCTTTTCTACAATTCCTCAGGCAATATCCTCTACTCGAGCAATACGTTGGAAATCCTTTATTGAAATAAAGGTGTTATTTAAAAAAAAACAAACAACAAAACAACTAATGCCTAGTTTATGAAATTTCTGAAACTGCTGAGAAATACTTAGCATCTGACCTACAACTGTTCTTAATAACTATTCTTATTCTCTTATTTCTTTTTCACAGCACTTTTTTTTTTACAGTTCACCAATTGTTTTTCTGTGACACTGATAAGGAAAATAAAGTTATGTTGAAATTCTATTTGTGAGCTGAGCTGCTGCTAGTAGTTGCCAGCAATGTAAATTTAACATCATCAAATTGTTTGCTAATGAGAAACATGCAGTACATCCAAGTGAAAGTAATTAGGTCAGCAGAGATTTTCAAGATCTTTATTACTATGTGTTTGATAGCTCAGCAGTTGTCTTCTAATTTAGAAGAGGACTAAAAAGAACCTGGGTATCTGCCCTCCATGGAGGTTCCTGTTAAGTAAGCCCGTTCTGTATTCTCTCGCCTCCTCCCACTTGTCCCAATCTTCCTTTTTTGGTACTCCCTGACTTTCAAATAGGCTGTTTTCATCCTGACTCTGTCCTTTTGCTGTTACAGATACCAGACACCATTTTGCTTCAACAGCGCACAGCACAATGCTGTTCAAATCCATAATTACTAAAAATGCTGATAGGAACAACAAAATCTCACAAAAGTGCTTTATTTACTTGGACTGCTTGTTTGATTTAAGTATGCTCTTACCAATCTTGAGTCATGTAATTGTAAAAGATTGAGGGTAGACTTCAATTGTAATTTTTGAAGCATTACTGTTTTAAGAATTATTTATTTAAAATACATTCTGTCCTTTGAGTATAGTTTTTATATTTGATAAAGGTCTATTTCCTGCAGAGCGAGGCTCAATATGGTAGCTATTACTGCATTGCATAGAAATAAGTCTTAAGGTCCTTACAGTGGTCAAAAGATTAGTTGGAAGCTGGGACAGACCCTGATAGACAGGTTAGCTGGATGGCCATAACTCAGCTAATGCTTGGAACTAAATATTGACTTTAAAATAAAACATTTAGTTGGATATCAGAACAGTTTTTATGCTCAGAGAAATAAAGTTTTGGATTAGCTTCCTGCAAAAAGTAATCCATTTCTAAAATGGATTTTGAGTGTAGGAATGAAAACTTCTGTAATGTTTGTCCAAGTTATCAAAATTTTGGACTTTATGGCCCAGGATGGGACTTGGACACTACAGTAGTAAGATTTCTCTACCAGTCTTCCTTTCTCTGTGAGTATTTGACATTTTATCAGATTAATCTGTTGTTGTTTGTATGAATTCTCATTCATGTGTCCCTCCTATGACATTCTATTGAACGGCAATTTTCTACGGGTGCTCCTGTTTACCCAATCAATCAGAAAAGTCCAGGCACATCTGGGATGTATCGCAAAGGCAGAGAGGATGTTCAGGGCACAGGTCTTTCAGTGGGGTGCAGGGCTGTGGCTGTACTAAGTATGCTTCCAGCTTCTGGCTCTCTGCAGAAAGCTTTGTTGTCATTGTTGACTGCAAGAGCAAACCACAGTTGACTATAGGTGTTGAAAACTGCACATCAATATACCTTTTTGGATTCCAAAACTGTCTATGCAGATAATTTTTACCTGATGAGAAATTAGTGAAATCAGTGGGTTTTAGATACATAAGCACTTTTAATGCTTCTTCAGCACCTATGCTTGCATTTAGACATCTAAACACCTCTAACATTTGTTTCCTGATGCTGTGGTAGCTAAGACTGGGAACATTCAGAGGAAAAGAAAAAAATAATAGATGAAGGGGAGGTTTAGGAGAGCTTTACTTTCCAATTAATTTTCTTTTATCCCCAGCATGGCACTTTCTTGTGACACCTCTGACTATATGATGACCCAGTTCTTTACTCCAGAGAGAGGATCATGCTGTGGGAAAGACAGCTGGGGGTTGCTGGACAACCCCACCACTGGTGTGGGTGCTAATTAGCACTGTGTAGTAATTAACTCGTCTGTGCATCAATAGAAAAGAAAAGGTCTGGAAAAAATGTTCCTTGCTTCCTGCCTACCATTCTGTGTGATTTGGAACTATTCTTTGAAGTCAGCTGTGTCCAGGTTTATTGGCAGCTACAGTAAGCCTGTTGTACTGCCATAATAGAAGAAAAATTAAAGCAGGCAGTAAAGGGAAAAGACCATTTTTGTGGGGTCTTGGGGGGAGGGGTTTGGGGTTTGTTTTTTTTTTTCTCCTATGTTGCTGCTTTCTTGGATATCATTTTAGGAGGTAAATGGAAGTCTGTATGCTAAGGAAGCAATTATAATCAGTGAATCTAATGACAAATGATTTAGCTAACTACCCTCATTACATTGAACATCTGATTACACTGAATGTAGTATTTGTCATTTTAAAGAGTTTCATTTACAATGTAGCTTCAAACAATTTCTCTGTCTGAAGACTCCTGTTTTTTTTTATGTCATAAGTAGTCCTCCACAGAGCAATGGCAAACTTAATTGAATTCTTTATTTAGGGATGTTGCAATTCATGAGGTCTTCATGTTGTTGGGGTTTCTTGTTTCATCTAATTTTTTGAAAGATAAGAAAAGGAAACTATTTCTGCCCCTAGAATTTATGCAAACATGGAACAAAATCTGTCTGAGGAATGTAACATCTCTTTTATTTATACATACATGTAAACATGCACAACAGTCTCTTAAGATGCAGACTGCTTGGCAGGCTGATATTTTCCTTATCCTGTATAATTTAATAAATGCAGAAAATAGATATGATGGCACTCATTGCTTCAGGCTGAAGTAAAATTCTCTAAGAGTTGCTTTGCTATAAATGAGCTACAATGGCATAAAGGACGTATCCACTTAGGGATAGTTAATTACTATGAAAGCAAGAGCTTGTCTGTCTCTGAAACAAACTGATGAAGCTCAAGGCAACACCTGTGTTATCACAATGATCAGATCATATATTAATTCCTGTAATAAATATACGAAAATCCACCTTAAAAGTGACAGATTCCTTCCCCCCACTGTTTCCAGTGGAAAGCTTTTCCAAACCAAGCTGTCATGTGATTAAGAAGCTTATGTTGCTTGTCCTTGTGCTACTCTTGTCCTGTGATTTTAGTCTTATTCTCCTTCATGTCTGTTCACTTCGGTGAACCACATGTTAATGAGCAACTAACAGTTTTTGTCATTGCCATCAAATTCAGAAAAGAACAACCTGATGAGAGTTACAGGTTTCAAAGCGTGGTTCTGTGATAAGATTTTCTTTTTGTAGCAGAAAAAAGCAGATGCAAAACTGTTTTCCTGTACTCAGTGTCACCTGTTTGATACATAGCTTTGTATTCAAAAAAGCAACAGTAAAATTGGACTGTAATGCTACATACACAAATTTATCATGTATTTTATATGACTATAAACATTGGAAATCTAATGCCCCTTAGATTTTTAAGATGTTGTTCCAAATGAACTAGAATCTTGTGATTTAAGTCTCTCTAAATGCAAAATCTCTATGAAGGAGAGATAGAAAATTAAGCATTCCTTCTGAAGGACGTAACAAGGAAATAATAGCTTGTCTCCTGATGAACTTAATGAGAAGTATGTTAGGTAAAACAGAAATCAAGATTCATTGCATCTAAGTGAAGCAAGACTAGAGAGAATAGAGAGATCTGGGGCAAAATAAATTAAATTTATCTAGCTGGTCTGAAAGATACTGCCAACTGGCTTGAATTTAGCTTCAGGAAGTTTTTTTCCCCTTTCAGTGCTGTGCTTATTCTGTGAATGTAAATTCATTGTTTTGTTAGACTATTAATACAGTATGATCAGCATTTATTATAGATGATGTTCTGAAATTGGAAATTATGTGTCTTGATAGATAATATGTACTAAGTCTTTACTCACTAGTTCATCATCTAGTTCATCCTGCTTTCTTTATCCTCCTCAAATGCAGAGAACATTTATATGCAGTCATCAAAGGTGGAGCCTTTTCTTTCACTCTGGTCACTGATGGGAGTCCAGCCCAAGCCTGCAGCTTGTACAGCTTGTAGCTGTAGTTGAAATCCTGAGAACCCAATGACTATTTGCCACATTGTCTTTTTTAACAGTGTATTCCATGTCTGGAATATCAGGAGCTAAAAAGAAGACATCCACTGTCTGAAAGGCAAATGTGGAAGCAATTAGTTAGCATTATTGTGTTCAGTGTGGATTTGGCTGTTTGGATAATGATGGGATAAGCAAGAAGGCAGCTGTAATTGGTCTGCGGCTCAAGAACTTCCCTTTCACATCATGAAAAGGATGGTTTCACATGCTTTTGGATGTAGGTAGAGATGCTGGAGACTAGATTTCCTGGAAAATAGGAATGTGAAATAGGTATGTGAAAAGTGGGTAGTGTTAAATAGAGCAAATTGGATTTGGATTTGTTTTTGTCATCCATAACTTTCTGTCTTCACATTTCTATGCTCTCATTTCTGAGATCCCCTGTGTTTATAAAGGTTTGAGAGCAGGGCTGTGAAGTGCCTGCTTGGATAGGAGATCTGTTCCTTTGCAAGCATCCTTCTCAGTTTGCACCTCAGATACTTGTACTCATCCTAATGCCAATTTCTCAACCTGCCTTATTCATAGACAGGAGAGAGGTTAAATTTGTGAGACCAGTAGTTTAGTGAGATGCTGCAGTCTTGTAAGAAAATTGTTATTAAAGAAATGCAAAAGTATGTGTGCACATAGATGCCAATACATAGAGATACTGTTTGTCTGTGTCATAAGTACATGCTTTTTAGACTGAGCTGAAGAAAAGAATTAGGGACACTAACTCCAATACTTCCCAACTCCACACCTCTGTTCCTTTCTCAGGTTCTTGACTACGGTTTTGTACATGATCTTGAATATCTTGTGACTGAGAGACTGAAAATCTAGTAGAATTAAGGCATATTTCCATCCTTCTGTTGCAGACATTTTGAGTTAATTTATATGTATGCCACAATGATGCAGAAAATATAAAAGGCTGAATTCTCCTCCTCCATAAAATCAAAGTAAAAGCTTTCTAGAGCAGAACCCCCAACTGGCCTTTTTTAAATGCCATAACCCATTTACTCCCCCCCCCTTATCACTTCTTTACTATCTTTGTATTTTCAAGACAAGATTACCAATACCTAGCATAACCCTCTGTGCTTACTGAAACAAGAAATTGAGAATAAGACATGTATTTGCTTGAATTATTTGCATGTACAAAGTTACTCAGGAATGCGTCTCTCTGCTGGTCTGGAGCCTTCTTAGGGTTCCATTTGCAATATTTTAAATTTTCAGCATTTTATATGTCTCTGTCAGTTTTGGAGGGTACCCTGTAAAATGCTTCACTAAGAAAATGTCAGTACTGCTGCATCTCCTTTATCCTTAAGTTCTGGGAAAACATCTCGGGAAGGCATTCACCTTGTGATAGATTTTTCTTCTTGAACCCTAAGATGTTTGTTACTTTATCTCAGTGTTAGTTTTCCCTGAGATACTTGTCCCATTATTTGGCATTGTTACTTAGGGGATATCCTACAAAACTCAAATGTAGCAATCAATACTCCCTTGTAGATTTAGTACTGGATTATCTACCTTTTTTTTTTTTTTTAAGAAAGGCTTTTCTGTTACATTTTAGAGAAATTGTAAGTCTTTAAAAGAAAAACTAGCGTCGCATTTGGAGACGAAGTATGATTTCATTCTGGTTCATTTCAAATGGATTAGAAAATATTGTCTAAATTGGGCACCATGCCAAGATTGCCATTAACTTTTCCTATAAAATATGATTAAGGACCTTTATAAGCATTTAGTAATTAAGTGAAGTGCTTTGGAAATTTATATGCTGTCCACAGTTTGTCATGTTCTGTAAAATACTGAAGACAGTTTTTATGAAAAGCAATAGAAATAAAGCACTTAGGGAACATCTGGGAGTGTTATCTGATTGGGGAGGGGGGAACAGTTTCACTTGTAACAGGATACTTTGATGTTTTTAAATGCATGTTGTGTATAGTTGATTTTTTTTGTTGTTTAGGTTAATGAATAATTGACTGAATTAATGGAGTAATTCCTATAATTGTATATCCCATTCTAGTGTCCATGTTGCTTCATTTTGTATCCTGAGTTAATTATTTTCTATGTACTCCATTAATGTGTATACTGTTCTATTTTTGGTTTCTGGTTTCATTTAATGCAGCTGAGTTTGCTGAAATAACAGTCCAAAGAGAATGAGAGTGCTGAACAGACTCCAGATGAAGCAGGTTTTCCTATCGCTTGGCAGGAAAGAGCAGTATAGGCTTTCAGTCTGATAATGGTCAGTAGAGAGAAGGGTGATGCTTTGTTTTTTAGCTTTGCTAACAAGGAAAATGGTTGGTCTGTTGCTGCTGAGGTAGCTTTTATGTGCTGTGGCCCCTCAAAGTGATTTATGAGTCATTTTCTCTACAAACCTCTTTTCCTTTCAATGGTTTCCAGCTTTCTTTGACAGAGTACATTCTGGATCATGCAACAGGCTTAATGGAATAACAAAGCTTTGCTGTGCTTTCTGAAGGGATTAATTCAAACCTTAAATTTGGGAGAAGATGTTTTTCAAAACTACAGGTGATAGGAAGAAAACTCTACTAGAATTAAAAGTGGATGGATTTTTTTATCCACCCAATTATTCCAGATTATTGAAGAATAAAAGATATTCAAATCTGCAGTCTGCACCCCTGCCCAAAGAACAACAAAGATGGTGAAGGAGTTTGAGGGGAAGCTGTATGGGAAGCAGCTGAGATCACTTGCTCTGCTTATCCTGGAGAAGAGGAGACTGAGGGAAGACCTCATGGCAATCTCCAGCTTCCTTGTGAGGGGAAGAGGAGGGGCAGGCACTGATCTCTTCTCTGTGGTGACCAGTGACAGGACCCAAGGGAATGGTCTGAAGTTTTGTCAGGGGAGGTTTAGGTTATCCAGAGGGTGGTTAGGTGCTGGAACAGGCTCCCGAGGGAAGTGATCACAACGCCAAACCTGACAAAGTTTAAGAAGTGTTTGGAAAATACCCTTGGGCACATGGTGTGACTCTTGGGGATGGTCCTGTGCAGGTCTAAGAGTTGGACTCAATGACCCTTGTGAGTTCCTTCCAACTCAGCATATTCTGTGATTCTGTGATTTATTCAGGTCTACTCCTTGTGGACAGGCAGTGGAGCTACATCATAGTGATACCTTGAGGTTGTCGCTGGAGAATATCTTTCTTTTTTTCCTGTGTCTTCCATAGTTCAGTGGAGCTTGTCTTGTTTTGTTTTATTTAAACCTTGCCCAGAATTGCAGCAGTGGTAGCTGTTGCCTGGTTCTCACTGGTTGTACAGGCAGGGAGGCCTACCAAATATTTCTATTTTCAGCTGCCACAGGAGGTTTTAGGAGCTTTACAACTAGCAGAATGAGTTTTGTGATCAGAGAATCACAGAATGGTTTGAGTTGGAAGGGACCTTTAAAGTTCATCTGGTCCAACTCTACTGCTATGGGCAGGGACAATGTTTTTTTAAGTGTTGCTGCAGAGGCAAAAAACCCTGTAATCTTAGAGGTAAGTAGGATATTTCCACTACCTATGAGATGTTTAATGATAGCTCCTCTGTGATGAGCAATTAAGTTGCTTATAAACTGGAAAGTTAAAACAAAAATTCGTTTAGGTCTCCTGAGTGGAAGGAGACAGGAGAAGAGCTCTCTGCTTCCTGTGTGCTCTTTGCTAAAGCTCTTCCTTTTTGGTGTTGAGTAAGAGGAAAGGTTCTTTGTTTTAGGAGAGGATAGTGTGGAAACCCTCTGTACAAAATGTCAGCCTCCTTTGTGTCACACAGAAATTAGTCAACTTTGTATTTGAAAACAGCACATGATGCATTTGTGCATTCTATATAAAGTTCTTCTGGGACTATTCATTGATAAGGGAAAGGTATTAGAAGGAACTGGGATAATATGAGTTGATACACAGTGGATAAACCTGATTAAAGTAAGTACGCGTTGTCCATCACTGTTGTGTTCTGCAGCTAAATTAGAATTTTCTTTGGCTTTTCCTTTAATGCATTAATTAATTTTCAAAGAAGTGTGTGGAAATTGTAAAGAAAGGCAGTTTGTTTTTTATTTGCACATGCATGCACGAATGCACACATTGCAAATGCCATTTTGCTTGTATGTCGCATATTTTTTTTCCTTGAAGGGTTATTACTTTTTTGTTTCTTTTTATATTGTGAACATATATACGTTTCCTCTGTCAGCACTGTGTTTCATGTTTGGGATTCTGCTTCTATGTTATTGCAGTTGTATATATAAAAAAGCTTGTAGTGTGTGAGGCTCAGGCACTGTTTATATGCCAAGTATATATTAAAATCTATACAGTTGCCACAAACCTTTTTATGGATTGCTTTGGTGAAAATCACTTTCAGATCCATTTTTCTCTGATAGCTGGACATTACAATTTTGCACTGTACTATCAAAGAGGAGAGGGACAGTTTTTGTCTTCAGAACAAAAAATGTACCTTATTACTTTAAAAGAAAGAGTGATAATGCCTGTTTAGTATTGTGTTACTCCTTGACCCTCCCTTAGCATAAGGTAAAAAAAATTCCAGCCTTAGGATGGTGTCTAACAACAATCACTTACGTACATTTTGTTCAGGAGCTTTAACAGTTAACAGTTTTTGCCTTATTCTGTTTGTTCTTTCAGGGCATTCTACCTGGACAAGTCAAACTTGCCTCCAAATTCAACATCTAAAGCAGCATATATAGATAAGGTAAATAAAAATATTAAGTGCCTAATTAAACTTTCTATGTTACACACTGTCTTTTCAAGGCTTTCTTAATTCCATCAAAAAATTGAATTATTTAAAGCTGTGGGGAGAGGGGCAGGGAAGGGAGGAGCTCTCTTACAGCATTTTGTTCCACCTGTGTTTTAGAGGTAGGTGGTACCCTCTGGTTCTGTATCAAAAGGCGTGGCAGGAGGGCATCTATGTGTTTGAGAAGAGAAATCATAACTTTCCTTTTTCACTGTGCTTTCAGAGCAATGCAACTGCTCTAAGAGCATGTGCGGTGGGGTGGGGGAGGACAGGTGCAGACAGAAATTCTTTGTTCTGAATGCTGGAAGCGCTTTTCCAAATTAAATACTCTTTCAGCAGCCTGCTCAGAAGGCTTTCTTCTGAATTTTCTCATTTAGGCTTTCTTCAAATGCTTTCATCTGTCTTTAAACCTCTGTGGCTCAGAGATCCCAGGGGCTATGAAAATTCGTTTAGTGCTCTCTCCTGCTGTTGGAGAGTTAATGCCTGTACTGCAACCCAATAGGGGAAGTAAAGAAATTCCTAGGGTCTTGCCTATGCTGACTTCAAAAGTGATTGAGCTACTGTGGCTTGAGAAATAATAGTGATCATCAGCTGAGCCGCATGACAGACTAAAATGTTATGCCAGTATCACCAGCATTGCTGTTAACAGACTGATAGCTCCTGTTTCTTGGATCCACGCAGGACTGCACAGGAGGGAAGGACATTGGCTTCTCCTTCCCGGGGGAGTGAGCAACTTAACTTACCCATGCAGTCAGCGGTGCAGCAGGGGATGTTCAGCTGTATGTGAAATGCTTGTTACCCCTAAACCTGTTCCCTGTCTATTTCAGTGAAAAGTTCAAGGGCAAGAGAAAAGTATCTCATAATCCAGATCTGACCAAGGGATACTATGTTAGGCTAATGCATTTATTTTGCAACTGGAGCAAGCCAAGAGTGAGTGCATGATCCATTTTTGGCTGCACTTTTCACTTTATTGCCCATAGCTTTGCATTAGTAAATGACACCATCTAAAATCAATTTAAATGGGTGCAAGTTAAACCAGTAGGACCTAAACCAAGTTAAATCTATTTGTACTCAGGTTTAAATATGCTATTTGTTATAGTTGATTTACTTGACCTCTATGCTTTTCAATGAAATAACTATCACATAGGAGCAAGTGAGGCTGCCATTTCCCTAACTGTTAAAACTGTCCTTAGGGAATGAATCTGTCTTTCAAAAGATTAATTCTTTGAGTAGCACAGGGGTTTGTTGGGATCTTTAGGTGTTTCTGGAATAAAGATAAGTCAGAATTTGGAATTATGAGGTCTGCAGAATGGTATTGTGAACATCTCTGGTACACAAAGCACCACGAAATACTGTTTTCATTGCTAGACCACTCTTGAAGGATCCTCTTCTGACAGCAGCCTTGCACTTGAAGTTGTCTTCCTTATTAGGTGGATCATTCATTTTTAGTACAGTAATCCTGGGATCATTTTAAGTCCTGCTACAAAGTTAGCTGTTCTTACTTTGTGATATGTTTTTGACTTGTGTTCGTTTTTATTTTTTGATGTTGCTAGTCAGGATTAGGAACTAGATATTTGATAAATAAAGGACAGTGTTGTCATAATTATAAGCTGATTTTCTCAGCAGGTCTATTAACCAGTCTTAGTATTCCTTCTGTATCTGTGTGTGGTTGTGGGTTGCCTCTTCATGGCTTCCCTTCTTTGCCCAGTCCATTAGTGGATATAGCCCTCATGGGTCTATTCAGTCTATTGAAGTGAAGAACACTTCCATAGGCAGGCCTGGGAATGAAACAATCAGTGATGGTAAGAATTGAAAAGTGTTTAAAAGTTGTCTTAGGTCATGTAACAGAAAACTGTGTTTTGTATTTATGTCATGGAATTTGGCTTTGGCTTTCTCAGCTAGATCGGGTATTCCTCCTGTGATGACCTATTCTTTTAGAGTATTTCATGTGTTCTCAGTAGCAAATATTTAAATAACTCTCACTTCCTTTCTTGCAGCTGATGAGGCCTCTCAATTGCTTGGATGAACTTTACCGACTCATAGGGTCCTTTATCCGATCCAAGCGCACCGCCGCCTGCGCATACACTGCGTGCAGTGCTTCTGGAGTGGGATTGCTTTCCGTGTCATCTGAACTCTGTAGCAGGCTTGGAGCTTGTCACATCATTATGTGCAACAGTGGAGTTCACCGGTATGATGATTTTTTTTTTCCTCCATTGATTGCAATCATTCATGCAGCCGTTGCAGGTTGGAGACCACTGCTCTTTATTAATAGAGGGTTCTTACACTAAATACCTAATATCTTAAACTAATCTATATCTATAGATATCTAACATACTTGAAAGATTTTTGGTGAAATTCTAGAATTGTATTTGCAGTGACTGACAGAAACGAGCAGTACAATTTGTGTTTTGTGCAGTTGTAAAGGATTGTTCCTCATTCAAGTCAGTAAAAGGCAGACATCTGAATTGCTAAAGCAGAAAAACGAACATTACCTGTATGAATACCACCTACCATATTGAACTCTTAATACAGGCAAGAAATGCTGAAATTTGTATTTACTTTGTATGCTAGAGGGAACAATAGTAGAACTTGTTTCAAGGAAAAAAATGTAACTTAAGACACACGTTTTTGCAGGAATACTTTATGATAAGTAGAGGTTCAGCCTGTAGCGTGGTTGATATGTTTAATACAATATCAAAAAATAGACTGACCTATAATCAGCTGATCTTTGTCATCAACCCTAAGAGATTTTATTAGACAAATATATATATGACAATAGCATCATTATTTATATGACGAAAACATCATTACAGACCTCTCTAATATTGTTTATGCTCCAGCTGGGCAGATTACAATTTTTTTGGTCCATTCCCCTAAAAAAGCAAAGACTACAACTGGAGAACGGGAAAAAAACCCCAACAAACAAAAGACCTAACATAACAAATAATCTGATGCTAAATATCTGCACGTTTTATAAGAATTCCAAACTGTAGATCAGAAGTAGCAGTATGTAAAAAATGGTGCTTAGTTTCTGATCTGTGCAAGTCCTTACTTTAGCAGACTTGGTGACCTGGTGTTAGAATGAGCATTACTTCCTCTTCATTTTAAGTAATATCCTTTCTTTAACGGAGCTCTGACGAGGGAAGGAAAGAAAAAGGCAATTGCAACATAAGCTGCAATGGAGATTATCAGGCATGAAGAAAAGGAAAAGCTCCATATATAGCCAACACCATTAAATTGTGCAAGGATAATGCTTGCCATTTGACAGAGATTGCAACAGACTATTTGTATTACTCTCTGTCAATGATACCAGTGTATATATCATGCTATATACTGCACTTGACTTTAGGTAATAGCAGAAAAAAGCTGTGTTATGTACCACTAGTCACTATATCAGATGAAGATGGAAATACTATTTAGCATGGGCTGTCATGATGCTGTTGTTTCAGAAGGCCATGAAGCTATAAAGTTTTTCTCATTGTCTTGGTTTCAGTTTCATGTCTTATGTGATCAGAAAAGACTGGGCTTAATTGTGCCATTTTTTATAAAGCTGGGTTTCATCACCATTTCATGAATTCGTTAGTATATTTGTGCCAAAAATTCTTGCAGTTTAACAATAAAGTCAGAACAACTTTAATAGCCCAAATAACCTATTACTCTGTAGTGTGTGGGTCACAAATTATTCAGAATAATTTGGTGACTGAAGAAGATGTGGTTTGCTTATATCTGAACATGAACTGTTCTTAGATGAAAATAAATTAGCCATCAAATTTCTACTCAAAACTAGGGGTAAATCAAAGGTATAAACTATTAAATGTTTATTTAGTATATTTTAAAACCACAAAATATTAGAAACCCAACATATTGGATTTAAAGACTGTATTAGGAATAGTCATTCCCATGGGAATGGGATTTAAAAGTGCTATGTGTGGGTTTCCATCTGGATGTTAAAGGACTTAATATCACCTCTTCATATAAAGTAAAGATGCAAAACACCTCTCTAAAGCATATCTAGTTCTGCTTTACAGTGAGTCCATTTGAGCTTTGGTACTAGATACTGTTACTTCATTTGTGCATTAATACTGCCTTTTTGGCTGCCATCTGTTCAGAGAAAGAAACATCAATTCTTGGCATTATCAGAGGTATTTTAAGATAGGCCCTCCAGGAAAAAGGAATGGATTACTTGAGAATTTTTAGAGGTGCTCAGGAGTTTGTGCCCAGAATTTCCAAAAGTTCAGAAGAAAATCTCTGCATTTAGAGACTAGGAGGGATTCATGTGCTCTTATTTTTTGAAGTGGTAAAAGCTGAGGAAGATTTTTAACAATGGTTTTCTGAAGTTACTGTTGTGCATACAAACTGGATGGATGAAGTTTTTCCTTAGCATTTGGAGTCATATGAAGTCACTTCATGAGCTGTTTTCTCTTTCTGGCCTCCCTAGGCCACCTCTCTACAGTCCAATACTAAGTGGGGGCTCTGCTTTTTGGCATTCTGAAATTGCCTTTGCACTGATAGCCAGATCAAGGACTCCTGACTGTTTTTTAGCACTATGCTACGGATATTAAATGAGTTGAAAACTGGTAATATCTACAGATGCTACTAGGTAAACAGATGGGAGAAAGATGTGAATTGTCCTTGTCGATTAAACTTTGAAAATCTATTCACTTATCAGTCCTACCAGCTTAAAAATTAAGACTTGGAGGAAGGTCCCCCTATGCTTTCTTTTAAAAAGCCTTCATTTTAGCACAATTTCTATGATTGATCTCTAACGGCAGTGAATGTCTGAAAGTCTGTGAAAGAGTACAGGGTGCTCTGCTCATCTTTCTTTTGTTCTTGGGGAGTGGGAACTGAGCAAGCCATTAATCTGTCAAAGTTTAGATATATTTAATAGATTTTTATACATGTATATACCTTCCCTCATTCAATTTATCTGTCTTTTACTGAACTGACTGGAGAGCCCTTTCTGTGTTTACTCAGCTTAGGTGTCATGAATTGATGGGGGCAGAGGGGAGATTGGGCCACCATTCCTACTAACCAGACTAAAGTCCCAGATAACTTGTGAGGGAGGCGCTGGTTGACAGTCCAATGCAGAAAAGACCAAGAACTATGAAACAGCAGCTTTGTCTGCTTTGACAGTGATTGCTGATCTCTGGATAAGCAATGTCTTGGTTTCTGACTTCTCTGTGATCCATATTAAATTGCTTTTTACGCTGCACTAGGCTAAAACAGCTTGACAGAGTTCATACTTTGATCCCTATATCCAAGATAATGCTGGGGATTTTGAATTGCTGGTGATTGCTTTGCTTTGATTTTTATTATGACAATATGTTTACCAATTTACATTAGAGCCTGCAATCCTATATCTATTTCAGACAGCAGTTCTTTTCAAATGCATTTCAATCACCAGAAAAACAAGAATGGGGGAAAATAAGTCCCTTTAACCTTCACTCTCCTAAGTGATGTGTCAATGCTATAAATCTCCGCTTGGATTATCATACATCTGGAACAGAGCTCTAAATTAGTTCATAAAATCAATAGTTTGCATTTCTATTTTCCATTTTTTGATCATCTATAATTATATTTCTGCCTGCCAGTCAGATGTCACCCTGTAAACAACACTCTGCTTTCTTCACTTGTATTCGTTCTGTTTGAAGTTGCAATCGATCTGTACAAATGTGGGTGATGAAAGGCACTTTTAAATTTTATTGAATCATGATGCTAGCTCCTGCTTGAGGAAGAAGAGCAAGACTGCACCACACAGACATGTCTTAGCCTCTTTCCTTGCCAAAATGAAATTAGGTGCAGCAGCTGCAGAAGTCTGTTCAGGGACCATAGGCCTTACAGGCTCAAAGGAATCCTTTAAAGCATCCAAATGAAACAAATCCCAAGTTTATTTAAATTTTTGCATTTCCTGGAGGATCAAGAGAAAAGTAATTTATAATCGTGATGAACCCCAGAAAAATCACCATCTTATTTTCTTTTCTGGATTTTAATTTCCCCTCGAGAAATTCTCTTATTAGTGTTACCATCCTTCAAGCGATGGGGTTCTGGCTGGCAGACGGTCAGCTGAATGATGAGGCAGGTTTTGCCAAGGGTTGATTATGCTGTCTCCTGTAGCTGGCACTGCTCCTGCAATTCAGCTAAACCTGCTTCATCTTCCACATTGCAAAGCAGAGTAACACCATAAGCTGTCCATCATGGCCAGCTGCCTTTCTGTGAATCAGATGAAACAAGGTGAAAAATGAGTTCTCTGAATTTGTGCTTTGGACATTCATAAGAATCCTTTGTTCTAAATTATTGTAGAATTTTTTCTGTAGGAGTTTAGTTCTGAGCTCAGTGAGCATGTGCTACAAAAAAAAAGTCTCCTTGAAGTTTTGTGCCTGTATTAAGGCTATTAACTCCACAGTAAGAAAGCTTTTGGGGATTGATGGGACTACTTTCAGGAGGCAGGTCAGCACAGCCTGAAAAACTAATCTGTGCTCTTCTCCAGCCATCTGGTCTCAACTGTCTTTTCAGTCCTGTTCTCTTCTGTTTTTTAAATGATAGTTCTGTTATGTCTATCTACAATTAGTGTATTTTTGTGATACCTACTAAGGTATAAACAAATTTTTCTTTTTCTAAAATAGTTTAGGATAATAGAGTATTTCATTCTGTGATGGTTACTGAAAACAGTTACATAACTTTTAAATCTGTGAGAATTTGTCTTAAAACAAAATAAATAAGCCATTTAGCACAAATGAGTTCTTCCTACAGTGGTGATCATTTTATTTTGCTCTATATTTGCCTTTCATATGCAATCTGGTACATTTTGCTTTGTTTTCTCTAATACATATGTGATGGACTATAGTCTTACTGTTCTTTTGCATGCTTTAAATTCTGAGACATTATTTTGTTTAAAATGCTATCTGAAAATGCAGAGAAGTTCATAAAATGCACTGAGACAGATAAGATGGATCTAAGTTGTTACTAGTATGGATTTCAAGGTGTACTTTTTTTCTATTTGGATTCCTTTTAACATTGTGGATATTTGACACACAACTCTGTCACCGCGCTCTGTAGAATCATCTTCTCACTCTTTAGTTCCTGCAGCATTGCCTTATCTGCAGTCCAGGTCTTTGAATCTGATTTTTTTTGTACAAAATCTGCTACATTCCAATAAAAATAAGAGTAGGACCTCTCAAACAATCTAAAATTAAAAAATTAGCCAAATCTTTAATTTTCTGGCATGGAAGAGAGTTAAGTGAATAGCCTGCGCTGAACCATTGCAAGACAGGAAGTAAATGGCAATTTTCTAGCAGATTTACATGCCTTCTTACAGGGGAAGAAGCCTTTAATGTGAAAGACTTTCTGCACAGAACAAGAGATAATGACCAAAGCTGGCGTTTCATATGACTTTAAATTTTGTTTCTTAGTTTGTTTTTGCAAGTATTAACAGAAAATGAGTAAATAAAATGGGTAAGGGAATACTTTGAATCTTTTGGAAATGCTGTTCTTTCATCAAGAAAAGAATATTTAATAGTGGAAGTGCCTCCTTGCAACATTTCAAGCTGATTAAAAGTGGCAAGATCTTACAGGAAGAATGATTGTGGAAAGATGCTCCCTGCAGTTTTTTAACACTGACAGATGATGTTTGGTGAAAAGAAGAAAGAAGTATGCTTTTTTTCCCTTCAATTTCTTTGAAAAGCTCTCTGTTTAAAAAGGTAGAATAGTCACATTTATTTCTGGAAATAGATTGGATGACAGTAATCTTTCAAATTAACTACAGGAGAAAATATTACCCACTGCATGTTTCATTCTTCAGAATTAAAATTTACTAATATTGAATATAATATACCTGATAAAAATATAGTTGTAACCTACAAAAGAACTCATTAACCAAGGTTAGGTCTGAAATATGGCTAATATATGCTTACCTCTCAAGACTAATTCTCTTCTTGATAAGTTCATGCCATCTACTTCAGCAAGTCAGAAATCTCTTGGTAGTTTGTGTCTGAAAATATCTGGTAGAGCTGGGTTTGATTATCCTGTCATAGGATGGTGGATGTGTGCCTAATAAGGGAGTTGGAATGCCTTTGTTCTGAGGTTTATACAACTACATAATCACAGTGGTGCCTGTTGTGAATGAAACCTGTACATGCTGATGCTTAATGGATAAAAGGCAGAAGATCCCTTAACCATGGACTGCCCATTCGGTGTGGTAGTGGTGTATGTTCCACAGATAGTTGCTTTTTGAAAGGTTGTTTATGATTACTGAAACATCGTAATTGAATAAATATACTTCATGGGCAGAGTAATTACTTTCTGTATGTTGGACTAGTCTTCAGTAGATGGTTTCCATCCACTACTGACTTTAAAGTAGTGGCCTTTCCACACTGGCAGCATCTCAGCTTAACAAAGGTTCATAAAGGGACTGAACCTAAGTCCTGAACTCCAGTAGAGTTTACTGTAATTGTAAAATACAGTACTATAGTTTAATGTATGAACTTCATGCTCATTTTCTCTCTAATATTAAATGACTGGCCCAACTTGCCTCTCCCTGTGAAAAGAAATTCTGTTCAGCAAAGTTTCAGTATATGGGCACAGAGAATGCAAGATTCAGCTTTACTTGCATGGAGATATTGCTGCGTACAGACTTAAATAATATTTGCTCTATAAGCACTAATTTAAATGACAGCAGAAAAAAATAAATACTTGTGGTGTAATTGGTTTGAAAGGTGGTCAAATGTAGGTGTGATTAGCTTATGATGTACAGGAAGAAAAGTAATTAAAATAATAATAATGGCATTATATTATATGTTGAGTAGAAGCTTTAGATTTTAATTAGACTAAGCATACATGCACCCTTTTCATTTTTTTTCCTATTCACATAGCCAGAACATAATTCATTTTGACATCCCTGACTGTGGTGACTACTAAACCAATTTGTTTCACCTCATCTTTTCTATTCAGGACATTTTTCTAAGGAATGTTTTGATACATCTTTGGATGTAGGATGGCTGAAAGCCTAATTGAAACCTGAGAATGAATTGAATGATTTAGATTCTTTTTACTCTGGTAACAGATATACACTTTGCTGAGTGGCAGCTCTGTAGGTAGTGAACATGAACTCAAATTATTTTTCCTTTCAAGTGACATTGGACAAGCTGTTGTGAAATAATCAATTTCTTAGAAAATGCCAGTCTGTTTTCCTATTTTGTAACTCCATTTTCAGTATGGATGTGTGTCTGTCCGACTGATTTGCAGCCTTTTAGTGAAAACCACATCCGGTCAGAAACAAATGGACTATTGGTGATAGAAAATGATTTAATCTCATTTTTTTCAGACTTGTTTAGGATGTTTTGATCCAGAAGATGTTTGAAAGTTTATGTTTAATCTTCACATCAGTACTTTCATGACTGATGGGAGATTGGGGATAGTAGGCAGGGGCTGGGAGCAGCTGCAGCCCCTTCTGTTTCTTGGAAACCAAATGGATGAAATAAGGAATTCTCAGCCCAGTTGTCCTGGGAAATCCAAATGTCTCTTCCTTGCTGCTGTAATCTGTCAAGGTAGGGATTTGTCATTCGAACTGACATAAATTGTGAGATGATGAATTTGAGTCTTTTGTTTTTCTGGCATAAAAAAAAGGGATGATAGGAAAAGAGAGGGAGTGAGAACAGATTTTGATTTGTTTGCAGTGTAAAATCTATGGATTTGGGCTTTATGCTTCCCATAACAGAATGCTATGAGAGCACTGAAGGAGTTTTTCCCCAAATATTTTCCTCATTTGGTTTTTCTGGGTGATTGCATCCAAATGACCAAATACTTTCAGTGGTCAGAACTGCTTCCAGATTGCTTTGTAAACTTTAATAGCATCTGCTTATCAGCTCTCAAAATGGGGGGAGAAGAGTGGATTATTATATACCGCAAGTATTTGCTGACAATCCTTGATATTGAACATTGCTCAGGCCACTAGAACTATCTTAAAATATGAGGAATAACCAGCTTTCATATTGTTTAATAAAATTTTAGAAGTTATATTGTTTTAAATTTGCATTGCTTGATCTCTTCATGCTTGGCAGCCCTATTGCTGAGGTACTTCCAGTTATGACTTTTCCATGTTACCATCTGATTTTCTGTGTGTGCATTTGTGTCTTTCACAGCTGGTTTCCAGGGCAGTTTGATTTGTGATAAAGGGATATGTACTAATTAAAATACTATTTGAAGAGCTGGGAGAAAGCACCAGCATGTAGATACATGTGAGTCACTGTGTAAGGTTTACATGATTGGTTTTATTAGAGGATGTCATCTCACTAATTTGGTGTTCAACTAAAATGAAACTATTTGAGTGTTGTTGGGTTTTGTATTTAGAGAGTTTATTTCATAATTTATTTCATAATCAGAGGACAAAAACCATAACCATAAATTTGTATTTAATTCTGCCATTCATCAGACCTCTTATGTTCCCTAGGAGGAACACAAAACCTAGTGATTGCACCTCTAATGAAACAGTATATTGAAATTCAGTCATGTCACTGATTCAATTTTAACAATTTTTAACATATGTTAATAAGAAGTTTTTTTAAAAGAAAAAGTGGATGTATCTAACCAGCATTACTGTAGGACTTCACCTCAAATGTAAAATGTTCTATTAAAGAGGTGTGATAATATTTAACATCACCACTGCTGTCATCTTGAGTGTCTTTGCTACTAATTTCACAGGATATGTTAAAGTTACTATCCTTAGAATCACTATTCTTATTTGCCATGACGTAAGATCTTTAATTTTAGCACAAATGTTTCAGGATTGTATTGTAGTTGTTGCCTACTTCCATAGCAGCCTCTTAAAGAAATCTTTATTATGCTATTTTACACTTTGTCTCTGCTTTTCCCACTCTGGTTATATCTTTATCTACACACTTGGCAACTGTATTTCTGAATCACAATTGGCATTGTCAAAATGTAGAGGCCTTATACTGTCCATGATTGCCAACCATTTCATCAGGTTTTGGACAGGGAACAGTTTGGCAGTCTTTTTCAATCACAAAATTGCACATAATTCTTCAAGCTGACCTTCATTTAGGAGGTTGTTAGTTCTGATTGACGCATGCAGAATAAGATTTTTTGGTTCTTTCAGTCTTGGGGTTTCAGGAAGATGGGATATATGGGAAAGTTGGCTCAGTAACCACTTGGTTGAAAGTGTACTTTGACCCCATTAACACCTACTATACCTACTGAGAAGCTTTTTACCCTTTTTTTTCTGGCTTAGATAACACCTGTAAAACTACATTTCAGGTACTTTTGCTTTTTTCCACTGTCAGTGGGACAAAGCTTCCTTTCCTGTCTGGTCTTGAAGGTTGTATGTTTGGATTTTGGTGCTGGCAAATATTATGAGCATATACTTTGTGCAATATTTCACCTTTCAAAGACAAGACGAAGTCACAGTGTGTAGAATTTTTAATCTAATACTTAGCTATCTTGCACCTTAATCAAACACATAACGCAAAAGGTCAATAGATTTTTACCTCCAGTTAACTCTGAGGTCAGTGTATACATGAAACTGAGAAATGAAAATTATTTCATTATCAAGGAAAATCACTTAGCTTATAAATTTTTAATGAAAGGCCGTTAATAAAGCTACAGATCAAATTAAGCGTCTTCTACATTCACTACTGTGAAACTTTTTACAGTCCAGAAATTAACTTAAGCAGCATTTAAAACGTGTCAGGGGTTTGGTTTTTTTCAGTAAGAAAATAAGCGCAGATGTATTTTTCCTCCTACATATCTTCTGCTCAGCAAGATGAGTGTTTGATTGAAACATATTGTCTGTTCTGTGCGCATATTATAAACTATTCAAAATACTTTGGTCAGGATTTTGCCAAAAGGCTACTCAAAAGTCTATTTTAATCATGTGCCTTGCTTTTATTATTTGAACTTGAAAACCACAGCTTTTTTTGGGTTCTCTGAGGTAGAATCATTTTCTGTACAATCCACTTTTCTGGTTGAAGAGATTTGATTATTGCAGTGCTTTGGTTGTGAACAGAAAAGGAATTTATATAATTTAAAAAAATTTTCTTTTTGGGTTGTCACTCCCTCATGCACTTACCAAGCCATAGTTGGGTTGTGGGGTTTGTGTTTTGGTTTTGGTTTGGGGGGGGTTGGTTTGTTTGGTTGTTTTAACAACATAACGAGGCAAATGCATTTAATTCTAAGCAGCAGGAACACTTATTACACTTAAAGTCTTTCTGCTTAGAAACATTATACTGTTCAGACTAATGCCTGCGCCGAAGAGGGAAGGATAAGGGGACAGGTCTACTATGTAATATTTTCATTTATATTTTCTTTTTAAAAAAGATAATTGATATAGAAGCAATTATTTCTAAGGAACTCTCTGCTAGCAGATAGCTGACTTCTGTGTTCCATTGCAGCTGCACTCTGAGCGTTACCCTGGAGCAGGCCATCATCCTGGCTCGGAGCCATGGGCTACCTCCTCGCTACATCATGCAAGCTACAGATGTCATGCGCAAACAGGTAGGATGCTCGCTGTGGGTGAGATCTGCAAGTTTCCAAACAAGACGTTATCATCTAGAAAGAATGGCTTGGCCAGGCATTTTTTAACCTCCATCTTAATGTTGTGTAATATCTATGTGAGTTTTGTTAGTTTGGGTGGTTTTTTGTTTGTGCGTTATTTTGGGTTTTTTTTAATCTCTTCCTTTATTGGTGACTGAAAGAGGTTGTGTTATTTTTTTGATACAGACATAGGCCATTTTTAACCAGATGCTTGCTTTCTGTGTGTGTGTAAATGGCTCATAATTTTTACAGGGTTATGATTTTACTAAAAGCTTTTTGTGTAGTCACTGCTGTGGCATCACCTTACATCTGAGACAGTCTTTATTTTAATATATGTGATCCATAAAAATAACTTAAGATTATTAACTCTTGTTAATAACAAGTGACTTATGTACTGAATAAAGGGGAAGTGTAGAAGAGAAGGGCAGAAATAAATACTATTGGTTTTAAATTTCCAGGCAAGATTCCTGAGGACAATGTGCTTATTTCAAAATAATGTTTTCCACTCTTTGGTCATAACAGAATAGGATTTAGAGGCTGTTGTGGATAGATAACCACTGCAACATGAACTCTTGGTGCTAAGGTATGCTAAAAAATACTGGATTGAAAAGCAATATCAACTAAAAATAGGGGATACACTCTACCGTATTAGCACTACTTTTTCTAAAATATCTTGTTATCAGAAAATACTTTCAAAAGGATGAAACTTGGAAGGAATTCAAAGGAGGAGCACAAATGGTCCAGAGGTTGATAGACAAGGCTTATGAAGTGAATATTAAAGAGCTAAACCTATTCAGTTGATCAAAGAGAGGATGAGTGGAGCTTAATTACCCTATGTGCATATGGAACATATATCCCAGCCTGTGTTAGCTTTCAATCCTATTACAAAATCATAAACAAGATACAGGATGCACTCAATCTTAAAGTGAAAAAAAATGTTGGAACAATTAATCACAGATAAAACAGGATTAATAATTTCTGGAGTTTAGATGGCATCTAATTTATTGTTTTCATTAATTTTGCTACATATTTTTGCAGCAATCACAGTTATGAAAATTATTAAACAACTATACTTTACTTCTAGCTTGCTGTAGACAAAAATACACGTATGCTAGATGACACCTTTAGTCTGTTAAAGCAATTGTGTATAGTCTGAAGCCATATGTTCAGATTACATGTAAGTGTTGCTGCTGAACATGGGTACATCAAAGTATTTAGTCTCATTCCTTTTTATATTGGACTATCACTTAATTCAGTGCATAAATTAAGTTTCTGTATTGAAAAAAATGCCCCCAAGGTTCTTGAATCAAGTTGTGTACATCTGCTAAGGAATTACATCTGTAACTTGACTTGTAAAGAAAGCTACTGCTGTATAAGAATAAACTTGCATGTGTAGATTGATATGTCTGCTCCTGAACTTCTAGACAAAAGGCAGTATTTTGAGTATTTTGCATTCAAAAAACGTAGTTGTAGAGTTCTTCATGTATCTGCTTGCAGGATATGTTCTGTCAAAGTATTCATTTTCAAAATACAGGTCTAGGCCATTTCAAAAAATGCTGATTCATTTGTGGATCTTCTGCAGTTTTTTAAATGAAAATGAAAGATAAAATGAAAGGAACTCACATGGCTTTGAGCAGCTGTAACTGTACTTGCTCAAATACAGATGTGGTGAAAGGCCTTCAGTGAGGCTACATTCTTTGAAGTAAAACAGCAGGTGATCAATAGCTGTTTAAGATACCAATATCTCAATTCCAGCCACAAACACTGCAAAAAAGTGTGCTAGTATATCAAACCAGACTTTTTTCACACATTCTTCCTCTTGCAGGAGACCACTGTAGGATTTAATAGAGTAATAATCTTTTGTTGTAATTTTAAATCAGTCTTGAAGTTCTGTAGTAGAAATATAACCCTCTATTAAATTCTAAATGTTTTGGGGTAATTTCAACAACGCACTCTGGTATTTTCTAGAAACCTGTTTGGATTTAATGTTTAAATTATCTGTAGAATTTAATTGTCAGGAGCATAATGCAGGCCATAAAACTTGGAAGGAAAAAAAAAATAAAAAGGCTTCATGGGGTTTTATGCAGAACATTTAGTTAAGGGCAATATATGTGCCTTTCTCCTGGCTTCATATAAAACAAACTAATGAATTTGTTAGCCCATTTACACCCTAAATCTTTTGTGGAATAAAGATAGTAGCCATAGGGAGGTGCAAATGAAAGGACATCGATTCCATCTGTTGCTCAGCAACATTAACTTCTGGCAGTATCAGCTTTCCACAAGGGGAAATTGTCTCTAATCAAAGCTGATATGTTTTCCAACTTGGTGCACCAGTAATGAATAACTGAAGTCACCTGATGGACTGGGTGACCTCAGGAATTTATTTATTTTTTTTTAAATTGAATAAGGTCAGAATCTTGTTGAGCAATACTCATAATAGCCCCAACTGTATTGTTGGAACAAGGTTCAAAGTAATTGCCCTGTGAGTTATAAGGTATTCACAAGCACCTGGTCTGTGAGAATTAACAAAAAGAAACCAATTTGTGAGAGTGGGTATGACTTGGGTCTGTGGGATGGTTTTAGTTAAGTAGTTTCCGGTTTTTTCTGCTAATCCAGTCTTGATTGATTTATAAAATAAAAAAATTGACAAAACGTCCCAACTGTCTTTTAGTAACTTTTTTTACTGATGTATATACTTATGTAAACATCTGTACCCACAAAATACTATGTAAAGCATCCTGACAGCACTGTGTCTTCAGGATACAGCAAAGTGTGGAGAGGATAGAGGCCTAGAAAGGGAGCTGCCAGGGGGCAGAGGGCTCTGAGGAAGAAAGGTAACTAAAAAGCTGATAAACAGAAAAGGCCGGGAGAGAATTTCTGCTGGTTTTTTTATATGAGTAATCATTTTTTCATGCCTTTTTGTGACTATAATAGCAGCACTACATTTTGAATAATTCTTATAAGAGCTGTACTGATTTAGAGCTTTTTGAACAGGACATAAAGACAATCTGTTTTCTTTATGTGACTGGTTCTTGCTATCCTTAAATTAGTGTGTAACTTGAAAATAAACCTATAATTTTTTCTCAAGGCAATGAGAATACTAGTTCTTACAGAAGAGTCCAGATTGTTGGTGTCTCCCCAGAGCTGCCATCGTATTTCACCAGTGCTCTGGCAGTACTGATACGCAGTGGGTAACGTTCTAGAGTCACATAGCACAGCTATCCTTTATGCCTCTGTGAGACAAACAATCTCAATTAAGAATAATATTGGAGAAGTATAAATTAACACTAGATGGAAATAGAAATGGTATAATGATACTCAGTGGTGACAAAAAGATGTCATGTAGCACATTGCTAGTAATTCTTGAGCGCATTTTCTCAAAAGAAATAAGACTCTGGTGGTTTTAAGTAAGGTCTAATTCGTGCCTCTACTAAACAATAAATTACATTAATATATAAAACTAGACTTCTTTTTAAATCAATGTATTTCATTTATTATGTGATCAAGATACTAAAATTAGTTTTTCTAGTGAGTGATGCAAGTAAAAATAGGTTGGTTTTGTTCTCAGTCACAGCAGGGATGTCCAGGATCTGCACGTGATTGATTTAGATAGTTTTTGCATATATATCTATAGTCTGGCTCTCAGTGATGTTAAACATGTGCCAGTCTCAGCAGTCTGTCATGGTGAGGTTTCTTTAATAATTAAAGAAAAATAAATAAAGAAAAAGTTTAGGAAGTGGCACCAAGAAAAGGACAGCGGAGATGATGAAGGTCTGGACTCAACATGTCTAACTCTGTAACCAACACCTGATCAGCTATCTTTATGTCATTCATGACAGACATTTGTTGCATCTGTTATTAAACCTCTAGTAGTGGAGATTCCTTCTCAGTGTTTCCCATGTAGTCTGTTCCAGAGTTTTCTTAACCTTTTCATTAGGATGTTTTACTTTATGTGTCATTTAACTGAGATTTTTCCTTTTTTGTTTTTTTTCCTTCGATTCCTGTTTTCTATCCAGTATACCATACACTTGGAGACTAGATTTGATTACTTTTTTAGCAGTAGACTTTCAGTGTTTCTGTTGTTTCCAGAGATGGGGCATCTACCACTACTCTGGCCAACCTTTTCCAGTGTTTTACCACCCTCATCATAAAAAATGTTTTCCTTATATCTAGGCTGAATCTACCTTCTTTCAGTTTAAAAACATTACCCCTTCTATTGTTACAGGTCCTGCTAAAAAGTCTGTCCCAAATCTGAGTATCATTTCCCTGATAAGCCATCATTTGTGTAGATAGAAGAAATCAGTTCATCCGATTTGTCATTTTTCAGTTGTGTTCTCTTACCACATCATCCTCCCCATTCTCTACTGAACTATTTTCAATTTTTTTATTAAAGATGAGAAGTAACTATGAAGAATTGCAAAAGAATCTTGCAGGACTTCATGACTGAGCAAAAAAATAGCAGATGAAAATCAGTGTAGATAACTCCTAAGTGAAGTATACTGGGGAAAAAGCAAACCCTAAGTTCACATTCGAAATAATTGACTGTGAGGTTGCTGTTCCATTTCATGTTCAGGACCTCAGGATATGACAGAAAACATCATCTCAGTTCTCAGTAGTTATTAGTAAAGCAGAAGTTATAATAGTTTAGGCAGAAATAGATGACTGAGTAGGAATCATGCTGTCATGACTGTATTTTGAACTATTTTGAACTGTTCTTATCCCTTCCATAAGGACATAGCATAGTGGAAAAGGTTCAGAGAAGATCAGAAAAAAAATTATCAATGGTTGGGAATGGTTTATAGACAGAACAGGCAGCCAGACAAAATAATCTAAGACTGGTCAGCTTCACAAGTGAAGGAGGAAATGACAGACCTGAAGAACATGTGTCATGGGTAGGGACTGACCATTGTCTTCACCAATGCAGAACTAAAGACATCAAATGAAACTGTCAGATTAAAACCAAATAAAAGTAGTGGAAAGCTGCAGAGAGACTTTTTACAAGGTCATGTAGTGTCACTTAGGACAATGAAAGAGAGTGGGCTTAGATTGATTCTTTAATTTAGAAAAAAATTTATACTTTAGGTTTAGAAATAATTCTTTACTGTCAGGATGGTGAGGCACTGGAACAGGTTGCCCATAGTAGCTGCGGATGCTGCATCACTGGATGTGTTCACGGGTATGTTCAGGTTGGACAGGGCTTTGAGCAACCTGGTCTAGTGGAAGGTGTCCCTGCCCATGGCAGGGCGTTGGAACTAGATCATCTTTAAGATTCTACCAACCCAAACCATTCTATGATCCCTGACATAACAAGCTTGTGCCACATAAGATTGCGCCAAAGATGTGGATCTCCTTTCACAAGAAGGTTGGGGATGTGAATTTATTAATGGATTCAAGATGAGAAGGGAAAGAAGAGAATCACTGAAACTGATTAAATACGTACCTGCTGCTGAACAGAGGAGGTGTAGAATGGCTAATTATTGAATTCTGGAGGAGTTCCTGGGGAAAAACATGTTTGTCATGCTTTATAGTCGTGTGTCTTTGCAATTGTCAGAGACGAGCTTACTGAGCTAGATGTAACTCTAGTGAAATAATTTTATATTCTACCTTCAGTTTTATAGGTATTCTAGTTATTATTTTCTATCTTTACCACTGTCTTTTGTTCCTACAAAAAATGTAAGGACACAGTATTTCTTTTTGTGGCAAATGTTGATTTACATAAGCCCCAAGGACTTACATGTATATAAGTAGACAGCCTTTTTTATCTTCTGTTTGAGCCTATAGCAATGAATTAATACCTTCTCAATTACCTGGGTACCCAATTTCAGTCAAATGAAAGGTCTAGTTTCATTGTACATAATTGAACCAATGATTATACCTCTTTTACATTCATGTGAATCTGGCACTGCAGTTCTGTTAGGAATGTAAATTATCTTTCATGTTTCACATCAATCCAAGATCTCACTGTAAGAATTCTGAGGTTATAGATTTTTGTCCTGAATTTAGGTAGTACAGAAAGAGAAAAAGTAAAAAAGGAGTTTCCAAATCCTTTAAAATGGTAGAAAACATAACATTCTTTGTGATGACTAATAAAACTGCACTTTAAAAGCTAGACCTCATAATTTAAAAACAAATTTTACTAAATTCTTTGCTATATCTAAACTAGTTTGTTTGTTTCATTATCATGTATATGAACATTGTTTGTTTTATTAACTTTCTTCTTATTGGATGAGTCAGTGAGATAAAAACACTTTCATTATTGTTTTTAAAAGGATCAGTTAAGGTACAGAGAGACCAGTATTTCTAGTTGACCCTGCTATAAGGAAGGGTATTGGACTAAACAGTCTCAGGAGGTTCCTGCCAACTTGATTTATTTTTTTGTGACTCTTTGATTATAAAGGAAGATTAGGTACTGCATTTTTCTTTTCAATCCTTATTTAGTACCTCAATTTAGGCCATTTTTGTAGTTTTGTAGCTGTTTATAGGAACTAATCTGTAATATTTGTTTGTCCAGAAGTTCATAGAAAATAAGTGGCATTTCAGAAAAGAACTGTATCCATGATTTCTACAACAATGGTGACAAAAATCAAATTGAAACAAGATGTGTTTGGATTGTTTTAAACCTTAAATGTTATTTTTTAATTAATGTCTTTTATATTAGCAAATGGAAATATTTTTGTTTCTTTTCTGCATATTTCTCTAAGTTGAGAATTAATGTACTACTTTAACTTGTTCCCCACCTTAGGAGATGATAGTTCTTTTGGGAGATGCAATGTATTTATTAATTAATTGTAATCAATAGTTATATTCATCTGGAAAGTTCAGAAAATTCCCTAATTTGTGTTGGAATAAATGAAGCAAAACTGTTGTTTTTCTTTCCCAGGGTGCAAGAGTACAAAACACAGCCAAGAATTTAGGAGTGAGGGATCGAACGCCACAGTCTGTGCCAAGGTAACTGATTCTTTGTGTCCTAGACCATGTTTTTTTCTAGTTTGTGCCAAATTCAGTCATAGCTGCTCAAAACCTAGCAGTAAACATTGACTATATTGTGCTGCAACTGTAAAATTTCGCTTAAGGCACGTAAAATCAATTGTGTTCTTAGCCATACAGTTTTACTTCAAGTAATTAGATGCAGAAGTTCAGGCTATGTAGCACTTCAAAACATTCCCATTTTTGAAAAATGAAATCTAGTTCATGTTAATTATGAAAACACTGGACTAAGTCCTTCATCACTTGTAATGCTTAGTGGTTTTGGGGAAATACTCATAACTAAATCCATAACCCCATTTTAATGAAATACTGTACCACAGTATCTCAGCAAAATCATGTTCTAGTTATGTTTAGAGATGATGTAGTCTTTCTTTGTTTCTTTCCGAAACATCCATTAGAGTGAAAAATGGACTGTTCTATATTTATCCAGCTTTTTAATGCTGTGATGGATTGCAGGTATCTGAAATGTTTCTTAACAAGCACAATACTTATAAATGAAAATAACCAAACAACCATGTTCTTAATTTGCTCTTGAAGTTTGGTTCTAGTAATCCAGTACTAATTTAAACTGGTTTTTACTAATTTAAAACATAATATTTTTTGTGGACTCATGATAACACATTGAATGCTTAACAGAGTAAACAGATCTGTGAAATACATAACAAACCCACTGTGGTGTTTAAATTTCAATAAGGAAACAGGGAATTAGTAAAACCTCATAGAGGTAACCATGTGAATGAACACAAATGATATCCATAGCCTTCTGTGCTCTAAGCACTAACAATCAGGAACTTGTTTACACAATTTGCTCCCCTTTCCTCAGGTGTCCCTGTTTCTCCCAGTAGGGAATCAGGCTACTGCTCATAACTTGTTTGCAACAGATCACCACACACTGTTCCATGCCGGTGCTTACTCTGATTCTAGAAAAGGAGTGTACCTTAAGTGTAAAAGGTGTGAGTAAATCTGAGTAGCAGCTACTGTTCAGTTGCTTACTGGCAGCATTTGTTGGAGCATGTATGCATTTTGCATGCCCCATAAAGGAGATTAAGTATCATCCAACAAAAGTACTGATTCTGGAGTAAATCCATCAGCAATGTAGTCATTGCCCTTAGCGGCAGATGAGGGCATCCTTTTTCACAGTAGTGATTAGTTTAGAGGCAGTGTAGGACCAAAATTCCCTGACCAACTGTCTTGCATTGTGGGAACCTATGACAATAAATTAACATTTTATTACATTAAAAGCTGTGAGAAGCCTTTTCATATTTTGAACAGTATGATTTGGGCCTTAAATGGAGTCCTGCTTTCTGACATAAATCTGGGGACAACCAAAGAATTGGTGCAAAACAAACTTTTCCCACCCCTACATGACAGAGCTCTTGTCATAAAGGAAAAATCTAAGTTCTTGAAAAGAAAAACTTAGCAATGAGACATTTTTCAGCTTTGCATCAGCTGAGAAAAGATAACCTCTTTCCAGCTGAAACTCCCACAACATAGCATTGAAAAGCTGAAGAAAAATTATGAGATAGCTCCTAGAACACAGTATAGACAGATGCACCCTGCACCCTTGCCAGTCAACAGCAACAGCAATGTCACAGGAATATCCCAGACCTCAGTGTTTGGGGCATTTGGTGTACCAATAGATGCATAAGTCAGAATAGTCATCAGCAAGAGTGATACTTTTGACGTATAGCTAAATGAGACTATGGGTTCTTAGTTCTCTGCTTGGAAAACAATTTTATATTTGGTTTCATTCAACATTGCTTGACAGGGTTCTCCATTCTCTGCAGCTGCCACTATTTCCATGTTTTCTCAGCTGATCTGTTTGTACCATCTCAAATAGTTGTTCCATGTATATCGACCCAGAACAGGCTGTTTCTGTTCTACAGCATCTTCAGCAACTTTAGATCCTTAGGGATTTATGCAGCCTTACTGTTAGCCTTACTTCAGAATTCCCCTATATCTCTTGCTCTGAAGACAGTCTTAATGATTACCACTTTAACCTGAAGAATACACAGACTTGGAAGTGAGGTTTGCTGCACATTATTCCATAGAAATTAGATTTTGCTAAAACATCATCAAGTATTAACCCCACTGCAATTACTTCGGTAAGATTCTGACTGTAATTTTATCTGTCTTCTGCCAGATTTGAATATTATTGCTTTATTATACCAGCAGAATCAAATAACTCAACCCCTGTTTATTCTTCTCTGCATACTTGTCTGTGTAAAGATCAGACTATCTTATTCTCTCATTCATATCAAAATATAGTATATATGTGTATTGCTTTATATATGACTCCTAACAAATACTTTGATGTCTGCACAATGTGACCTTAAATGATTGGATCTGTGAATCTGCCATATGACCACGTGGAAGAGTCCAATGATCTTCAGAACACATTATGGTGAAGATTGGAAAGAAGGTTTCCAGTTTCTGTTTGCCTGACAGAACTGATTCTCCTCATTCTTACCATCCAGAAAAAATACTGCTTGATAATAATTTCAGGGAGATTCGGACAAAAGTTATTTAGCCCATGGGCATTCTGCTTTTTTAGTGTCCCGTGGGTTTTAACTCCTAAAGGAACTGAAATTGGATAACAGCAGCTATCCTACCCTGCTCTTGCGTAGCCACAGGATGCTGTTTCTGACAAGATGTGCCTGGATGTTGCAGAGGCTCTGAACACTCATGGATGGAGCCATACATACTCACCTCACATCATTTCAGTAGCAGAATCATAGAATCAACCAGGTTAGAAAAGACCTCCGAGATCATCAAGTCCAACCCTTGATGCAACACCGCTGTGGTTATTAGACCATGGCACTAAGTGCCACATCCAGTCTCATCTTAAAAACCTCCAGGGATGGTGAATCCACCACCTCACTGGGCAGCCCATTCCAATGTCTGATTACTCCCTCTGTAAAAAGTTTCTTTCTAATATCCAACCTAAATCTCCCCTGGCAGAGCTTAAGCCCATGCCCTCTTGGGTATCATGCCAAGCGGTCACCAACCCATTGATCTTGAATTGTTTGTGGATCCCAGCCACAAGTTCAGATTTTTCTTTTCTGTGTTGATTTGTAGTATAATTTTGAAAATTTTGAAAATTTTGATGTGTTAAAATGGAGTCATGTAAATGAGCATGATATTTAGCAGGCCAATTTGCAAAATATCCATGTCATACTCAGGTACCCTGAGTATCTTAAGTATCCCTAGCCCCCAGGTCACTGGATGATTCACCACCCTACCTGTAGCCAGACCTACCAAACCTGCTATTTCTATTACTTTGATATTCCAACATCAGAGTCTTCATGTCAAGTATTGATGCACATGCTGTGTCATTGTCTCTTTGTTTCTGGCTTCTGATGCTTTTTCTCTTTCCCATGCCATACGTGGTCACTTCTTTGTTATTCCTTCAATGATACATGTTCCCTGAGGAAAAGATGTAACCTCCAAATGAGATCATGTCTATTACTAGTTCTAATTGCTGTTGTTACAGAGGAGGTACTGTATGCTGGACAGGAGTACAGAACAGAGGGTTTGAGGTCAGAGTGATTGCCTTTTATTTTCAGTATTTTTAACATTAGGGTAAAGTTTGAAACACTTTCTAATAACCAAGTCCTGGCAAAAGGATTTAAGAAAAGTCCAAAAGCCTTCATAAAAGGAGTGGCTATTTTAGTCTGTGCTAAGGTAGTCATTTGAACCAAATCTGACTGGTCTTGGCATCATCCATGTGGAAACAGAGGGGGAGAGAGTTTAAAATCCTCATGCTGGTGTGTCACATGTCTGACATCTGTCTTAGGTGTTTCAAACAGCATCAGTTCTTTGGGGAACCATTCTTAGAGTGGGGTTTGACTGGGCCAAGACAAAACAGAAATGGAGGCAGTTGCATTCACCAAACAGCTTTTCCAATTTAGAAATTCAGGGAAGCAACTGGTAATTGGATTAGTGAAGGGATCTTCACTGAAGAAATATGAAAATTTGACTATACTGAAATGCTTTTATAAGACTGCTAATAGATGTGGATTTTAATGATTCCACTTTCAATGTAAACATTAATGCTCACAAAGAAGATTTTACTAGTTTTGTGTTGATGGTATTAAACTGAATTCAGTATCTCTTGTTTTGTAGTGGAGGAAGACATAGACTTAGTTTGTATTCCTTAAATTTCCTCATATTAATAATGAACAAGCTCTCAGAATAACAATTGCTTTGGGTTTTGTCATTTTCAGATTATACAAGCTATGCCAGCCACCACCAGCTGTTGGAGAAGAATGAGGAGAACTGCTCCAGAAAACAATCCAATAATGGCCTTTAGGATACTGGGACTGTATGACAAAAATCCAACTGCACTATAACAGTATTCCCTAGGGCTTTGATAAATAAATAAAATAAAACACCAACCTTTTACTCAGGATAAAGAAAGAAATACCCTAAATATTCTCCATTGGTATTGAAAAATGTCTTCCAAAAAGCATTTCTGAAATCTGTGCTCTCCAGCCTTACACTAGTAGATCAGGAATATTCCTTGGGAATTTTACACTGGAATCAGATTAATTTGATGTATCTTGTTCAGCCACATTATAGGTATACCCAGCAGCTTGAAAACAAATGTCTTTTTCAGAGGGAATGTTTTCACTTGTACACTATACAGAATGCATTCTTGTGGAAGGAATAAAAGCCTATATAAACTAGGCTTGATAATGAGCGTGCACTTCATATATGGGGCCCTTTGCACTTGATAAAGCCTTTTTTCCTGTTGCTGTCCTAATTTCTCAGAATGTTCATGTTACTGTTTCAAGGATATAATGTAAATGAGGTTTAAAGATGGAAAACTCATCTCAAAATTGTGTTTAATGGCTGCAGGCAGACTGCTGCTGTGAGTGTGTGCTTGTAATCAGTAAACTCAGCCATATCTGAAGCAGTGCATTGTCACACTGCTTTGGAAGGAGGACCTGTAGATTAGAAAGAGTACATATATAGCCTGTGAGGTGAAGTTCTGCCCTTTTTCAGTTGCCATTATAACGAAGGAGAAGAATAAGTCTGACTTTCACCCACTGTTAGACTGAATTTCAGACTCTGTCAAGTGGATATTTTACATTATTGCTTCTCTTCATTTCAGAGTTTTTCAGATTTGTTTATAATTTTCTATAGCACTACACTAGCAAATTTACATAAGGCACAGATGAGTCAGTATTGTTATGTTTAACTGGATATGTCTGTGGTTTAAGTTGAAGCATAGTTCAGAGTTTTGATGTTTTATGCTACCATTTCCCATATTTTGTCAGAATTGCTTTGTATAGCATTTCAGTTCTTTGGAGTGGTAGTTGTTATAAATTTATTTTGAAAGTGTTCTGACTGTTTAGAGAGCCCAGGGAAAATTTATCTGCATTTGGCTGTTCTTTAGGCCAAAGAATTTTCAGAGAAAATGCCCCAAAATGAGGTTTAAATGTGAACACATTAGAACAAAAATTGTATTCTGAAATAGTTCTACTTGTAGCAGTAGCTATGCATTCCATAAGACCAAGACACATACTGTATGAATAAAAATTATTTTTTGTACAACAGAGGTCTATAGTTATGCTGTAACAATCACACTTCACAACGTAATTATTGCATATGATCTAATTATTTATGAAATCTTCAACAAATATATTAATCCACAATTAAATAAGTGAGAACTCAAAAGGATCTGTATTCTTGCAGAGAGTGGGATTTTTATATGGGATATTTAGGGAACTTGTTACTTTTCTCCAAAGGAGGAATTAAGGCTCCTACCTTTTTCAGTATTATAAATGTTTTTACACAGACTTTAACTTTGCTAAGAAAATAAATATTTTTATATATCCACAGATATATATGTCAGTGCATATATATTGCATTTCAATGTGTATATATTTATGTAGTCATATCAGTACTGGTTTTACCTTAAATATAGAATGTTTGCCCTAAACTGTGACAAAGACATGCAGTAATGAACACTCCAGTAACAACTTCACCTTTGTGCTTTGAAGTTTACTCTTTCATATTTATTGGAAGCTATTGGACTATAATCTTTTTAATTAAAAAAACATAATACACAAAACAAACACCAAAATTCAGATCAGAAAACAAAGTTTTAATTTTAGAGACTTATATTTCTCGTTTGGCATGACCTAATGTTTGTACATTGTTGCTGTTCTAGTCAGGATCTCATATTTGAGATGTGTTTTATTCAGAGCAGCAGTATTGGCTACGGTTATTCCTGCTCCAGGCAAAACCACCAGTAATGTTTCAGCTTCAGGCATCAAAAGCACAGAGAAACTGTAACTGCCTCATGCCAAAAGTGTGCCGGTGTCAGCCCAGCTGGGAGCTCCCATCTTCCTGTGAGACTTGCCCACATGAGGTTAGATTTACTATGAGAGAAGTCAGCTGTCAGCTACATGGAGCTGCTAATCTTGTGTGATAGAAAATAACCTAGCAAGCAGAATCTGTTGCATGCATATGCATTACTGTAATTAGTCATCACTTTTTTATAAAGCACTGAAAATGGTAGGAGTGCAAATATTCCAAAATATTCTCCCTGTATAATGTGATAATTCCCTATTTTGTTTTGTTGTGGAAAGCATGGAAGAATAGATATTTGTATGGGACAGATAGTTACAAGCCAGTCCCTGGAACAAATTCTTTAGCTCTTATTTCATGAGTGTGCATCAGAAATCTTGACTTCTTGTTTTTCTATCTAATTTTTGGTCCTTTATTCTTTTTTACCCCTTCTAGAAACAGTTTTCAAAACTGTATTCAGCGTTATGAGCTTTTTTGGTGACCCATTCTGCAAAGTAAAGTATCTATTTAGCATGGTATTGAGGAGCTGAGAAACTTAAGTCCTGGTTTTCTGGGATTACAGGTAGCACATGAAAATACACTTTCACAAAATTACACAGAATCACAGAATCAATTGGGTTGGAAAAGACCTGAGATCATTAAATCCAACCTATTTCCAGAGTAAATGGGGCATAAATGTCCCGCCGACTGTCTAATAAGAGTGCCTGATTTCTCAAAATGTTCTTCAAAAGCCCATATTTGGTTGAAACATTGTGCAGCTTTCCAAACTGCTTTTCTTGTCCCTCTGTTTTCAGAGCACACTGCACGTTCTAACACACTGACTTTAATAACATTATTTGGACCTTTAATAAGCCCATTCTTAAATTATAAATTTACATATACTCATTATTAAAACTGTTTATCTTCTTTGGTATATGTAGAGGATGTATTGTTCCTTATACAAGGTACACTTGCAGAGTAAAAAAAAAATCTATTCTCATCACAGTATGTTTATCCTCTCATAAATTTTTAAACTTCAGGTGACAAGAAGAGATGACCAAGAGTGATGATTTACAAGCAGTGTATCACCTATTGCTTCTTAAATCTTTGCTTTGACAGAAACAGGTTATGCAGCCTATTTTTACAACAATGTGCTGTACTGTTTTAGGGAAAGCATTCTATATGTAATTTTTACTTTTGCTTCCAAGACAAGTGGAATTCTTCCACAAATATATTGAAGGATCAAGAGGCATATATTACCAAATACCACCATAATTCAGTGCTAGTCTGTGGGTGATGTATAGGAGATTTAACAACTGGGAAGGGAGGGTTACAGTCCAAGGAACAACTGAGTTGGCATAGAGTTCTTACTTGGTTTTTGGACTGGTTTATATTTGTTTATTTGAATGAAGTCAATAGTAGTCAGAACTTCTCTTCTACTGGTTTAGAGCCAAAACAATTAAACTTTACTCAACAAGGATTTATAGTAATCATATTTAATTTCATTTGTTGGAATCCTTTAATGGAAAAAAAAATGAACCATTTTTATTGATCTGTTTTTACCTGAGAAATTCACAAGCAAAACATGTTTTATTAATTCATTGTCAGATGTAGTGTGTATATATATATAAATATATAAATAATTTAAGACAATTGCCTGAATGTGAGTATACACATCATGGTTAAGCATGATGCTCAAAAAAGAACAGTGTCTTTCATTTATTTTCATCAGTAACTGTAGTATATATATACATATTGTTCCATACTCTTTATTTTACAGCTCCTTCTTGGATATGTCTACCAGCATTTTACGCATATTTTGCACCATTTTTGTTTAACATTATGAAAAGAGCTAATGCATTGCCTTAAGTATTTTATCTCTGTACTTGTTGATAAATGCAGGTAGTGCTTTTCTAATTGTACTCCAACAGTACCCTGGCATTGATAAATTAGATGTGCAGCACATACCTGACTCAGGATACTTGTATTTTTCAGCATTAGGTTTTGAAGTATAAAAAGATACTGCACTCATATTTTTGTATGCTGACAATTGTGTAGGGTTTCTTTTTATGTACTGTATATATAAACCAAGCTTTCCTAAAGAAAATTTATTATTTTGAATGTTTCCCATTTTCTACTAGAGGATGTGGGTTTATGTTTCTTGTTCAGTATGTATAAATGAATATGCAGCGTACACAGTCATGCAGATGTTAATACCATCGAGAAATTTCAGATTGTCCAGAGGCTAATCAAGTTTTTTTCTTATATTCTTCTCCAAAAATAACATCTCCATGTTAGAAATCTAATTTAGAAGTAACTACTTCTTCAGTTCAAAGTCCAACTGAGTGTTCAAAGTAGCTAGGACATTTATGCAAGCACTTAGATTTGGACTTTCAGGGGAATATCTATGACATCTTCTGTGGTTGTGTGTGTGTCCTATCTGCAGTACCATACGCCAGATTTAAAAGACTAAGCAGCCTTATTAACTTCTTAACACCCTGTATATAGTGTATGTATTTGGTTATACTTGTGTTATACTTTAAAAATGAACTTAATTTCTGCATTGAGTATTGCACACCTTTTTCAAATGGAGAATATATTTTGTAATGTCTCATTAAGCACAAGAGAGCATTACTGCTTTGAAACATTATGTGTAAGTACAGCCACACACAGAATGTCTCAGTCAGCTTTTGTTTGAAAACAATCAAACTAGCAGCTCTGTGGGTAGTTGAGATTGTTAGAAGTAACCTTTGGAATTAAATAACCTTGAAACATGGATTTAAATTACATTTTCCTTATTTGTAAAGTGCCTCTGTAGCATATTTTGAATCAGTTGCTATATTGATTATGGGTAAAACTAATACTGTGTACTTTTAGATCTGTGCTTTATTTTTTTAGTTACATAGGCAAGACTGGAACGGTAATAAATGCCAGACAGAAATAAACCATTCATAATATGGCCACTGCAAATCTCTTTATTTGTAAGCAAGAAATAAGTTGAGAGGGAGGGGGTTGGGGGTGCTAAGTGTTGTATGGCTGCCCTAGAAATTCTGCTGCAGGAGAACAGAAATTAAACTTCTAGAAATAAATGTTTATAATAAGAATCTCTTCTGAGAACCCGGGCTCAATCAAGGTTTATTGCTTGTAATTAAAATATGTCTTTGTAACCATTGGAAAACTGAACCCTGCATAAGCAGTAGTCTGTGGCTGCAGGCAGCTCTGTTTTGTGAAAGTTGGAAGAGAGACAGGCATGAAAACCACTTTCTGGCCCCATGGTGCCATTAGTGCCCCTTGAAGTTCCAAAACATCCACCACCATTTCTGGAATTTCTTATCTGAAGACAGAAAGCGTGAAGCTGTCATCATCTGTATACTGCTGTGCAAAAGAGCATCTGACAAGCATAATATGGAGTGTTATACTCCTTGTGCTAAAAAACCACCTATGAATGACTGACCCTTTAGAGGGATTGGGAACTGTTGGGATGCCAGGGGTTTGAGGAGTTGCACTCAGTGTTTCTTTTGTAGGACTGAAATATTAGATCTTGCTGAGAGTTGTCTCTATATGAAGGAAATTCTGAATTTACATGGTTATTGTGGTAAAGACTGAGAGGAACAGTGGAGACAGGACCAAAACCAACTACAATTACTTTGTAAAATCCCTTTAGTTTTCCATCTGCTATCAAGGAGGAGGTTGAGGATGCAAGTATTTCTGGATAACTAGACTTGAAAGATGGATATTTTTTTTTTTTCTTCTATCCTATATATTCCTCTCCCTAATTTTGTGCAGGACGGCATGGCATTTCAAAGTGTTGAGCAGCAGAAGTGACCAGAGGATTTCAAATATGAACTGCTTTTCTACCATCACAAGTGAAGTTTCTTGTTTCAGTGCTCCTCGTTTCTGCCATGAATACATCAGAAATAAAGCCCAAAGAATTCTTTTCTTGATTGGTGTACACAGTGCTTTGAAACAACTGCTGAGAAAGATAATCAATTGCACCATGGTAGCACTTGGGTGTCCAGTAATTTTGCATCTTTCATGTGAAAGTGTTGCTATCATCTTGATTTGAAAGTGAAAAAGCCTGCCAAGGGACTTACTACACTTACACGTCAGAGGTCAAATGAGTCCCCAATTCAAAATCCATAATATATCTTTGCCTCGCATCAAAGTATGTGTCTGTTAAACTTTGAAAGTAAGGATACTTCCTTTTAAATCTTACTCATAAACTTACTTTTACTATGTATTTGAATGTGTTGGGTTTTTTTTATAGCAGAAACAGAATAGATGATGTTCATACTTGGCTTACACTAATGAAGTGGAATTGCAAACAGTTACTTCATTTCTGCTTGTAGAAATCTTAATTTTCTGAAACTGCTTTCCTACATATTAGTTGATTCCCCTCCTCCCCCCATTCATTTCCATATACATTTTCCTCTGTGGAGCTGCTAGGATTCTGAGGACACTAAAATACCCTATTAGACCCAGCTACCCTCATCCCTGCACCCACTGACCATGGATTTGGAGCTCAGGCCTTCAAAGCTACTGTCACCAGCCACATCTCTGGGGTGGACCTTGAAACTTGGGCTGTGGGTAGCTTTGTCCCTAGTCCCATCTTCTGCTGTTTGTGATTGGAGTTTCTGGATGGACCCTGCACCTGCTTCAATATTTTGCCTTGTCACATCATCCCTGGACTGTTAGCAGAGCCTGTTTTTATCTTGTCCTGTCAAGGGGAGGCCACTGGACTGTGTTCACCCACAGGTCCCAGCTTGTCCTCCTTCAGGGAGTGAACCTGCTCTTGCTGCTCTCCAAGATGAACATCCAGTGCTGATACAGGTTTTTCCATGTCTGACATACTAGTGGCTTCTACTGCATTAAAGCAAATCAGTGAGTTGGATTAATGGGGCAGACAGGACGGGATGGGAAAATGTCCATTTCCAGTCACAAGATAGGTGGGAGGCTTCTTCTATTGATATTAATCCTTGGACTAAGGGTAGAATACAAAAATGTGTATATCCTTAATTTGGTAAAAAGATTTGAAAATGCATCTCCAGAATGTGACATGGAATGGAGAGTGGGGAGAAAATACTGGATATTGAGGAGTAGTGCAAGGTGAGACAAATGGTGAGCAGTGTAAATACAGCAATGAAATACCCGAAGATTTGACCTCAGTTTTTCCAAGTATTTAACACAGTTGATATGTTATCAAACAACTGCCTCTTTTATAGAAGACTCAGTATAAATTCTAATAAATTTAACTTACATCTAGAACTTTTTTTAAAGCTCTAGGGTTTAGCTAGTCATGTTTTGTTCTTATTTAGAGTTCTTTACCAAGGAAGGAGGGATCTTAATATCTGGAATAAATAATTGGTGTCTTTCCTTGTGAAGGATAACAGCCTCTAAAAGTAGGAGGAAATTGTACTGGATATATTCTGGGAGCATAATCAAATGAAAGGAACACCAATAGGTTTTGATTCTGCTTTCATTTAAATGAATAACCAAATTTTCATTGACTGCAGAGAATGAATCCATAATACTGGCACTATTATGCCAGAACCAGACTAGCTTGAATGCTTGTCAGCGTGTTTAGTTCACCTAATTAATGAAACTATTCATGTCTCAAGACAGAAAGCTTGACTGGAAATGAGAAGCAGACCACATGTAATCAATGAGGTTTTGTCATCAACCAGCCATAGAGTCTAATCAAACCAATACAGGACATGACTGCAAGCAAATGAACATCAGCACTGTATTATCTACAGTCAGTGCATCATCACAAAACTTAATGACAAAATATCACCCAGATTAAGGCGGAAATAATGTCTGATGCTAATCAGTGCTACTTGCTCATATTGTAATACATTTCAAAATATGTTGAGTGACAGTTGAATTCAAAGTCAAGACAAAGTGAAGCTTGGTTGAATGCTTAGCAATATATTTGATGTTGTTCCAAAATAGGAAAATGCATAAAGCTTTTATGTATTAAGAAGTTGGGTAGGTGTTTGGAATTTTGACAGCACACCCTGAAAAATTAGTAGCTAGAGAAATAATTACAGTCATGGCAATTTTAAAGGACATTTGTGGGCCTGTTTCAGACAGAACAGACAGTAGGCTTTCATTTCTGGACGAGTTCCCACGACTTTGAGAGAAGGCATTAATATTTGAAACTGTTGCATGGGAATAAACTACATTATCTGAGTATTCATCACACAATAGTCATGAGAAAAAAGAGAATCTTTTTTAGTCTTAAGCCTTCCATGTCTTTAAAAAAACAGAAGTTCCCTACCTAATCATAGTTCCTAATTTTATATCTATTGTGAGAAATAATCAATGTCTCTCTACTGTCCTCAGTAACAAAACAGTGCATTAAATGGGATGTGAAGAAATTTTCCTCTACTTTTTTTCTCTTTCTTTTAATAAACTAATTTATTCTACCAGGTGAGATGCCTTTCAGAGGAACAGTGGAAGTAAAGATTCCAGTCACATTGATGTTATGGGCTTGTTGTGCCTTTAACACCTCTCTTGAAGGCTACAGTCTATTTGGAGCTTCCTGAAGGAGCTCTTTTCATGATGGTGAGCAGGCAAAGAGAGGATTCTGAAGATGGAGGAGTGACTGAAGTGTTTGCTGTTGAGATTGCAGTAAAAATGCACCCCATATACTTTACTGTTCTGTGTTCTAGGTTCTATGATCTAAATGATGTTATAACAAACAATTCAGTTCAGTAATGAAAGTAGAATATGAGCCTTACAATTGGTCTTTCATATATCTGACTGCCAGAAAAACAGGAGATGGATATTCTGTACCAATTAGAATAAAAGTGGGACAATGCTTATATTGTGTGTTTAGAATGAGAAGGGTAGGAAAAAACCAGTAGAAATTCCTACTTTCTCCCTAGGTATTCTCAATATTTAATTTTGATTTAGGCCACATTAGAGCAAAACAATGGGAACATATCCCTCATTATAATCAGGTTTCAGTAAATTTCAAAGCAGTTCAAAATTTTCTCCAAGGAAATAGAAAATTTGATATAAAATGAGGAACTCATTCTACTTTTCTTCTACTCTCCGAGTTCCATTTCTCTGTTTCCAAATGCTAATAGTCCCTGTGAACCTTCCTTAGAACAGACTCAGTGGGGAAGCCAAAGAATAAACCAGCATGAAAGGAAAGAAAATCACGGGTGCTGAAGGCTTTTCAAATGTGCTGAGCAACAACTATCTTCTGTTTCATTCAGAATTCATCTGATGCAGGTCACAGAGCAGGGCTGTTGGTGAAGTGCAGAAATAAAGGCTCTGCCAGATTATTTCAAAATTGTGATATGTGGAAGCAGGTCTGCTTTGAATAAGGTGAGGTGAAATGCGCCTCCCCTTTCCCCTCCTTTTGAAATTTGCTGTTGGCATTACACATAGGACTGTTCAACTGTGCTGCTATAGGAAATGAGACTTTTTGTCAACCTGGATGTTAACAGTCTGTCTACTGAAAAATAACCTGCTCTCTTCATCCTGCAGTGAGAGCTGTGTAGTATTTCAGCTACTGCAGAGCAGCTTGGAGGTGTAGGAGGACAGACCAGGAGTGATGCTGAGGTGCCTCTGCCTTGAACTCTTGTTAGTCCAGTGCATCTTGTATAGCTACAGCAGGAAAGATAAAAAACTACTCCTTTCCTAGAGCACAATGAGGCCACTGGTGTGCAGTCCCAGCATGTTCCACTGTTTTCAGGAAGAAGAGAGTATGTCGTTTAGTTTGAACTACAAACTTTCTATTGCCAGGATGAAAACTATAAGAATATTTTCATATCCTTATCTGTGTTAGAAGTTACAAATGTATGTGCTTTGGAACAGGCCTGCTTTGTTTTCAGATTCCAAAGGCACTCAGATGAGAGTTAGGCTGAGGCTACAATCTATTTGCCTTTCAGACCTACGTGTACCCAGAGCAGAGTTATAGTCACTCAGAAGACTTTTTTTCAGCCAGAAGAAAGGCATCTGAAGATTTTTGGGCAGACTCACAGGTCATTTTGAGCAACATTGGCATTGTGGTAAGGTGCTGAAATTGTAGTTACCCAAAAGTAAAATCCGAAATTGTGTCATATTTTTCAGAAGTGACTTGGGGCTGAGTTATCAGACTATATATATTTTATTTTTTTTTCAGCTGGTGTTTAGATGTGGATCAAAGCTTTAGACTTGGATTCTGATGTGCAACCTGGCTTTTCTTCATTTAGACACTGGTGTCAACAAATGCTAAGTGTCCAGAAATATCAGTCACTTTTGAGAACAAAGCTAGTGTTCCTGTCCATTAGCCAGCCCTGATAACTTTACAGTGAACACCTAAGTTCTTCTGATTTATGGCAAGAAAATTCTTAAATTCCTTTTAAGAGGCATTTGTATTTGGTTACCTAATCACAAACACAACCATTTGCTAAAATTTCTGAAGTATAATCTAAATTATTTCCACAGTAGTTAGGCATCAAAATGCTTTTAAAAATCCCACCAGGCTATCTGCACCATTTGTAAAGAAGTAGTTTTAAGAATCTCATCTAGATGCATAAAAAATGTAAGAGGAAGGAGGTAATATTCATGGTACCATAAACTTCCTTCAGAATTGAAGTGAAATACCAATTCTTATAAATAAACTTGATCTTCCATTTATGATTTTCCAGTCGTAAGAGCAATGCACATTTTTCTTACTCACATGAAATTCCAGTATTTAATATTGTCAAAGCAACAGCCTTTCTCTTGTCTCTCGATTCACTATGTATTTGTCTAATTTGGCTTTAGTCATTGCTGTAGAGACCTTTCCCCTTAGCTGCCAATCCCTATATATGGCAAGTTATATTTAAATACTTAGTGGCAAAATCATCAGTTATTCAAAGGTCCTGGTTTATATTCAGTGCTTCCTCTTCTCTAACTTTCTTTTCCTAATGTGCTTGGATATATAAATGTCTCAACTAAACATCTAATGACAGGCTCTCTGACTGGCTCCCACTCACTGCGAACCTTATTACTTGTGTTGTATTTGTACCACCACAGCTACCCAGGTACACCAACTCTCCAAAGATTTTTCAAAATTGTGCATAATCTGAAGTTCAGAACTGAAGTAAGTCAGTGTTTGTGTTGAAACATCAGAGTTAGAACCAATTCCGAACTAGTATTTCTTAGGATACTGAAAGGCACCATAATAATCCTTGAGGATTTGTTCAGTACTTCAAGGAACACGTCATTGCTAGATCCATGTGGAAATGTTATACATAGTCTCCCTATCCTATTGCAGGGTTGTAACTAAGTTAGGAAAGGAGGATCGTTCATGGACATGGCCAGAAATTAAAAAGTCTTCTTGGATCAGTTTCCAATCACTAACATGCACTTAAGTAATAACTTTAAGGAAAATCCTTAATCCATAGAATCTGTTTTGCATCAACATCTATAAAACATGACTAATACTATTCCTTCGACCTTTAAGGTCTTTCTGTTTTTTCTTTCTCTATATAAAGGCATGCAAATGCAGCTTGAAAGCATCTCTATTCAAGTTTTTGATGCTTTGGATGCCAAACAACATTTAAAGTCATGATATTTGCACCAGTGAACTTCCATAGTCAAGGTGGCCAACCTGCCTGCCTGTTTTAGAGCATCCCAAAAACTATACAAGTCTGTGCCATGATCTAGTAAGTGATTTAACCTCTTTGGAAGCCTAAAATAGACATTCTCCTGCATATTTCACTAGCAGGAGCTTTATTAGAACACAAAGATCAGATCAGAGCTCACACACAAACTTTGAGAGTGAGGTGGTATAGCCAGGTCATCCTCCAGCAAATAGGGAGTCCAGCTCACCTGTGTGTGTTGATTTTACTATCAGTAAAGCACTATATACAGTTCCACAAAAGTGGGGGAGGAAGATCTGTGTCCTCTGGACTTTCTGGAAAATCAATAACTTTTCTGAAGCACCAACTGAGAGGGGGTGCAGTGCTGAATCACTCAGTTCTTCTGGCAGGGGCTTCTAGGAACAGCTGAGCCCCAATTATTTTACAACATAACTATAGACTATTTCCATAATAAGGGCTTATGTGGACCAGACATGCCAAGCCAGGCCCTTGTCAATACCCTTCAGGCTGACTATAGGTTATTATTTATTCTGAAGCTATCAAAGGAGAAGCTATACACTTTGCTGAGTCTATAATTCTGCTGGTGATAATTAGCTCTACTTTGCTCTAAATGTTCGAACAAATGGGTTATTTGCAAAAAAAAAAATGTTCAGCAAAATTTCTGTATTCTGTCTACATAGTGAGATAAGTAAAGCTTTACATCAGCATGCTGATTATTTAGCATGTTCTCATTCTCTAAGCATGTAGAATTTTTTTCTAAAGTGTCTCCAAATTACCTACATTGGTGAGGAAAAAGAGAGCACCCGGGCAGGGGGAGGGCGAAATAAGTAAGGTGGTTAGATAGAGGTCATACTCAAAATTCAGGAGCTTCAATGGCAAAACCTCTTTTGGCCTCAGGTGGCCTTGAATGAGCCTTTGTTTGAATGAGAAGATGAGAGAAAGCTCTCTCAATCCTATGGGTGAAACTAGAAGAGTGATCAGAATGGCATTATGAAACATTTCAAAGTTGATTTCTCACATTTCGTGGAGGTTGGAGCCTGGGCAAGCACAGAGCGCTGTATAATTAGGAAACATACAGATTCTAATCTGTAGATTACTGTTACGTGAAGGAAAAACAATTATGGAAGAATTGGATAAACAGAGTCATCTTTCATATACTCATACATTTGAATAGGGTTTGGATTGCATTCAGGGTGATTTTATTTCTTCATCAAATTTGCTCAGACGATAACTTTGTAGTCATGATTTGGGCTGAATAAGTTGTATAAACTGTACTTTTGTAATTTGTCATGGAGGCTTTAGCTATTGATATTGCTCAGAAGATATATTAAACATACATAGCTGATTACCATAGTAGTGTTAATGCTGACAGGGTTTATGAGAGCAGGGTCACACCTACAATCATAAGAGAAAGAAATGTGTTTCAGAACTTCTGCTATTTTTTGTTGGTTTGAAAAGACCTTGAGGATGTTTAATGTCCAGAAACATCTTCCAGGCTCAGATGGCCAAGCTGACAATGGTTTAATTTTAGACTTGACTAAGCCTAAAAGTTCATGATTGCTTTAATTTGTTTGGAAAAAGTGTCTCTAGGATGTGTACCTTGAACAAAGCATTCTTTCTATTTTTTTAGTTATTTAGGGTTCTTTAGATGCATACACTGTGCATGTGAATAAAGTTTATGAAACCAAAAAAAAAATTCATGCTGTATCCCAAAGAAAAATTATTCGGGATAGGAATCAGTAAAAGGACTATGTTGCCAATATGCATTTGCTTTTATGTCTTTGCAGAATACTTACTGGGAAAGTAATGCATTAGTTCCTTCTTAATTTCCAAAATTAATTTAAAAAAAAACAAATCAAGAGACTGTAAATGTAATGTTCTCAGGACTGTTTAAATTCATTCTTCCTGAAATATCCTTGACAAGGCTGTTTGGTATCCAAAGAAAGAATAATTTGGCAAATAGTTTTCAACAGTTCTTCAGAACTTGCAATGAGAAAAGTAAGGTAGAAGGACATGTGCCTGAAGAAGCAATATATTTGTAAAACATAAATAAAACCACCCCAAGGACCCCTCAAAACTTCAGTAGAAATTTCTGTGTGGTTGGGTTACAAATGCAAAAGCAAATGAAGTTCCAAAGAAATGTGAAGAACGGGAAGCTTTTGTGTAGTGAATGAAATTTTAATTCCAGGAAAAGGGGGTTCTGCTTTGCTGATATGTTTTCTAATGGGGAAAAAAACCCACAAAGAACACCAAATACAACACCAAATAACTTCATCCACTGTAGGAAAAAGCCCCCAAACTTTTTTTTCAGTTATAAAGAAGATATTAAGAACCTCCTTGGGAGAGAAGGTCTATTGACTCCTGAAAAACATTAATTACTAATTATCTGGGACTGAAATCACCAAAAGTGTATGTAGGACTAGTACTGATCATTTGAAGTGAAGTTCTTTATTTTTAGTGAAGCATTTAAAAAGGAGTCACCTCTACTAGAAAAAAAAATCGTACATGCTTTTCTGTTATTGTGCAGTATTTTCAAAATTCTCAGAGATGTCTGCTTCTACAGATTCTGCTCCCTGAAGGAAGGTTCAGGGCTCAACCTCAAGCTTAAGTCTACTTCTTGCCATTTTTTATTTTGGTGGTTGCAAAAGGAAGTAATTCCAATGGAAGCAGCTGAGCTGTCACATCTTCTTATTTCTAGAGTATGGAGAGATCTATGTTCAAGTAAGTGGCATTAGGTTATGTTTCTTGCTACCTGTCTCAGAAACAACTCTGGGCTGGCATTTTATAAGCTGTGAACAGGTTGAAAAATCATTGTGACTTATCATTTGAGCAGACCTGCTAAGCATTTACATAAAGCTATAAAATGGAAACTGCACCAATTGTTCCAGTTTTTCAGACTCCATTTGAGAGTGGCTGCTAGAGTTGAACACTGGTTAATGAAAACTAGAGCTTTGTTCTTTGCAATAGAGAAGCTATTCATGTCTGAATTATATTGGTGTTACTGCCTCTGGGAAGGAAAGAGAAAAGAGTGTGTTTGGAGGCTAATTAGACCAGATATTTGCGGGTCCAATGGTTCCACAGGCAGATACACCATCCTTATACAGATTTGCTTCTTGTGCTGTTTGCAGTGTAAGTGTTAGCAAGGATATTTAGACTTGGCTGTATTGAAACCATGGAGAAAGGGGTGGTTAGTTTAAGACTAGGTGTGTTTAGGTCTGACTCACTAATATCTTAAGTAACTCCAGTTTTATTCCACCTTGTTGAAATACTAGTCATGGTACTTATCCAGAATGTCAAGATGTTTGCTTTGGATTGTTTTGGAATTTATGACGAAGAAATGAGTCTGGATTTCATCATGGTCCATGATGATGCAGTACTTACTGGATGCAGAAGTACTACACATGGCTTTGCATATCCAAACTGAGCACTTGATCAAAAGCTACATAAGCCTTGAGTGAAAAATAATAAGATCTAGGCCCATGAATGCTTAAGTTCTTTCTGAAAACAGGTCGTATTAGCTGAGCTGTTGAGTCTTTGCAGGGTTCTTTTAGGGAGTCCGCAGTGTTTTACCATAAGCCACTGTGTTTAGGCCTAAAGCAAAAACGTTTCTGAGGAAAGGCTTTATGTAGCATAATGGCTACAAATATAAAACCAAATTACAACTATTTCTGCCAGATTTTTTTGTTAAAATGAGACACTGAATATCATGTCTTGCATTTGTGTTCTGATGTGTATAACCTAAAAACCATTTTGAATGCACTCACTGTTAAGGTTTATTAGCCAGAGAGAAGGTAGTATTTTCTTCGATAGTCTAATATTTTGTTAGATTTGTCTAGCTTGAGAAGACAGAGAAAATTTATATTTTGTATTTATGAAAAACCTTCTTTTTCTACAATGTATACATAGTAGTAGAAAAAGAATAATGCTTATGTGGTTTTATAATGGGTGTTACACTTTTATGGATCAACTCCAGAGGTCTTACATGACAGCAACATAGCTTTGTTATGACCAAATTTTCAGGAGTACTGAAAAATAGAATTTTCACTGATTTCACCAAGATCTGTGTGTGTTCACTGCAGCAGAAAGTTCCATCTTGGTGAAACAATGAGCATGAAAATATAAGGCATATTGACTCATTGAGAGACTTCAAAATTCAATTGGTACAGGAAGAAATTTTTAAAAAATAATGTAATTAAACCATTTAACATTGAAAGAAGTGAAACAGAAGAACAAATTCAAACAATAAAGCTTTCTATCTAGCAATCACTGATAGAAGAATCATGCAATTGACTGCATGAAATGCATCCTCTCCTCTAAAACAAGATTTTTCTGGAACAAGCCTCATTAAGCTATTACTGCATTGATTTCTGTGAAGGGCAGCTCTATAGAAAACAGCCCTATGCAAAATATCAGCCCTAACATTTTTTTCTATGTATTGCCAAACTTAGTTACAAGCCTTCTACAAAACTTTTATGAAGAAAGCTGCCACATTATACGTTTGAGGTATGGGACAGAATCAAACTAGGATGAAAGTTGTCTCTGTCAAACTTTAAAACAATTAAAATGTTTTTGTAATGTGTTTTGCTTTATTTTGGATTTTTTAAAAAATATTTTAGCATTTTCAAAATTTGCCTGACTTCATGTGGTCATTAAGTGATGGGAGTCTTCAGAGAAGGCTTTGAAAATGTATACTTTAAATTCCATACCTTAAGGCTTTGATCAAGTTGTATCTTCCAAGGAATGAGCCCATCCCAGCCATGCTCATACAACTGCAAAACTAGAACGCTGGTTCACTAAGCAGCTGGTACATGCAGCAGTATAGAATATTGTGCATTCTCAGAAGTAAGAAAAAATGTGCATTCTTTATATCTTTACTTTTCCAGGAACAAGTGGAGAAAAGGAGAAGACTTCAGCTGCAGACACAACAACCATCATGCCCAGGACTGTGAAATTCTGGTTGTGGGTACTAGATATCACCCTGGAGCAAAACCACAGTCAGAATCACTGAAGGTATGGGCCTCCCGTAGCCAGCGATTGGCCACAGAGGCAGTGACTACCAGAGGAGCTCTTTAAGGAACGAGGGAAAGAGTTGAGGGGCATTAGAACAAGTCTAACAATGATTCCAGGAGCTTATTAGATTTTCTTTCATACCTGAGCATCATGCTGTCATGTCAACTTCATTTTGGAGGAGTCACCACCCTCACACCTCACCTTGCTGACTTAGTGTTGATGCTTTGGATGTGCTGTCTAACTCAATAGTCGGTGGACTGACCAGTGGGATGGTATGTACCTTCACAGTCCAGCTGTGGATGGCACCCAAAGGTGGGGAGTGGCCGATGCCCTGGAGGATGGGGTGCCATTTTAGAAGGCCTCAATGATCTGGAGGAATGGTCCCATGGCACCCTCATAGAGCTCAAGGATGGTAAGTACAAAGTTCCTTTACGTGGAACAGCAGTGCAGGCTGGGGCAACTGATTATCTAGGTGACAGCTCTGGAGCTCTAGGGACTGTAGTGATGAAGCTGGTCATGATTCAGCAGTTGCAAAGACAGCTAACCACATACTGGGTGCTCTGAGAGTGTAAATAGCAGATCAAGTGAGTAATCCCACCTACTCAGCACTCAGGAAACCACAGCTGTAGAACTCCATGCAGTTTCAAACCCTCTCCCCATCCCAGTACAAGACATGTCTACCAACTGTAGAGAGCACAGCAGAGGGAGACAGGGCTGGAGCACATGGCAGACAAGGTGAGGTTGAACAACTTTGCTCTTACTCAGTCAGGTGAGAAGGGGATTACAGAAACAAAGCCAGATTGTTCTGAGAAGTTCATAGTTAAAGCAGAAGATGTGATGGCCACAAGATTAAATATGGGAAATGCAGCATGAGTAGTGTTAAGGGAAAGAACATTTGTCACGTGGCACATTTTGCCCCAGACAGGCTGTAAAATCCATCCTCATCCCTGGAGATTTTCAACACTCAGATGGAAAATGCAAATCTGATCTAATTTTGAAGACAGCATGGCTCTGACCTAAATTACTCTTGCTGCTGAATCAATTGCCACTAGATGAAGCCCTCGGCCACCAGCATGTTCCTTCCAGACGCACTGACTCCAGACTGGTGGCCAGTTGATCAGTACAAGCTAAGTCTTGTAGGCTCCACAGCCTCCCGGCAGGTGCTAGATGTAGTGAGCCACATTCTCAAATATGCCTCTGAAAACTCATGCCAGGAGTGTTGCGCCATGAGCCTTCAACAAGTGGCACTGATCTTCAGGACTCAAATTTCCTCTTTGTGGTGGGGAGCCTGGCTAGAATGATGTCAAAATGTCCAGTGGCTGGGTATCTGATGGAGATATCTCCTCTATGCACAGCCACTTTCAAACACCAGTTCTTGCAGACAGTTTACTACCTGCATAGCAATGGCTCATCCTCTGCAGTGGTGGAAGCCAGGGAAAGCCAGATAGACTTGGCATAAACTGTTGAGTAGAAGGAGGAAGAGAGGCAATAGCAGGCAGCAGTTACTGCTGCACTTCAGTTGGTAGCTGTGGATACTTCTGGCTGTGCCTACTGCATTTTGTTTCACCAGCTGTCACCCGAGAGGCCTCTGTGCAGGTGTGAAGAGCTGCAAGGTAAGTGCTAAGCCAAGCTGCACTGCGGAGTGGATGAAGTCAGTGTGCTCAGGAAAGTACTAGTCTTGAACTTGACCTTTCCATAAGTAGTTGGGCTCTTTGCCCTTTTATGGATCTCAGAGATTATGAAGACATATATTTATGGTTCTTTCCATGCCAAGAGTATGAATACATACCACTTACTCAGTTATTACTATTGACTTGAAATGTGTGGTGCATGTGTCAGCAATTTCATTCAACTGTCAAAAGAAAGGCAAAGGAAAACAAAGATTGAATTCTTCATCACTTCTGGATAAAACTATTAGATGACAAATACAGTAGAAAGGTGAACACCATTTTGAAACTACTAACACATTTTCAGGCCTTCTCAAATAGCCCTGACCCCAGTGTGGGAGTTAAGAGATTTCAGTTTCTGTGGTAAAGGGACTTAGAAAAAGCAAAAGTAGGAGGAACAGGGCATTTCAGATAGCTAGCTATAGTCAAGAGCATCCAAATAGTTGCCTATGGTAGTTACTTGAACAATTAATATAACATGACTTCTTGACTAAGAATTCAGAACTATCATTTGGGGTTTTGGATATCTGCTGGCATCAATAGGAAAAAAAATCTTGTCCTTTACTTTGAGTGTTCAAATTCACGTTTTGGAACTGGTAGTATCTGGTCATTTAGAACAAACATAAAATTACTCCAAAAGCAACCATTACCATAAAAGCGCTATTTAGACTTGAGCTGAGTTATTTTGTTTTGGTTTATTTTGTGTTAAAATTATGCAAAATAGAAGTTAAGCATGAAGATGCCCACTTTCAGCTGCCATAAATAAGAATGGCATTATTAAAATAAATTAAACCATTTCTGTCTGCTCCAAAATGTAACGTGATCTTAAGCATTTTGCTACACAACTGTGTGCAATACTGGAGTAAAAATTATTGTCTGACATGGCTTTTTGGAAGTTCCTGTTGACTCTGTGCTTATGAAGCTATTAACATCTGTAAAATTAAGCATATATATATATAGATACTTTCAGGAACAGGAACTCAGCTGTCTCTAGGCACCTAATCTTCCAAATTCTTGCTATCTTACCAGCAGGACTTTGAATTAATTGCGTAGTATATAAGTTCAAAGCACAGCACAATGTAGGTTAGAAAAAAAAGTATGGGAGGTCTACCTTGTGTGAAAGCTGGAAATGGAACGAAAAGAAACTGGAAATTGGTATTTTTCACTCTGTGGTAAATATTAATAATAGTTGGCCTAGCCTGTGGAATATAGAAACTTTTCCAATTAATTGTATTTTGATGTTATTTTGTGAAGATACTTACAATCAGCCATGTAACCTTGTACTTCATCTCTTCTTCTTCATTCCTTGGGTGTCATATATACATGCATATATATATATATATATATATATGTAGGTATATACACACAAACATAAGTTTATACATGTGTATGGATGTATATATGCACATATTTAAATGTTTTTTCTTTTGCATTTGCCTTGGCTTTTTTTCTTTTCTATTTATTCTGTTTGTCTCTGTGGACTGGTCTCATGTTTCCTGAGATGCAGACCACTCAGTTCCTGTTGACTCTGTGCTTATGAAGCTACTAAGATCTGTAAATTAAGCATATATATATAAATACTTTCAGGAACAGGAACTCAACTGTCTCTAAGCACCTAAATTTAAACATCTGGATATTACTTCTATTTGATTTTGCAGTTGTCATGACTTCTTTACAACAAGGCTAACCTAATTGCCTAGGTGATCCTACTGGTCCTGGCTCCCCTGTAGCTATTGGGAATACTTACACATTACATTTTTCAGTCTTTGTGGATTGCCACTGAATTGTGGTGAGTAATTTCTATCTGTGTGCCTTACCATTCTGACTTGTCCCTCTCTGTCTAGGAGTTTCTAACCACGCTGAATTATGGAGTGAATCTTTTCCTGATGAAGAAAATTTGTTCCATTTGTCATCACTTCTTAATTACTGAGTTTTCCCTCCCATTTGCACATATGTTTAGGGTTCTATGATGTCAGTTTTTAACTAAGTATTACTTGCTCTCCAAATGCAGCCCTTGTTGGCTTTGCCATATAACAGACCCAAAACCCCAAAATCTCATTGCCACTAAAAACATTAGTTCTGTTGAAATATTTCATATATGTACATTCATATGTCTTTTAATCATATATTTTCCTTGCATAGAGAGCAAGATTTTAAAGATTTTTAAATTAACCTACATACACAAGATAAATGCATAAATACCCAATGAAGTTAAAGACATAAGTAGTAACAAATTTTGTCCATGTTATCTGTTGAAATAATTTCCCAAATGAGACACTGAAACTATTTAGTAGATATTGGGCTAGTAGTTTTAATCTCATTTGATTGAAAAATCTTTTTTTTAGTTTGTCTTATGCTTCACCTTCCCAGTTCTGATAATTTATGAAAAATCTTCCACCGAATTCCATAAGCTAGTAATTGTTTTTCTATCAAGTTTATACTGTATTTTCTGCCATACTCCTCAAATTCCTGCCATTATAGCAATCACATTTTTTAACCATTCCTCAGCAACGTTTACCCAATCTGTACAGCTACATGTCTTATAGATGGACTGCAATTCCATTATAAATGTACTGGCTCCTTGTTGGTATCTAATATTTATTCAATATATAAATTAAAATTTTGCAGTATTCCTCCATTCAGGAACAGATTTTACCTTTGTGGACCTTCTTCCTAAAGAACTTATAATCTTTTCTTCAGAAAACAAAGAAAAACCCAACTCCTGACAACAACAACAACAACAACAAAAAGCAGCTCTGCTTTTTGAGACCAGTTTTTAGACCAAGGTGACACACAAGCAGGAAAACAGCAAATGTAAAAGGACCAGAGATTAATTTAGAAAATGTAGGACTGGAGAATTTGGGTCATTGTAGGGATAGGGCAATTGAGGATTTGGGGAAAAGATGGGTCTCCTCATTCCTCCTCCTTCCTTAGTTTTTAATTTCTGGAATGGATTTTCACACACAGAGATCAGACTTGGGGGGGTTCTTGTTCAGTACTTGAGTCTGTGATGCAGAGCAAGCTGAAGCCTTTTGGAGAGTTCTGTGTACCCCATAGTCACTATTCATTTACATGTTAAAAGGGAGATCCCAATAAGTCTTTGGAACAAATTCTGCTACCTTTATTTACCTCAGACAGCATTTTTGTCCACAGGTATTCTTGATATATGTGTGAGTGGAAATTTTTGTTATATATGTGAGTGCTAATGATATTACTTAGATAAAAGCTTTCTCAGGAGGGAAGTTGAATTTCGTCAGGAACTGGAATACACTCTTTATCTCACAAAGACTTTGTGCAGCAGTCTAGTGCCTTCTAGCTAATTTTGCATTAAATCACATCAGATTAATTCTCAAGTTGCAAATCACTAATTCAATCTACTGAAGTCCCTTCATGTATTTTGGAAGAACATCCAAACCTGGTGCAGCCTGATCTAAATTAATTTGTATGAGCTGATGAGATCATAGAACAATGAAAACTACTGTTCGTTTCTGCCATCACACAAAAAATACAAGGACCATATACAAAGGAAAACCATAAGGTCTTGCTAATTACATTAAATAATAAATATTAACATGTACATAATAGCATCGAAATAGCTAAAAGTTTCAAAATGAAATACTGATTTGTAGTAGAAAACTATGACAAATTGTTGTTATAGCTGTTCACTGTGAGGCTGAAAGTTCATACTGACTGCTAGATGGAGGAAAGAGCAGAGGGAAATGTACAGCAGTGAAAACTTTTTTTTCCCAGTGACAGTTATACCTGTGAAAACCAAACAATTTCCTACCTACTGGCTAGTTTCTGCCACACTCTATGGAATGAGCATATCAATGCCCTCACAAAAGGGTTATTCTTGAAGGTATTGACTGAAAAGTCTTAGATTTTTAGGTCTTCTTTAATTGAAAATCTAAGGGTTTTTGCATATTTCTATTGCAAGTATTTATGTATGGCTCCATTACAGAACTGGGTAAGACAAGGATAAAAAAGATAATCCAAATAAACTGAGCATTTGTATCTTTGGCAAGTCTACACAGTTGTATCCACATTTACTCTATATTAACATATAAGAAGGGATAAAACTTTGGGGTGTGTGGACTGTTCACAACCCCCTTCATAATGTGTTTTTGTTTTATAAGGAGAAACATGTATACCAAAGATCTTAACTAACCCTCAGCACATTATAACTTATTGGAAGATTTTTACTTTGCCCACCTATTAGAAACTCTGAACTGGAAAAGGGAATGCCTTTTTTAACTGCTGGTAGAAAGTAACACTTTTATATGGAAAACCCATTCTTTCACCTGCTAACTTAAAGGCTTCATGCCTGGCCGTCTTATGGCCTAATCTTACACAGAATAGGAAAATTATTCTTTCTAGAATACTGACCCAAGAAATTTGATATATCTTAGAACTGAAAGGCTGTCCTACCTTATTCAGGAGCAAAGTTCAGATAAACATTAGCAAAGTGTTGATAGGAAACACAGAGCCACAGAAATGTCTTTTTTTTTTATTCAGCTGGATGGCACTTTTGAAAGGTTTTGCAAATGTTTTAAATGTGTTTCTGTTGTGGCTGTCACCTTGCCAAAGCATTATGCAGCATTTTAAGAATCTTTTGGGTGGTACATTAATATCAGACTGCAAATTATAATCACAGATCATTTGCTTTAGAAAAAACCTAATTGTATGGAATGTATACAAAACCTATTTTATTCCTAGTCTGCCATTAGAGAATTCTGTATCTATATGTCCCAATTTCTCATTTTTATTTTGTCCAGTGACATTACTATTGTCATTAGGATAGACCGACCACTGCAATTTGTATCTTCTCAAACCCCAGTTCCACTCCAGTTATTAAAAGCACACTACCTCTTCTTGCAGCATGGATTTTGCACATATATCTGATTTTATTGTAATCACTCATTTCTTAATGTTCCTTCAGCTCGTATCTTTTTGCTTTGCTTGGCATATTCCTTGGGCTATATCCAAAATGGTCTCTGATCTTACTGTTCAATAGCTCATATGAAAAAACACAACTGATCTTATCCCATGGCTCATCACCACCATTGTGTTCCACATAAATTTTCTTAGTCATGATATAATTTTTATTTCACTTATTCACCAAACTTTATGGAAAGTCTGTAGGGCTTAAAAACTAATCCTTTTATAGGTCACTTTTATGTCCTACAAACATTGCTTTTCTTGTTCTCACTGATCAGTGCTAGTGGCAAATCTTATTTTCTGTAACTGTTGAACACTAAGGAAACAGCCTAATTTTTGCATCTCCGAATCAGCTGGGAGATCATCTTGTCTATTGGTAACTTTATTCTCCAGTCCAGTCTGCACACTGAAGTCTAACATGTGTCCTCATGCTCTTTACTTTCATTCCGTGTGGTCATAGGGGAAGGCTGATCTAAAGCCTGTGAAAAGGAAGGATGTGTTTTAAGGCCCGAGTAGATCCTTCATCTCATGTTCTCACATCACTTCATTTTGAAATACTCTGATTCCTTCCTTGCACCCCTGCTGAGCATTGCCGGCAGTACAACTTTCTCTAATGCTTTGTGGGGCTAACTCCACTGCTGCACTCTGCCATTTCATCCTTTCCCTCAGAGTCTGAGGGCAGAATTTAAAGAACATAATGTCTTAATCCAGTAATTTTGATGTATATAAGCTTCTCTTTCAACAGTCTTGTAATTATATTATATTCTCATAAAATAAACTACAATTAAGTCAATTTCCTGATTTAGCTACTACCCAGACCAGCTGCATTATATTTGTCTTTAAACATTGTATACATTTCAGTTTCTGATACACTGTTTTTTAAGCTTCTTGGATGTGAACTGAAACTAAATTACACTCTGCTTTGTACTTGCAAGGAAAATGTTTTCCTGCACTATTTCCGTTTCCTTCCTTCGTCTATGTAAAGCTTTCTGTGAACATTTAAAACTACTTTATAAGTACTTTAAGAAACATTAAAAATGTTTAAAAATAATTCTCAGGTAGCAGTTTCTCTCCTGCTCTCCTTAGATATTATACTCACAGGAGGTAGAAGTGATTTCAACCTCATTCAGAAATTGGAACCAAATAATTTTGAAATACTATGCTGTCGTTTGTTTTCTTTTAGTTTTTTTTTTGTTTGTTTGTTTCTTTTTTAATATATTGAAAGGAAATCTGAAGAAGACATCCAAATGCTATCCAGCTTTTGACTGGAATGGACTGGCTTAAAGGTGGAGGTTATACTAGAAAGGGGATTCATATTTGAAGCAGCAGTTTATTCAGATGGCAAGAAACACTAACTAGAAGGTTAATATTTCTTATTGCTAACCTATTTTTAAACTGAGAAGAAAAAAAAGAAACACCTGGACCCCCATTTGTAAACTAAAAACCAGTAAAAATGTCATTGTGTTGCTAGAAAACAAATTGTTTGGAGAAATATTCCAAATATTAATATTCAAAAAAATGAGGCAGAACTTTTCATCATTGCAGACTAGGGAACGAGTAAAGAGGGCATAAGTGCAGTGGCTGAGATTGAAAAATTCTTGTCAAGGATGCTGGAGAAAAGGGCAATGGATGGATTTGGAAAATCAGTGCAACTTCAATAGTAGTTCAGAAGTGAATGGATCTTTATGATGGAAGAAGACACCTGCAATAAAGTAATTCTTTTATGGAGCTGCTGTTGGAAAAATAATTATTAAACATTATTACATTATTATTAAATTATTAAACAGAAGAATCTTTGCTAGAAATGTTTCAGTATAAGGCAGATGAGAAGAACATAACAAAGCCCAAAATAACAAAAACTGAGATTCCTATCCTTGGGCCCTACGTCAGCATCTGAATTCAGAGTAGTTAGGGTAGATCCTGGGATATGGAATTTTTTCAGTGGCAGCAACACTTCATATATGCGAAAGAATGGAGTCAAGGGGATAGTAGCTATGTAAAGAGGTCTTTACTGACTAGACAGAGAAAACTCAGTGGAAAGGAGGAAAAAAGAGAGATGCTGATTTTGTAGTAGGAAAATACATTGCCAGTGAACATCAGGATTGTTCTTTGTGATGTGCTTAGGTACCAGAGACCAAAACAGAGTCATCTTTGTTTCTTTTTTTCCCCACATTCACACAGAATTTGCAGAGCATCCTTGCTAATAATCAGTAAAGACGTAGATAATGCACTTACCTACTTTGATAGAAAATGTACTCATCTATTCTGAGTACCTCTTCACAGAAATCATAAATTATAAATAGGAAGTGAATAGAGGGAAAAGAAATGGGAAAAGCATTTGAGTAAGAGGGATACTGCATTTCTGAATGGGCTTGTGGACAAATTGTTTAGGAGGATGTTCACTACCAACTCAATCTCTGATAACTATCTGAAGTGATTCTCCTAACCTTTTGAAATGTTCCCAATACCAGTGTACTTTTGTAAAGCTCAGTAATAGCAACCTGTGCACATGCTCACAATCTGTTGGTGATACCAACAATGCTGTTATTTTTCTTACAGCTTCTCTGTTCTGAACAGACCGTTCATTCATGCTTTTTTTATTTTTTTCCTCAAGTGCAGCATATTGCTATTTAAGAAAAAGGCTGCACTAACAAACCTGGCAGATCAATGTATTTCTGTTTTCTGAAATATAACTTTTAAAAATTCCTTTGAAAGCTTCAGATTTTCTGTTCATTTTATGGTTTATCCTTACTGTGGACACGATACTGATCCCACTAGATTTAGATGCATAGAATTTTTGTTGCAGGTGTGAATCCAAACCTTTCGGAACCTTTTTTTCTCCTCTTAGGTGGAAATAAATGTATTGTTTATTTTGTCATTTTGACTAAACTGTCATCATAGCATAGTGTAGTGACCTTGATAGATACTATTTTCTAATGAACCATCATACTTGGTTTACAACCCTTTCCACATTCTCCAAAGAATTAATGTGGTACAGTGCATGATTCTACTACTTTGCTCGCTCACACAGTTTATGGTAGTTATGTAGATACTCACAGAGCTTTCTTACTTAATGGTTTTCCAGTGAGTTAGTACTGCTTCTCTTTATGCTTTTTCAGCTTCCCTGCCATCATTTAGGCATCATCAAAAAGTCATTATGTAAATTCACAACTGTGAGTATCCCCATTTATTTTAAAAATCTCCCCTCTACAGAATTTGCCAGAAAGCCTGACAAATTGTAAAAAAATTCTTGTGCTTATCTTTGATAAAGTATTGAAGTCCCTAAATTACTGTTTTGTAAGTCATGTACTAATGCTTAGCTAATAATTAGAAAATAGTTCTTGTTAGCCACTATGCTAAATTTCTATAGCACATTATGAAAAAAATACTATCATTCTACATGGGTCAGTTGGCACAAATATTTCCCACAGAACAAAACATTCACGAGTGAGTCCAGAAATCCAGCCAAAATAGAAATGTGGTCCAATTCATGTATACACACTAGTAAGAAGATTTAAAGCAGGTCAGCCAATGATTAACAAAAAATTAATATCCTGACTCCTAGGACGCTTAAAAATACAATTAATAGTAAATTTTAGTATTGTTTATAAGCATTGAATTAGTATCTCTATATGTGGCTTATATTTACATGCTTTATTCTTTTGAGGGGAAAGTTGGTACCAACATGAATATTATTTTTTATACCTACAGTCTGGAATTTAAATTTCCTGATAACATGACTAAACCTATAATATTTCTGTGAAATAGACAATACAATCCTCTATTTGCATGAAAAAAGTTTCCAGCAGAATAACTGTCTACATCTTTTCATAAAAGAGCTTAGTCACATAGGCAACCTAGTCTCCAAACGAGCCTTTCAATTTTACTACAAAAGATAATCCTTTATTTCAAAATTGTTTAGGACAATGAAGCTTATGAAATTTAAATTTCTTTATCAATTGCTGGAAAATTAATCCTACATTAAAAATAAATTTTAAAATGTTATTAGGGATGTCATGTTACTAATAACAAGCTAACCTTTTCTCTATATTTTGGGACAGGAGACAAATTCAATTACCTTTTTGCTAATTATCTGATGAATGTTCCTATTGTAATGCATATTATTTAAAATGTTTCAAATCAGTAATTCCAATTTAGGACACAGCTGTATGTCTAATATTTGGTGTATCAGGTGGAAAATACAACCCATTATCATGGCATCAGCCTATGAAGACTTGTGCATACACTGCTTTAGGACAATCAGTTGAAACTTTATGAAAGCCGGCATATGCAAAAATGTTAAACATCAATCACTTTCATAGCAGAAATATCAATCTCTCTTTCCAGTTAAGCAAGTCAGCCATGATGAAATAACTCTGTGTCCAGTATTTTCCATGAGAAACAACCCAAGGGGATGGATCCCAAGCCAAGAATTTTTCCCTTTTAGAAATAATCAGATGTGTGTGTGATGTCTGAAATGCTGCCAAGGGCAAGCATTCAATGGCACATTCAGTCCAAGGTCCTTGTCCTCCTCTTCAAGGACTGTAATGGGCATTGGCATTAATATTTAAAGGACTTCCTCTAATTTCACATCCCTCCAAGTATAAGCAGTAATCACCTAAGGAGATATTATTACTGAATAGTTGCTAAGCTTCCTACTACAGGAAATTAAATGGGATCATTGCTAGCCTCCCCCTGTCTAAAACAGCAATATACACTTCTCTGCCTGGATTTTTGTGTGAAGATAACAATCTTTAGGATAGTAAATTTTCAATTTTTAAGCTCTTGTCCCTGGCTATTGTCTTCAAATCCACCTCTACTAAGCCTGGAAAAGAAGATACAGTGGCATTGCCAAGTCATGTATTTTGTACCATTACTCTTTTTATGTTTAGTGTTGAGTTTTTTTCTGCCTCTAGTTCCTGCACTCAAATGGCTACAACAGAATTTTTGCCTTCACTATAGAAAAATGTTACTAGAGATCACAGCTTTGTGTCAGGGGACTGGGCGGGGGAAGAAGAGGTCTCAGAAGCCTTGAAACCATGAAATTTAAAGAGTTAAAATCTATTTTAAGGTCTCTCTTGATGATTTTGGATTAGAACTGCTTTTTTGTTGATGTTTTGTTTTTAAATGTTGGAAGTTGGCATTACTGTTATGCTCATTTGAAATAATCCTGTTCATTCTTAAGTATATTCTGGTAATAAAAAGCAATCTGGAAAACACCCTTGTGTGCATTTTGGGAATTCCTGATGAGTAAGGAGAATCTTTGACCAGTATTGAGTTGTTAAGAGCAAAGAAGTCCAGGCTGTATACACAATAGCTAACTCAAGTGTCTGAAAACCAATTGTCTAAACTTCCACTGTCTAGATTAGCTTCTGCACTGGTTCACTCACTCTTCAGAAGCTTTAGTACTGTAAACTGCTTACAGTAGCATCACAAATGAGTGTCTTACAGGCAACTAAGCCCTTCTAGGCTAGTTATCTGCCTCTGAAATCCTCTCATGGCTGTATCTCCCTGCCCTTCAAAACATCATCATCTAGCAAAACACTTCGAGTATGTTTATCTTCAGCACCTGAAAACCTAATGTGCATGTATGTTTTTAGCTAAAAAACATGCTGAAATGCTTGGTGGTTCAGAGCCTATGTAACTTTAACCCTGTAAGTAACTAGGATACAGTAAGAAGTACAAGCATTTATACTAATTATGCAGTGAGTATACAAACATATTAAAGGTTTAGAGACCCTTAAGTAAGCCTTGGTGTCTAATTTCAACCATAATGGAACTACAACATGAAGCAGTTGCCAGCTGAATCAGGTACAGCACTTGTTCATGGCCATGCCTGAGATGGCCCTGTAAAGCAGTTTGCAATGCACTAACCTCTGTTAGTACAGTATGATTCTTTATTCCCCTCTAGTGGCTGGTCTGCATAGTATTAGTTACTAGTCATGTGCTTGAAGAGCTAGACCAGACTCTTGGAACAGCAGTACACGCCAAAGGGTCTTGGTTCACTCCTTGCTGCAATCCACACTACCAGAATGCCAACAGTGCACAGACAAATGACCTGTGCAGTGCTGCGGAAGGAGGGGAAGGAGTAGTTGTTGAAGGCTTGTATTTTTATGCTCTTAGAAACTACCAAGTAATTAAATTAATATTTGTATCTCTCAGAAAGGAAGAAGAATGTAACTGTCAGTTAGTGTTGCAAGTGTTTCATTTAATTACTTGAGTCCCTGAGTGTTAGTGTAGCCAAATACGAATCTTCAGGAGGGTACTAAGAGCTCTGCTCCACAGGCTGCATCGTAGTCTTAGCTGGTTTCTGAATAATGCCTGTCTGCAGTCCTCTGTACTGCACTTAAACAGTGAAATCTCAGAGCAGATTTGTCCTTGAAATGTATTTAACATATACAGTCAGCTCTATTATCAATGTCCTCATAAGTACTGCTACTTTTCCTTTTACTTATGTATTATGTTTATGTGCAGCCAGACAGAAAGAAAGCAACTAAAACCAAATATAAGCTGCAATGAAGTCTTGAAAGAGTAGTGATTTCTATTAATGGTTGGATTGGTAATATGATATGAACAAAATTTTTAATTTTAATTTTTTTTTTAAGTTTAGATGGATTTTTCTCTGAATAAGATAAGGGAATTCTGGAACAAACCTTTGGAAGCAGGAAAGTGAACAGGATAAATGAAAACAAATTACAGAATACATCTGAGAATAAGAGGAGTGAAAGAGGTAGAAACTCACCCTCCTTAAGTACAGTGTGGGTTTATGCATCTTGGATTTTCTAGTGATTTGTGCTTGTCCTTATTGAGAGCCTGAGGATAACAAAGCTTTTAAGTTCCCAGGGGCTCCTGCCCTGCAGAAAATATGAAATGTTTTACCAGAGAGGCTAAGTGTTTGTGGCTAAGATCACAATGTATAAAAGACAAAATATCCAAAACACAGGTTGAATTCTCTAGGAGAATGAAGATGCAAAGGAATCCTTGCTCTTTACAAGTCTGGGTCTAGTCCAGATTTTGAAGTTGTATGGCTCTTATCTTGGTGCAAATATAAAACCATAGAAAGGATATTTGAGATTGCTTAAACTCAAGCTTGTAGGCATATTATCCTTTACAGAGTGCATTTAAAAAAAAACACCAAAAAAACTAGGTATACCAAATCATTAGCATCAGCCCTCCAGTGATATTTTTAGTTCTGCCAGTTAACCTGATAGGGGATAAAACATAAATTGGATGTTTCAGTATAAGATACTAAGATGCTTCAATTTCTTTTGAAAACATGCAATCTGAGCAGGTACATTTTTAGAGGAATACTAAATAAAAAGCTAGATGACAGCTTTCTAGGTCAAGAACTGCTAGACCTTCATTATTTTAAACAGCTCGAAGCACTGCAATATTTAGCCAGTATGTGTGTGTGTGTGCACATGCATGCTGTTTTAGAAAATTTTACAACAGGGGTTTGTAATGTTCCAAGGCTACGCTTTAGCAATAAAAATAATGCCTCATTTATAAAGTGCAGGAACTCAGGGAATTTATTTTCCTGAAGGTAACTTCAGTTGCATTTTCTTTGAAGCACAAGCATACTTTAGGAACTACATTTAGTCAGCTGTTGACTAATGACTCCTACCTCTTTGTGAAGCAGATAATGACTTTGTATAGAATATAAAACTCAATAGAAATGACCACAGTAATGGAAGAATTCTTTGTTATAAAGTTATGACATGAAAGGAAACATTGACAAAACTGAAAGCATTATAAAGACAACATCACTAGTTTCTGATGAATACTACCTCTTTTAATGTGCCTGCTATTTGTTCCTTTTTTCTCAAATTGTTTTTGAAAGGTTCATTAAGGAATTTCTGATGATTTTTTGACAGCTGAAACACAAAGCACTTAACAGGAGCTAGAAAACCATTTAAAGGTCTGTAATAAATTCATATATTGTCACTATATTTCTCTTAGATCTTAATGTCTCTATTGCATTCCAGATGCCATCTCAAAAAAATAAACTTCCTACAGACCATATGGATCAAATTTTGACCAGTATAGAAAGAATTGTTGACTTGGCACTGGGTATATATGACCCATGGAGTACCTTTACAGACAGCCAAGTCATCAGTTTCCTTTCCTTTTAGGCAATGGCAGGTCTGACTCCTGAAGAACACCTTCTTTGCATGTAAAGCTTGGGTAATGTAACTCTGGCAATGACGAATGTGTACTGCAAGTGATTATAACTTCAAAAATTCAGTGCTCAGCATTGGAACTGCAGCAACCTGATTCCTGAAAAATGGATGATAGGATTGAAATTATAGAATACTATGGAATTATTTCATGGCTCCCTACTTTTGTGAAGTCCTTGAACTAAGTCACACCAGAAACAACCTACCGAAACATGCATACTCTTTTCTTGATGAGAAGAGTGGAGGATGAGAAACCCACCAACATATGATGGTAAGAAGCACAGAGCTCAGATATCACAGGTACAGACATGGGATAAGAAGAGAATGGTCACAAGCATCTTAAAATTAGCTCTATTCTTTTTTTTCCTTTCTCCTTGCTTTTTGGGAATCTCATGGTTTTTACTTTATGTGGTGAATATATTTTTAAGTTGGGACACTTCAGTTTTTGATTCATGTGTGCAAATTCTTGCAGTCATTTCTGTTCTTGTAGTTCAGTGCTGAGTGTTATGTAGATGTGAATGCTGTATACTGTTCTTTAAAGAAAAATATCTAATGAAATGAAACAAGGTACATAGCCAAGCACAATAAAGAGACTATATTTTATTACTTAGGTTGTAAAGTAATTTAGTGTTCAGTTCCTCATACAAAAAGACTGCTGCGAGTAATACAAATTCAGTCATGTCCAAACCAGTAATTTTAACCCAAGAGATTTTTTGCTTTGATATTAAGATGAAAGTCAATTTTAAAATATTGTATTAATACCAATTTTAAAAACTCAGAATACCTTAATTAAATTTTTAAAATGTTTTTCTCCTAAGAACTGAGAGGACAGAAGGGACATACCCAGCTCTGTGCTTATTTGCAAATCACAGGCATTTATTGAGTGCTATCTTAGTGTGGCTTGTCTTAAATCTAGCAACAGTTGTTGTGCTTTCTTGAGAAAAAGAGAAAAAAATGCTAACAGTGAAGTTCCTTTTCCTATTACATCATGTCATTCAGCCTACGTTCTCTGCAGGAGACACTTGTACTCCCATACTTCAGCACCAGGAGAGCTTTACTCTCAGGGAGCTGCTGGAGACCTTCAACTAGGAAACAGTAGCATGAAGGTCTAGGTAAGGAACTGTGTTGATGTCTCCCTAAGGTGCCTAATCCATATCAAAGTATAACCTGTCAGTTAAGAGTTACAGGAACTCTGGAGATTACAAGATGTGTCTGTTAAAAAAGCTAATTCAGCATTTGGCCTTGGAAGCTTTCCCAGCCACACTAGGACTGACAGTGTGTCTCCCAAGCCTGCTGGAAAGTCTAGATTGTATGTCTGGATGAGAATTAAGTGATGGAAAAGATGATCTATGGAAACAGTAAGCAAAACCGACTACAGGTACCAGAAAAATCCAGCATCCTTGGTAGATACTCAAAAGCCATCTGGAAATAGTGCTTGGCAACCAAGCTCTAGGTGACCTTGCTGTAAAAGGGGGCTGGGACCAATCCCTTCCAACCTCAACCATTCTATGATTCAGTGGGAGAATAAAAAAAATACACACCCACAACAAAACCCCAGACTCTGAGGTTTTAAGTGTACGATATGCAATCATAGACAGTTATGCTATCTTTAAAACCTCCTTTAATAAGTTCTCTTTTCTATTCATATTGCTGATAGTGGGGTTTCTTTTCTCCGGTCCTCTTCCTGGTCTACACAGAGCAGTGACAGTTTGCAGGACCTGGTGTGGTCAGGTCCTAGCAAGTCTTCATGTGATGCTGCTTTCAGAAGTCAGGCTGTGTAGGTCTATAGAAATATATATTCTCAGTTTTGGATCATAGGAGGGAAGCATAATTTTGCAAAGTGGGAGACTTTTATCTATTGGAGCAGTTGAGATTCTGGTGAGATTTGTGAAATTTTACAAACATCCTCATCTGATGGGAATCATTGGAGCCACTACAGAGAATCTACATCACTGGCAATTACACTTATGATTGTATGATCCTCATTAGGCTGATTAAACTAGCTTAGCACCATATTATTTAAGTGGCAAGAGGCAAAGCAGAAGTACTTTGCTGAAGATGATATCCTAAAACTCTGAGCTAGTAGGAATTTTAGAAGACTACCAGCATATAAGGAATCCAAATTTAAAAAAAAAAAAGTACCATTTTTAACTGACTACTATGGAAACAAACATTTTGCCTCACCAAGACTGGGATGAGCAAGTTCTAGCAAAACTATTAAAGAATTCTACAAGCTACTGCTTACTCTACAGGGTGTGCTGCAAACTATCTTTATAAAACACTTACATCTGACCTCCTTCTAGGTAGAGGCATGAGGTTTAGGTCAGCAAGGAGGACTTTGAAGTCAAACAACAGTCAATGGCAATGGCAGTGGAACGCATGATCTTTTAACTTCTGACGAAATTCACCCTTTTCTTTAGCAGTTTCTGAATCAGGAGAGGCTTGTACTCTTGCATTTGCAGAGCATGCTTGACTGGGAGCAGGCAGCCTGATTCAGCAGATGAGTTGAACGTTCCCAATATTCTTCAAAGCTGTTTTGTGTCTTTAAAAAAATCCTTATGAAAAAAATAAGGTGTATCTTTTTTCACAAAACAGGTGAATGCTGCTACAGCAGAATTAGTTATTGAAGACGAACGGAAGCGTCAAATCCCAAGAAACATGATTTGTTTGTTCTTCTCTAAAAATAGAGAGAGAAAGAAAAAAAAAGCTGGTTAGGACCCTGCTTCTAGAAATGGTGGGATACTACTTATTTGAAGTGGAGAAAGAATAAATACTGCTTCTCTGATGTACTCATTAACTCACTACTCCTTGAAGCCAGCTGAAAATTTCTCATTTGCTCTATTGGGTTTTGGCCGAGACCTCTTGGATGCCTGCGGGAACTCAACACAACCTGAGACCAGGATACACCTGCATAGCTACTCCAATTATTGCATTGAGATACCCATTGTCGCTAACTGGGAATTTCATTGACATCACAAGAACGGTAGCATTTTAAGATTTAAAAATAATCTAAACAAAAATTAAGGAAAAGTGCTGGCTGTAGTCCCTGCAACCCCATTCCCTGTTGTCAGCTGTTTCACTTCTCCGCGACCCTCCACCAGCTGAAGTTTTCATGTGCCGCTCAGGTCGCTCACGCCGGGCGGCCCGCGGCGCTCACGCCCGACGGGGAATCGGAGCCAGGCGGGGGCCCCGCAAAAGGCCGGCGCGCAGGCAGCGCCCGCGGAGCGGGAGAACGCGGCCCCGCGGGAGGTAAGCCCATCCCCGGGAGGGCAGGGGAGCGGCGGCGGAGAGGAGGCAGAGCAGCTCCCGCCTCCGCCCGCTCTCCTCCCACTTCCCTCGCTCCCGCCTTTTGTGGCGCGAGCCCGGGCGTCAACGGGCGCCGGCGGCGCGGAGCTGACGGGAGCCCCCGGCTCTTGGCTCCGGGAGCGGCGCTGTAGCGAGGGCGCAGCGCAGCCGCGGGCCGCTCCCGTAACCAAGGCGCTGCCTTGCAAAAAGACACACAGACGGAGACGGGCTGACAGACACACGCAGCGCGGAGCGGCGCGGGCCTTGGGGGGCCGCCTTTGCAGCGCTTCTCCTCCTTGCACCATGCTCTGCTCCAAGGCAGCGCCCGCCCGCCGCTCCTTGAGAGCAGCTAGCCTCCGCGCCTAGCTAAGGCGGACGACTGCACCCGGCTCCCCCCCGCCCCGGTTACCTGAGTTAGCTCCGTCCCGGGACTTTCGCAGCGCCTCACGCCGCTCCCGCTGTGGCAGCCCTTGGGCGGCGGGGGAGCGAGCCGCCAGCAGCCGGAGGGACTGCAGCCGCCGGCCGGGAAGAGGAGCTCGAGCCCCCGCCTCCGGAGCTCTTCATGGCGTCTCACCAGCAGACCAGGATTCAAGCCTACCTGGAGAAGAATAAGATCGGTCCCCTCTTCGAGGTAAGGTGCGCTCTTGCCGGCCGGCTCCTCCCCGGCGGGCAGCGGTGCGGGCGGGGGAGTCCCCCCGCAGCGGCCCGGCTCCCCGCGCAAGCCCAGGCGAACGCAGGGGCGAGGATGAGTTTGAGGCGCTGCTTCGGCAGTGCCGGCACCCCTTGCCGTGCACTGCCGCCCCGCACCACGCGTTTGCCCTCGTGTCCCTCTTCCACGCCCCTCCGAATGCCGGAGTATCGCGCAGCCCTCCCTTCCCGGCTATCCCGCGGATGTGCCCCGCTTCTTCGCCCGCCACACGCGAGACGCGCCGCCCTCTGCTCCACAAGATCCCGCGCGGATCCTGAAACAGGTGCCCCTTCGCCCTCCCACCGCGGCCCCAGTCCCCAGGGACGCCCCATCGGCGCTGGCCTCGCCTCGGCGGCCGCGGAGCCCCGCGGTGCGGGACAGCGGCCAGGCTCCGCCGTCCGGCCGCGGGGAGCGGCGTATCCCGCACCTGCCCCGCGCGGCCGGGGGGAGGAGGCACTTCCAAACCCCCCGTCTCCAGGGCGGCAGCGCTGAGCAGCGGGGACTGGGCGAGCCCCGAGGCGCTGCCCCTCCCTGTCCAGCTAGCAATGAGGGAGAGATGGATGCCTCCCCACCGTGAAACCCACTTGGGCACTCGGGAAGAACTCTGTCCTGCGAAAAGTCCATGTCGATGGTGTTTTCTGAAATTTTTATCTGCAGTCATACACTTGGGAACCGTATTTTTGCTATAGATTTTCTGTTTTCTTACAACTATGCACTTGCTTGGATTTGTAGATGCACAGATGTGCATATTTTACTATTTCAGTGCATAAGCTGTGAATACTTAGAATTTGAAAGGGTACTAGAGCAATCGCAATTATTACCATTTTATCATCCTGTTTCTCATGCAGTTTTCACATCTAAATGCACATATATTATACTCTGGCAGTGTTATCCCAAGGCACAAGTCTCCCTTTTTCAGTATTTAACTTGTTCTCAATCAAGCTTACTATATATGAAATCTCTTTTATTCTGGTGTGGTGGATGCCTCGTCTTCAGTGTATATTTTGGGTAACGTTTGCCAACGCCCATAAAAAAGGTTCAAATTTTGTTAGAAAACTGTTCATTAATGTTTTTGTATTTTTTGTACGCTGAGGCTGTTGAAACAGACTATGTTGGCTCAGTGTCAGAGGTGTTAGGTATTTTTATTTTGCAATAAATAAAGCTCCATTTGATGGAACAGTAACCGAGTACTAGGGAACAGCAGATGATTTTTCTAGTTAAGGAATTAATAAAAAATGAAATATTTGCGTGGTTCAGTTTCTGAATAAAAGACTGTTCAATCAGCAGAATTGCTAGGTGCTTGGCTGCCAGCTGGGGTGAAACCACGACAATACGTAACTGACTCTTGTATATCTCAATGGGAATTAAGTGCTTTGGGGTTATTGAGGGGTTAGGCCCTTGACAGCTGTCATTTTCTTCAAAATTTCCTTAACCCGTTGGTTTACACATTAAAATTCAAACAAAATACTTGACATCACTGTTTTGAGTCCTGGTGTTTTAACCTAGTTTCTCAGTAGTGTAAGATGCTCATATCTGCTGTTTAGATTCTTGTGGGATGCTTTAGTTATCAATGGTGGAGGGAAAGATGAAGAAGTTGTATTTGTTACAGCATTTCATGTATCACTACATATTTCACTAGTCACTGGAATTGCATTTTGATAGAAAGAATCTGTGAAAGGCTCTTTGCATAACCTTGCAGACTGTCTACAGCTTGTTAATGTACTCCTGTATACCAGGAAGATTTTCTTTTTGTGAGAAATCCACTTACACCTGAATACTAGTGAGTGGTTTCAAGATATAGGGGTGTAGCATTCCTGTAGCTGTTTACAGTTATTTTAATCCATAACAGTGGGAGGAAGAGGATCGTAATTGTTATCTTCTCCACTTCCTGATTAGCTGTTCAAAATCTACTTACATATTTCATTTTGGTGATGTACTTTTTGATCTCAACAGTTTATTGTAGATATACAACCTGTGCTTGATCTTAGTAAGAGGAAGGCATGTATTTGAAGCTGATGGGAATTGATCAAAGACTATGCATAGGATGAAGCTTGTACTCTATACTAGTATTCCTATTATATATTCATTGTGGTGTTTCAAGAATACCATGTGTTCGCAGTCAGATATATTCACTAACACATCAGTTTTTTCATGTGTCTAAAAGTTCTGACACATTGAGAAAAGAGACCTGTGCTTTGTCTTTCATTCAGGAACAGCTAGCATTTTCTTATACCACTTCTAGTTTTAATGCTAATTAATCATCACTTGTCATGGATGACAGTTATCTTTTTTTTCAGTGAGTACTAATCTTCTAACACCAAGTCAGAACACAGCAAACTTGGATTCAATTTTCTGCAGTGTTATTTGCTGAGCAGGTTGTGACTGTAATTGCTCAATATATGCCTCAAGTCAACATTTTAAGGAGTGCAAAAAATAATACTGGATAATTGGAGGCAGTCGCAGGAAAGAAGAATGTGGATAGTGAACCTGCAGGCTTTTTGAGATGAAGACAGAGATGGTGATGCATAAATAGATTGTATTTCATATTTGCTTAATGAAGGGTCAGTGATCAGGAGGACTTTACACCATGGATTTAAGACAATTGCACAGGCGCAGTTAACTGACAGATGGAACAGGTGGCAGTTTATTGAAGATAAAGTACAATTTCCCTGCATAACAGTCAGTAACAGTAGTTGCTGCTCGCTGCTAGTTGGTCATTCTGTTCCAGTTGCTTGCAGTTATCCTGGTAGTGTCTGTTTTCTCCTTTCTGTCCTATATTTGTGGCCCTCTGTTACTGTGGCTAGGGCTTTTTGTACTTCACTAACCAGCAGTATCTACTTAAGAATGTCTTTGCTTAAGTTTTGTGTGGTGTGGCACTTGAATTATGCTTCTAATTTGTGTGAAAGAGTTCAAGAGAAGTGCTGACACATGAGATGCAGAAAGACCTTAGGCTCTCCCTTGCTTAAAAAGTTGTTTCCATCTCTATAAAGAAAAGCGAGGAATAACCTCCCGGAGAAAGAATTAATGAGCTTCAGCTGACTCAGCAGGTATTGGTCTTCTACTGACTACCAGTACCTGTTAGCAGATAGTAGGAAGTCCTATCCACTTAGCTATGAACGGTAACACACAGATTCACTTGATTCCAAACATTTTTACTAGTTAAATTCTAGTTTATGGGTTAGAGGTGGGAAGGAAGGTGGGTGGGAATTAGTGTGTATATCTAAGACTGTCAATTTTGAGATTTAAGACAGATTACAAATAACTTTGATACTTCAGCCTCATTTTCCCCTGTTGAATGTAGGTCTCTAAGTCATGGCTTTTCAAAACTCTCTCTCCCATTTCATCTTTCAGGTGTCTAAGGTTTTTGCAGGTAAAATTCCTGTGAACCTATAAGTCAACTCCTAAATGCCCCAGGGCATGCAGGTGTTGTTAGTGCTGACAGTAAGGTCTGAAGTTAACTCCTTAAATTCTGTCAGGTTTCATGAGCTGCCTTATTCTGTTCTGTGTAGATTTTGTGTGTTGTGGGGAGAATTTTTTTCCATTTGCTTTTGAAATCTTAGACATCTTTCTGTAAGAGATTATTGGCATCTGAGAATACTGTGGTTAGACAATTTTGGATTTGAGGAATGCCCTTTAGAAATGCCTCTTTCTGGGATTTTTGTGGTAACACATAGCATAGCACTACCTTATTTTTTTAAGGGTTTTTTTTCACATTAACTTGGAAGGTAACATGAATTGTAAATGTGAATTATTTCTGTGATGAAGCTTCACTGTTGTTTTTTTTTCTCCATCTTTCTAAAATGTGAACAGGAGGTGTATGCCTAAAATTGGCTGGGACAGAATATTCAGAATCAGCACCCACTCATTTCTGTCTGAGTGAAGTATTGACCCACTTTGTGTTTCAGGCATCCAATCCAATAAATTCTTTTTGTGTGTTAATAATCTCAATGAATAATCCTGCTGCCTGTATCATATATCTAGTTTTCTGTATGACTGTATCTCTTTAGCATCCAGTTGTGTTCTTATTTGGGCAACCTGACAGTTTCTGTGAATTTGAAAGCTGGATCAGCACACTTAAGAACAGATTGCAATAAATCTTCAAGAGCTGTGAGATAAAATTAGTGTTTCAGAATTTTTTTATTTCTAGAACTGCAGCTAAAAAGCATCCAGCAGGTACACTGTTGTTATGCAAACCAGAGAACTGTGGTTTCTTTCAGTTATAGAAAGCCAAAATAACTCTTCTCAAAATAAACATACCAAACCTCTGGTTACCTGAGATTTTTTTCTCCAAGTAATATGGGGTTAGAACTGTAATTTATATTTCAAACAACATAAAGGCTCTGTTCATAATATCACCCTTAGCTTTTCTCATTTAGCAGAAAAAGTTACAGAAGCAAATATAATAAACTTTTTAATTTGTGATTTTTTTTTCCCTAAATGACATAACATTATTATTGTGTATTATGCACTGTCTTCCATTATTTAAATAAAATAACTATGCTTCTGACTTAAACCTTAACCTATTTGGTGATGAGCAGTATAGTACATCTTGTGACTGACTTAGTCAAAGTTCGGGAATGAATTTTGGAGTTTGGACTGTCTTCTAAAGCGATGTTTACCCTTGGTTCTTAAATACACAAATGTAGATCTAGTCAACTTGAATGTCTTATTTACTGGTTTAAGATTTCTCACAGAATCAAATTAAATTTTAAGCTGCAATATCTGCAATGTGAATGATAGAGATGCACTCAAAGAGTTCTTTTCTGTTGATCTTGCTTAGATAATATTTTATTTTCATTTGGTGTTATACTTAAATGGTTAGATTCTGTTGCTAGCGTGAAAGAGTCTGTATTCTGGATGATACAAATTTGTTTACAGAAGCATTTAATTTCAAGCAGCTAGATGGAGTCTTTGGAAGGCCAAGTTTTTCGGTACTTAGACATCATAAGCATCATTTTAGGTACTAACTGATTACCCGGTGACATTGTTTCAGCCTTGCAGTCCCTGTTTCAGGGGAGCCAATGTCAGCTGTTTTTCAAGGGATGTGTGGAAACCAGTAGTGATCTAGAAATGCTGTAGTGTTACACAGTGTGGGGTAGGGAATCGCATTTAAGTTCTAATTTTTATTTTTGTTGTTTCCTGCTACAGTAGGGCACTGTGGTAGCCTTGATGTGTGCTTAAGTAAAAGACCTACTTAAGGAGAATGAAAGTCAAATGGAAAAATTGGTGTTGACATGTCCTTTGCTTTTTGGAGAATTCACTGTACATTCTGATAGTTGCCTTGTTAAAGTTGTCTTCAAGGGAAAAGAAGTGAAAAACCCTAATTAAAACTATGGACACACCCTTCTCCATTAACAGTTTCATGAGCAGTGGCTTTATGATTTTTACTTGGCTTTTGTGCTGACCAACAAGATGCAAAAGTCATCAGAAATTTCCTTGTGGTTGATGCATTCAATTCTACTCTCCTCTGGAATCTGGGTTTAAGAAAAGAATGTTGTTCCTGAATAAGGAAGCATGTTTTACTGTTCTACAGCAAGTGGGCTTCTTAGTTAGCTTCTTTATTTTAACAAACACACCTAGAAAGACAACTATTATTAATGTTAGCTTCTTTTAGAAGTGTTACTTTGTAAATGGAACTGTTAAAAAATTGAGTTAGAAACATAATTTTTAAGAGCATATCACCAGCATGTTCTTTTACAGTTTGCCACACATTTTTTAGGTCTAATCACCAGTCTTTTTTTTTTCCCCAATGTTTTTTCTTCCCACTTGGTACTTTCCATTTTGTCTCTTGTTCATGCAGATGAAGAAGTGGGGACCAATAATTTCTCATTCTCAATTTTCTAGTGATTGGTTGGTTGGTTTTGTTTGTTTGTTTGTTTTTTTGTAGTGATTTCTATTTATTATTTTTTTAAAATCTTGGAATGTTTAATTTTTTTGGGAAATATGCTTTTGTATGAGTGGCAGGTGATGGAGATACTTTGTTACCTCTGGTCTAGAAAGGTGGCTTAGGTATTTTTGTGTTCACCAACTTTTGGAACAAAGACGACCCAACACTTTAATGTCTGTAATAATTCAGATAGAAATTAGATGTTGTTTCCTGTATTCTGTATTATCTCTCTTGCCTGGATGCACACTTTCTTATACTCCTAAGAAATGTCATACTAAGCTGTGAAGTATGACAGAAGGGTATCTTCTGTTTTAAGAGGCTTCTCTGCCTGAAACCATGAGGAATGGTTAAAAACCAACTGAAAGCAACATCATTTTCAAATAGATTTGTTGGCAAACAATTGTTGGCCCCCTGACTAAGGCAGTGTGCTGTTTCAAACTTTCCTGAAGGTGATGAAAAGCAGTGCTCATTTCATAGGAGAAACAAGGATTCATGAGTTTAATCCTAGGACACAGGTAAAGAGTGTGATCACTTGAAATGCACACCTATGCCTTTACCAAGACAATCCAACATCTATATATGCTCTCAGTATAGATGGTAATATTCTTTCAACAAGCTTGTAACAGACACATTTTTGACAGCCTTGACTTTAATGTCAGGTGATGCCCCTCTGGTTACAGTTATGAGAAATACCCATACAAAATGAGGAGTGCATGTGAACTTGCTTACCCTTGATAAAAAGAAGGCTATTTTACCTTAGCCACCTCTTATAAAATTTCTGTCCATACAGAGAGTGGAAACTCTTAGCTTCTTATTGTGTATTGGGTATTTACATGAAGCATCCTTTCTCTTTCCTCATTTCCCAGCTCCCCACAATATACAATGAATGAAATCAATGTATTCATGCCCCAGATTTCTCTATAGTGGCTGGTACAATATACTTATCAAGCTCTTTTGTTGGCTTCTGGAGGAGCTGTTTTCTGGGGCAGGAATGATGAGGTCTTTCAGCTGTGTTGGAGCCTTTTTAAATGGATCTTTCCACCTTTCATAGTCTGTTTTATTTCAGACACTCTGATAGTTTAGTACTCAGAACTGCAGGCTGTGAGGCTGATTTAATAGCCAGCTGCTGCAGGTCCTGTTCGTCTTCATTGCTGGCTGCCCATTCCTGGTGTCCTTATTCCAGAACTGGTAGTTGTGTCATACTATGGTTACCCAGTTTGGGAATATGAAATACAAGAAAAGAAGTCTGCAAAGAAGTGAAAAATGTTCAGTTGGCTGAGCTCAGTCGGTCACTGTGGTCTGATGAGGACCATGGCAGTGACTTGGGACAGAAAATGTACATGGCCAGAGAGTGAGGGGAAGGAGGTAAGCACAACTGTGTTTTTCTCCAGTAGCAAGCTGCTAAATGGGCATAAGTGATCTGCAAAGCTTATGTGCTGAAGTTAGCTTCATATGGATCTTGCCTTTTAAAGGTGCAGTTCTCCACAGGTTGGGAGAATGCCATGGAGCCCAGCCCAGTCGATTCTGTGAAGGAGCAGAAGGGGGAATTGAATAATTGGGGAGGATGGCTGAATGAATTAGGAAGAAGCAGACCATATGAATACACTGAGCCTGAGAGTGAGAAGGAATAGGAATGGGAAGAGGGTGGGATGACAAAGATTAATGCTACATTGCCAACACATTCTTTTTCTTTTCTATTTTTCTTCTTATAATCTTCAGTGAAATGGTTACCTGGCATCTGTACTCTCTTTTTCTAAGGAAAGGTTCAAGTGCTTGTAGTTGCTAAGAATATAACCGAAGGGTGAGAATCACAGGACAAATATGAGAAAATATAACTTCTTATCATCTAAAGAATATGCATGTTTTGCAGTGTCTGACTCATACTTCTGGTACTTGTTCTTGTCTATACTGCTTGGGCTACATTTGGGGAGTTAAAGTACTTATCACTACTATTAACACTGGTTGCTGTACCATGAACTTCATGAAGGAGTTACACTCCAATTTGACAGGCATTGAGCCTCTGCTAACATTTGTATGAGTGGATAAGTAAACTGATGATCATGAAATATTTCTCTGGTCAGGTATCTATCTCAAAAAAAAGGAATTCTGAATGATAAGTTTGGTGCACTAGTGCAGAAAAGCTGTTCTGTATTGTTGATAACAGAATTTGTCCTAGAAGCCTAAGTAAGTTGAAGCAGTCGCTTCTGGAGACATGGGAGATGGTTCACAGAACTGAATAGGAAGGGTGGTTTCAGCTGTAGTTAACCTTTGAAGAGAACCTGTGGAAGCAGTTGTGCACAGGGCATTTTGGAAGAAAAGAAGTTTATGCAACAGATTCGGTGATAGTTTTGTAGAGATGGAATTGGGAGGCACTTGTGTAAATAAGGATACAGTTTCTTTTGAAGAAGAAAAAAAAGAGAGACATGGCATAAGATTCCTGGATTTTTGACTGGGTGTACTGGGATTTCTCAGACTGAAATGTGTATGTGTGCATGTGCATGAGCTCTGAAACATTGGGACACACCTACTAATTCCATGTGTGCTGGACAGAGATCCTGTATAAATGCGGCAGGTGTTGTGTGTTCCTGTTCAGACACATTGTATTAACTGCACGTGTCCGCTGCAGTTTGGTATGAAACGCTCAATACGCTACACCCAACGTGACCTGGAAATTCATCTTCCTAAGCAGTCTGAAGAATCTTGTCCTTCCTACCTAATGAGCACAAAGCAGAGATGTTCAGGAGAACAGAAGCTGGGGAGAAAACCAAGGTTCGCAGATGCGAGCGGGTGTGCCATTATGAACCATCACCTGTAATTGTGCTGGGGATGAACTCTTCACAGGATTAACCTCAGAAAAATGACAGGCTGCAACTCACTGAGTATCTTTTTAAGACACATACTTTTGCATGATGTAGAGCCTCCAGGAAAAAAATAAAAAGGTGTTTCAGAGCTCCTCCTAAGTGTGCCATGATTCAGAATAATACCATTAGATAGTAATACCTGTAGTCTAACACAAAGTGTGAGATAGCGAAGCTATTTGGAGATAAAGACTGGACAGAGACTTATCAGTATGGAACAAAGAGGAGATACACACAAATAGAAGACTAAGTTGCTGGAGTAACAGATTTAATCTTGATTTCTTACTCTGTGAAGGAGGAATACCTGAAAGAAAAAGCAGGGACGAAGAAGGAGCAAAGGTAAATAAGAAACTCAAGAGAATTTATTTTATTCTATGTTTCCCTATGATTATAGAAAAAAAAGATTAGAAGAATGAAGTTAGCCAGAGTGAAGATCCAGTTAATATTTACTTAAACACTGGAGAAAAAGATAAGAGTTCAGGAGAGGAAATAAAATATATGGTAGTTGGGATACTGAAATGGTAGTCAGTTATCTGGCTGCTGCTCCTACTTCTGCTGCTGCTGTCCTGCTGCATTATCACGTATTATTCTGTGCTTGTGTTTCCCCTTTCTTTGTCTTGTTTTTCTGCACAGAACCTGCAAACCACTCTGGGTCCTACAGTCTTCACATGGTTTAGGAGTTTTCACAGCAAGGCCCTTAGCTCATTATGGTCCTTCTGCTTCCTCTTCTTTCTTTGTGCTACCTCAGTGTCTGGTAGTGCTTTTAATCCCTTTAATTGGTGCCACACAATAAAACAAAAATTGATTTCTTCCCTGCTTAGTGTGGTGATTCAGAGCACGGACAAGTCTCAAGGCTGCAGTGTGATCTGTGTGATCCCATTGTGTTCCCATGGGGAGCCCTGCTGCAGTTGGTGAGACCCTGATTTACAAGAGGAAGGCCCTCACTCGTAACCAGGCAGATTTAGTCTAATATTAAATAAACAGCAATCAAATCATCAGGAAGCTTTAATAGGGCAATCGCTGTCAGGGCTGGGAAGTTACTTTGCAGTGTCAGAAACAAACTAAAACATACACCAGTGACTCACAGGCATTGTTTTCTAAATAAAAAGCGTAGGAAAATGAGACTAATAATGCTTTGGCTGTTATTAAAAATAACCCTACAACCCAAAAACCTGTCACATCTTCTAAAAATTCCCAGATCACAACTTCTAGAAATAAAGTGATTTTTAATTGCCTAAACCATTGCAGTCTTGATGGTAGAAGTGTCTAATAAGAAATGATGGGCCTAACTCCAGTTCTATGTACAATTCAGTTATTTGTCCTTAAAAATTACCATTACTACCCGTAGAAAGTTTTAAATTGTTAGTACAGTAGTATTTCCTTAAATGTCCACTAGCTTTCTTGTAAAATATAGTCCTTCAGTCCTTTGTTTCAGAAACCTAAACCAGAGGATAGCTCATGGATGTTGCAGGTCCTGTCTCTGGTAGGTCAGTGAGGGCATGGTGACTAAATCTACAGTGACAATTTACATGAAGAAGACAATCAAAGTGCAAATGACAGGTAAAACTGGTTTATTTCTAAAAACTATGTGTTGAAGTTACTTTGTTTGACCTAGAAAGTGATATTACTATGTTAATTCATAGGATGTAATTATTAGAACTCATATTTTTTTATGAATTCTTTTTTCATGCTATTTTTTCTTTTGGGAAAATATATATTCATTAGCTTATATTTTTGGTACACAGAGACCAATAATATTTTTTTTTAATTTCATACTTATGCTTTGCATTATGTAAAAGGGGCATTAATATTGCCATCATATAGTGTCCAACATCCTCTCATTTCAGAGGCTTTTTTTGCAGCTTAATATTGACATTTTCAACTGCAATTTAAAGCTAACACGAGAGGGATTTTTCACATTACTTAGGTGAGGATTTTTTAAGGACTTGGGCATGCAAGTAAGTTTTTAATGAAACAAATAAGCAGTAATGTATGTGACAAATCATGAAGGTAAACTATATACTTTGTTCATCTCTTTACAGTAGCTTTACATATTCTGCAAGTCTGAACCACTTTTAGAGACAGTAACTATAACTTCTCAAGGCTCTGGCAGAGCAATGAACCTGGAAGTGCCACTGGGAAGCAGTTTGGGAATCCCAGAAGGTGGCTTCAGACATGTAGAACATGGGTATCTCTGCATTCAGTGTTAACATTTCCTTCCCCTAGCAATTTTGCTACTGTGTCTCTCATACCTGATCCTTCATGGTTCATGCTGCATTGTAAACTTGAATACTTCAAGCCTGTACTGTTAAGATCAAAATGGACACCTGCATGTCTTTTTCCCTATGTGTACCTAATCTTCAATTTTCTTCTTTTAGTCTGACTATGATGGGGTCATCATTCTCAGAAATTTCTTTGCCTTGAGCAGCAGAAGTATCTATTTTAATTTGACTTGAAATAAAAACATTATCCATGAAGGCAGAGAATGTTAGAAATCTTTCAGAACTTTGAAAAAAGTATCATTAAAGTTTCTCTGTCATCTTGCTGGCTGATGAGGAAAATCATACAAGTGATTTTCGCTTAACTGATGGATGATAAAAAGTCCATATGGAACCAATCAGAGGTGTATTTTGTTTCCTATTGCACTGGAATTATTAAGGTGTCTTCCCAGTTGGGGCTGAACATAAATACAGGTATGCTGATATCCATTATTAGAAATAAAATAGTTACCAGTATCATACGGTAGAATTTAATAGATGGTAGTACACAAAATGCAGGAAGATCTATATTATAGAAACAAATTGGTCAATATTTCTTTTTTATTAGTTAACCTAGTTATTTAGATACCTATCAGAATATTATTAATTCATGCACTTATAATCAAATTTTTTTATATCTGTGGACTGATAGCAAAAGATTCCTGTATTCTTGCATTTAAAGAGACCAATTCTTTTCATTCCAATTTCATTGTGGATTTTGCTTTTTTTCCAAATGGCAAAGGTCAAATGTATGTGTAATTAGGAAAAAACCTCATCTACATTTAAATGAACACAGGTTAAAATAACTGCTAATAGAAAAGTGTTACTTGTAATAGTTAAAAGATTTTTATAGTTTCTACTTGCAGTTAGAAAAGCAGAGTATGAGCAGTGTTGAACCAAACTGAACAAGACTGAGTGTTCTCAAAGGTGTTTGAGAGCTTGCAGATGGTCTGCAGTGGTGATTGTTCTGACAAGATACTGTGCATGGTTTTGTACCTGTGACAAGCAAATCAGTGTGACATTTCCTGTGGGGGGAAAAGAGAATGCAAGTAGCTTTAGGTCAATCAAGCAACTGCTTATTTGTGGAACAACTTCTTTGTCTTCTTAAAATGCTATATCAAAAACACTCCTTAGTCTTGTTTAAGGAATTTCTGCTACAATTGCAGAATATAAATTCTACAGATGTAAAATAACTCTTTATATTTTGATGTGGTGAAAATTAATTTCCAGATTTTTCTATGGCAACAAATTCTGACCTTTCCAGTTCAGGAGCCTCTGATGTATTGGTGCATATTAAATATTTAGATCTGTTTAAAAAGCTGATTACAACATTGATATGAAGTCTTAAGAGACCAAGTCAATCTCTCACAGGTAAATAAAAGGAAATTAAGATCCATATCTGAATAGATATTAATCTATTCAAAGTGTATGAATAGAACTTGTAATTAGACTGCATATAACCAACTGTTGTTTAGTTGCTGTACTAAAGGAACATCTCCAAATGACATGATTTAAGTAAATTCTAACAATCAGGGCACATCTCTTAAATTCTTTGGCATTTGTTTAGTGATCATTACCTGAGCAAACTTAGGGTAGCAGTTTAAGTCAAGATAATTAAATCCGTGTTAGAACTTCCTTGCCTTGGACTCTGGTAACTCACATTCTCTATTTTGTGTCACTGTAGTTGCTGGTTATTATTGAAGTTCCATGTGAATAGTTTAAAAATTCTTAGTCAAGATTAAAAAAATATGAAAACAATTTTTATAATAAATTTAATGCATAGAACTTACACAGAGTATTTGTTAACTTTGGCTACACACATTGGGCAGTAGAAATTTTTAAAACATCATCTCCTCTTTGTTCATATTTGTTTTCCTGTATAACTTGAGTAAATATAATCCTGTAGGAATGCAAAGCTTTGTCTCCTTTTTTCGTTGAGGATACGATCCAAGCCATTATGTGCATTTAGTTACAAGCCAAATTGCTGAAATTTCCGTAGAGTCTGGGATTTGTTAGTCACATTGTTAGGACTGAACACTGCATGGGTAGTACTATGTGTCTATCTAGAAACCCCACATACTATGAACTTATCCATAGTACTGAATACAAAAGTACAAAGCAATGTCTGAAATATTAGCTAGGTCTCAAGTGTCAAGCTAGAGTTAAAAACAGGTGTTACTGTGCAGTTTTTCAGAGATAATCTTAGCAATTTTAAAATAATCTTTACTTGCATTGTGAATTTATTTGGAGTATGGCTTAGTCCTAAGCTTTTTTGAAGTTGGCTTTTTTTTTTTCCAGTTGCTTGTGCTCTTAGCAGGGCTTTGGCAGATGCCACAACCTAGGAGTTCATGGGAGGCATGGAAGGCAGTTACTCTCTAGTGCAAGTATAGTAGATTCATGCTGCCTCAAAGCACTTTGTGGTTCTCTACAAAAATGTAGTCTTTTTAGTCACTTGTATGTGCTTTATGTGTACAATAGACAGAAGAGTAGTAGTGAGCATGTAAAATGGAGAGAAAAGCACAGGACCAGGCTATCAAACTTGTGGCTCTAAAGTTTGCTGTAAAACTTGATTTGACAGGACTTGCTTTGAAGTCATGCCACTGTTGGTGGAATAAGCCCCACTGCACACCTTGTAGTTATCAGTACAGTGAAGCAAGCAGGGGGATTAGGGGGTGTTTCATGCAATGGCTGGGGCAAGTGTCCACCTTGCTTATGACTTAGATAGGACTAGGACTTTCACTAGCACTGCACTAAATAATTGCTTGCTGCATAACTCCAGATTTAGGTCCTCTGTCTTCTGCTGGAAATATTAACAATTGAAATCTGGAATTTTAAATAGTAAGAATGACACTTTTAATTCCTAGACCAAATTTATCAATGTCATACTTCTGGTATTGTGCCCCATCCAGCTGTGGTGGGTGGGAATGAATAAGCGGCTGGTGGGTGCTTAGCTGCTATCTGGGGTCAACCAACCTGGGGTAGCCACAAAAATACCTGCTGCTTTAGTTTTTAGCATTACCCTCCCTCAGAAAAAAAAAAATTGTGTCAGAAGGTTGAAGCTAAGTCAGTGAAGTTTAAACTGGAAATACGATGAGATTATTTTTTTTTAACAGTTGCAGTAATGAATCAGTGAACATGGTGGAACAAGTGACTTCACCTTAGACCTTGAAATTGGAATAAGATTACTTCAGCTGATCAGAGAAAGATCAACTCTAGCCTGTTGAGTTAGCTTTTAGGTAAGGCAGTGATGTGCAGTCAGTGTTGTTTTATGGCTGTAATTTTAGTCCAGGTTGTAATAGTCTTTCCTAGCCTTTATCTATAAGTATTCCTTTTGATGTAAATCCTACAGACCAGCAGTTTTCATTTTCTTTTGGCTGAACTGTGAAGTGCATAGCCTTCAGGGTAGATTTCCAGTGGTTGATAGAGTGGATTAAAACTGAGGAAGATTTCTGAATTACGCTTCTGGGAAACCTTACAGTGTTTCTGCAATAACCTGAACTACCTTCATTTGATAAATCCGTGCTGAGTTCAGATAATGATATGGTAGGCATAATTTCACAAGCATGAGATTGTTATGCAGAGATACAGGCCTACAGAAAGAAGTGTAAGCTATCATAGAAAATCTTCAGGATTTGAAAACTGTGGAAGAAAACGTGATAAAGGTTGCCATGCTTGGCATATCCGAGAGCATGTCTTTAACCTTTTCTTCTTTTACTGAGAATTAGTTAATGTTTTAGAGTAACCTAGTAGCAGTGACTTCCCTTTTGACAGCATTCTTGTCTGGGATGCTTGAATGGGAGAAAGGAAATATTTCAGTAATAAAGGCAAAGATCAAAGGTGTTTGAAGCTATTTTGTGAACTCAGGAGCGGTGTAATATATTTGGGACAAATATATTTGAAATATTAAGAATAAGATAAGAGGAAAAAAACTCTCAAAGGATAAGTAAGTGAAAAGATATAGCAAGAGGTTCAGGTAGGTATTACATGCTATAATGTGTGTGGAGGAGTTGAATAAACTGTCATGAGCTTACTCAGTGAAACTTTGGAATTGTCCACCAGACCTCATCCATGCAAAAGGTTTCTAATTAGGTTGCTAATTAAGATCAATGATGCGTATTTTATAAACTGTCACATACGTGAGTTGGAATTATATCAAATAGGGCTAGTTCATCCAAGTCAAGGAACTGACTTGCAAAGGGTTTGTAGTGTAATGAGTATGCTGTTTCCATTCTGCTCTCCAGGGTCTCCCTGAAAATTGGTTACTAACATAGCCCCAAAAATTGGTCTTCTGTTATTGAATTGGTACAGATATTTAGTAGATGAACATTTAAGAAAGACTGTTAGCTATTCATTGTTTGTTTTTAGACTTCCTCCTATTAATGTCATTGTATGAACCAAAAGTTTACATATCAGTAACATACAAAAGCTTGTATATCAGTTATTACTCTGATTTGAGACATTAGAAAAGCAGTCTGAGACTTCAAATGGTAGTAGTCTACTAGTCCCTACTGTAGATTTCCCTACCAGTGCCACCTTTAGGTGAATTTTGTTTGCACCTTAGAATTAGGGCTTTGTACTTTCATCACATTTTTTTGTACTTGTATCAGCTTTGTACTTTCTCTTTTCTTCTATGTCCAAAGTATTTTCTCTGTGGGTTGTGTTCCATGTTGTGTAGTGCAATTTTGTGATATTAAATTAGCTGCACAGCTGTCTGAAATGGCAGCAGTGAGTAGTGTTGAGGGTTTGAAAAAAAAAATAAAGAATTGGTTGAAAATTTTTCAGTCAGTTCCAGGAAAAGGTGTGAATATTTTCATGAGAAAGCTGAATAGGGCGACTAATACTATAGAAGTTTACTCTCAACTGTTATTCTACCATGGTTAGTTTGAAACAACTATTATGGTATAGGCATGTGAATTGTGTTTACGGGGAAATTTATTTAGGGTCGAGTACTTTATTTTATGGGAGATGTGGTGATCATTTTATGAACACTTGAAATATGTTGAAGTCCATTTTGTTTATAATCTATAATGTGATTTTACTACTTTTAGTTCTAAATTGCTTGAGAAGATTTGAAGCCTAGCTATTTTCAAAAAAAAAGTATGGTGGTATTTTTTCATTTATTTCCATAGAAAATAATCTTTTCTGGCAGAAGTAGTATTTACCTTGCTGCACTCATTTGAGAATTTCAGACTCTTAGTTTAAGCAGTAAGAATAATGTTGAAATATGCTTCTAAAACCTTTTGTTTCCTTGCTGTGTTACTGCAGAAATCAGAAAGGAATTCTGAAGGAAAAAGTGTCAATCACAAAAAATTTACTAAACCTACTTTCATTCCGCAAGTTTTCTCTCAATTTTATATCTTCCTTGTTTATTTACAGCCTGTAGGAAGTGATTAGGAAGCCTTAATGTAGATATCTTCTAAGTGTCCAAGCTCCACTGTAGTGTGTGTGTGTGTGTATGTATATATATATATATATATATATATATATATATATATATGCAGTCAGTGGACCCAGGAGAGCAATTCTTCTTATCCTAAGTGGACATACACATTGACTAGTCAACTGGGAGCCCTCTAGCCTCTCTTGACTTCTTTATTAGCAAGATCACCATTGACCTCACTGGGAAGACTTGCTGTATTTAATTGACTTAATTTGGAAATGCATGCCATCTAAACCTCAGCCACCTAGTCTGTTTGGTCAGGAGTGAGAGACAGACATCGTCTGAGGGCAGTTCACTCTTATCTACTTTAGGCGTCTAAACCGTGACCAAAGAGCATAATAGAGCCAAAATCTGTGCATGCTGTGCCATAGTCTGTAGAAGTCTCTGCAGTTAAAACGCGTCATTGTTGTGTAGTTACTGTTACCAATTACAGGGCAAGATAGAATGTCTCTTAATTAACTTAATAACCTGATAGGTACGTTTAGACATAGCTAATTAGGACTTTCTTGTAATTGGGCCCATGATTAATAGACTGTGAAGACTGTTTCATTTGTATTAAATGCATGGACAGTCACAAGGAAATTAAAATTTGAACCTTCATTGAATAACTAATAGAGGACCTCAGGATAGTACAATAACAAATGATTATTCTATTTATAAAGAATTAATATATTAAGCTGCTACTTTAGACCTGTGTTTTTTTCCAAGATCCTTTGCAGCCTCATCAGTGTGTGTGCATGAATCTCTCTTGGAAACATCCACAAATTGACTTGTACAAGTTTTTGTTTTGGGTTTTTTTAATACAGTCTATGTAACATAGTTTAGTAAAACTAAATGTAAGAACATGTGAAGTTACCATTACAGAAGAAAGTAGAAATGATTTGCACAATGCAAGGTTAAATTCTTGAAGGAGTTAACTGACAGAGCTTACATCATCTTGCCATTCTTTCTCATTCTGCCCTCAGTCAAGGCAGAACCAAATTTGGAGCAATATAATGGGGAAACAGCAGAAACTGATGTATTCACCCTAGTCTGTAGTAACCATGGAAGTTCCCTTTCACTCCTTTTCTGTGCTCCAGTGTGTCTCATGGGTGCACAGGGATTTCGTCTGAACAGGCTTCCTCACTTGTTACACAGTTGGAAGGAAGAGACTGAGAGGAGTCCTATTGATAGAAAAGACAAAAGGACATGGAGTGAAAGGAAGACATAGCAGTGGAAAGAAGATAGGAGGAGAGAGATTATGGGTAGTGAACAGTTCATTCGGCAGCATGGACACCCAATCTGCCCTGGCTTTTTATTTACTGTAAGGCACACTGTGCACAGAAGAACATAGTTTTCTTATTTGAATTGTAGAACACTTAGAAATTTCAACCAGAAATGCAAAAAGTATAATTAATGTTTCTAAGAGATATATGTGTCTTGCATTTCTGTTTTCATGCATAATTGAAACTTATCTGATGATTTTTTCATCAAGAAATGATTCTCAATTTCAGTGATCTTGTGCCGTTTTCATTCTGCTCTTAATGCAGAGGCGTCTTCACTGAGAATAGTTGGTTTTTTCCCTTTTCTTTTTCTTGTGAAACCTTGCCTACTTAGCACATTGTGAGTCAGATCAGACTGCTACTAACCAAAAAGGAATTTTATTTTTGTACCCTGTACACTTTAGTTTTTCTTATTTAATACATTCACTTTTGTCATCTTTTTTTGAAACATTTCAAATGTGTAAGAGTATATTTAGACTACCATGTAGTATGTTATTCCTGCTGTCTATTAAGATGTCATCCAAGCAACAGATGAGATCATCAAATAAACTTTGGGTAATTTAATCAGAAGTTTAAATTAGTTTTACTAGCAAATGGTGATAAAATGAGAATACCCCTTAATAGGCATATATAATCTGTAATGTCTTTTCACCTTCACTGAAGTATATGTTTTTTACTTGAAAATGAGCCGAGTGCTCACTAAGTACAGTTACTGCCTGTCTGAAGCTTTTTTTTGTGTGTGTGTGTGTGTTTTGGTTTTGTTTTTCTTTCTCTTGCCTCTTCCACCCCTCCTCCTCATGACATAGCCAAGCAACAGTCAGATAACATATTTCCATGTAATCGCCAATTTGACGGGGATTACAGAAGTCTCAAAGGAAGCATGAACTTGAAGACCATATGTTGGGGGCTGTGCAGATGGAGTTAGGTCCCTTGATGAGCTGGGTGGCAGAAATTGGTAGAAGGGCGGTAGTGAGGGTCATGGAGTTATGATCTTACTTCTGGGATCTCTGACTGTGTGTGTGGGAGAAGGATATGGAAGAGAGATGACACCTCCTGTATGTGAATGTGGATTTACACAGCTATTCTGATGCTACCCTCACTACTTTTGTTATTTGTTCTTTGCACGTTCTCCAGAGTTCAGGAACTCCATGGAAAGTGGTAAGTTGGAGACCACTTTCAAACCTTGCTTGGAGCAGCTTGAGAAGCAGATCCCTGAGAGCTTCTTTTCTCCCCTTTTGCAATGAAATACTTGCAGTAAAGAGCTTTGTCTTTAATGGCAGGCTTTGTAATCTGAGTCACATTTGGGTTCATTTTAAGTTGCATTTACTTTTAAAGACAACTCTGAAAGTGCTTGAGGCAAATCAGTTTGAGGCTTATTACACAGAAAAAGTAGTATTTTTTTGAACTGCATACTCTTTTCAGTTTATGAGGATTCCAGCAATGTTCCTTCCTTTTTTTTTTTCCACTTTAGATGTAAAGGATTGGTACAACAATTTGTTACTCCAGATAGGTAAAAGTAGCCTATATCTACAGTTTTTTAAACTTTTCTAACTGCTATCACAGAAAAGGACTGTTTATTCTCTGGGACAGTGCAGATTGTCATATCACTCAGGTCTTATCAATATGTTTACAGTAGATAAAAAAAAGCGGTCCTTTTGTATAGGATCCAATTTCACATCACCTCAAATAGAACTTTTTTTTACTACTTTGTACGATTATGTTCTTTATTTTTATTACTAGATCTCAGAATGAGGTAAAGAATCCTGTAAGCAGTTTTAATTTATTAGATCTCTTCATGTTAATTAAAGATTATTCCTTCCTGTTACAACCAAGTCAGTTACAAAGACAACAACCAAGTAGCCTTTGTCATACATTGACATGTAGGCATTCTAAAAGTTTTATTTTTGTGTACTAACTTTTTTAGTGCTACATTAGTTTTGTAATGTATTATTAGTAAATTGTCACCCCTGCGCGTCTTTAAAAATTTAATTGAATCAGTTCTCATTAATCTTAGTTCTTATTAATCTAAGATAGAAAAATAATTTTCAAACCATGATTCTGAGAAATTATTTAAATTACAAGTCAGCTATTACAGATTGGCACTTTTCCATTGGTAATAGGATCCTCAGTGGAATTCCTGCAGCTATGGCGGTCCATTACAAGGACTAGATTACATCTTTTCATTGTCTCTAGTTCTTTCCATAGTCACTAGTTCTGTTTGGCAGGGAAAGAAAGAAAGGGTTGCTGTTAGTGTTGCCAAGCAACCAAAATATGAATTACTCTGATTTCTGGATTTTTCTTGTATGATGTATATGAGAGGGTTTCTCCTACCTTGGTGAGAGACAGTCTAGATGAAGTTACTCTCCATAGCTTTAAAAATTCTAAGATTAGTAAGTAGCTTAATTTCTCCCTGTGGAGTTCCATTTTGAAACCAAAGACACCTGGGGGTTTTTTGTTCCCTGTAGATAGATATCAAAAATCACATCACAGAAGATAACATCTTCACAAGACATGAGACTGGGCATATTTTCTCCTTTTTGTTTTCTGAAATTAAATTTCTCTTTCTGAAATTGAAAGCTTGTTTTGCTTTGTTTTCACTTATATGTGATTGTTTATGCCACTACTTGTATAAAAAGAATGGAAAGTCTTGGAGTGGACAAAGATAACTTGCTGTGCCTTGGTAATCCTGCCTGCTGTTATTCATGTTTACTGCTATTTGGAATACTTCTTTTGAAGTATCTTTTCCCAACACACTTAACTGATGGTAATACTAAGTAACTGCTGGTATTTGAAAAATTATTTATTAAATTAAAATGTGTGGAAAAGATGAAGTGAGGATAGACTTAAGTGTGTGTAGTTATGGTAAGATTTATGCTTGGGGGTAGGTGAAGAGAATAAATGCTCTGAATAACTTAGCTAGGTTTTTTTGTTGTAGTTGGTTTGTGGTTTTGTTTGGTTTTGTTTTCTTTCTGATTTTGTGGTACATTCCTGTAATTTTTTACTTCTGTGCAGCTTTTTTGTTTTTCAGTGACGATCACAAATTTCCTGTAGAACTATGTGGGTTTTGGGGTCACCTCACCTGCCACATGACTAATTCATTTCCTCTCAGAGCACATGTGCAGCACAGAGCCACAGCTTCTTTCTGGACTCCTAATGTGTTTTATGTGTAGGAAGCCAGGAAGAACCCCAGCAGCAGTATGGAGAGTCCTTCTCTTTCTGCAGCCATGCAAGGCCAAGGTGTAAAACAGCAGTTGGGTAGTATCAGTGCATGGCATAGAAAATACTTTCCTCTTGACATTGGTTTTGTATCTATGTCTGCAACAGTGAAATAAAATATTTGCTCGTGTCTATACAATTGTATTTTTGAGGACTCGCTTTAAAAAATATTTGCCTATTTGATCAGACCTTGGAGTTCCCAGATATGAATCCATATTCTAACCAGGTAATTGTTTCATGTCTGTGTGAAATGAAAAATACATGAACTTTCCTGATACACAAATTTCCAAGGAGAGGAAACTTGCATGTATGGGTCAGGCAAGAGCTACTTGCTGCTCTGAAGAGGTACTTGTTGTGCATGGTTAAATGAACAGTATTCAGATTGTTTGGGGTGAATTTGAACAGGTAGCAAGGACTAGATTTTTTTTAACCAAAATTCCAGTGGATAAGAGACCTTATAGGCTAATAACACTTCAGACATGAGTCTTTCATAGGGGAAAGCTAGCAGTAGTTTGAGGAGGTGGATGTTTCTAGCTGTTTTCTTCAAAGCTGAAAACAGTTTTCCTTCATAAATGCTCATTTACTTTTGGTAAATACAAGATTAGTTTAGGTGCAATATCTCACTAATTTTTTGTTCTGTTTTAATTTTCTAAAGGAGTTGATGACCAAACTGATAACAGAGACACCTGACCAGCCAATCCCATTTCTAATTGATCATCTTCAGTCCAAACAGGGGAACCGCCATCAGCTTCAGAGAACGTTGTCTGGCTCTGCTGCCCTTTGGGCAGAGAGTGAAACATCAGGTATGTTCTGTGTGCTGGAAGGAGCTAGGCTCCTGTATAATTTTCCCACACTTTTGTCCATGATTTCCTGAGTGAACATATACCTACTGAACATGTACTACTCTATGGTTTTGAACATGCAGAATAAATCCGGTTTGTCCAGTAGATACTAAACTTAATACACGTTACTGGCTATCACCTCAGCCTGTGTACATATGATGTGAGTGTGGGTCGTAGTTACAGAGTGGAAACAGTCCAGTTCTCAATGAGAAAGTATGTACATATAAAAGTTCTTGGGTTTTTTTGCTGTCCTCTTTGCTTTCACTTTCTCTTTTCTTTGTTTTCCTTTTCCCTCCCATGGTGTATTTGTGCCAGAGATTAACCTCTATCGGGGCATTTTCTTTAGTAATACATATTTTTAACGACCTATCATTCCAACCCTTAATGAGAAGATGCTATGCTACTTTATGAATTCTAGTGTAATTTTGGATTGCAGATCTTCAGAAGCATTTAAAAATATTCTGAAAAAAATATCTGCTTTGATTGTAAAGTAGAAATCTTAGCTTTGATGTTCTGGTAAAAGCTACTATTACAATGTTAGTTTTGTGTTTAAAAATTGACTGTTTCAGACTATAGTAGAGCTTAAATAGTTGCTGGCTGATAGTCAAAATGTTGGTTAACTGACAAATCAACTTTTTATTTATATCAAATATACGATTTTAAGCATAGGTGGTAAAACTTAAGAAAATAAATGGACATTAAGGACTTCTTCATAACAAAACATAGACTTCTTTTTCATTAAAAACCTATTAATTAATTTCTAAATTTTGATATTTAGGAAATGGAATAAATATATTCAATTTAATAGAAATCAGAAAAAGAAGAAGAAAAAGAACTGTCTTTGGTTTCAACTGATAGACCTTGTGTTTTTTGGATTAATTGTTTATTAAGTCTTGGGAAAATGACCCTACAAATTTTACAACTATCTGATTTGATTATTTTAACAGAAAATAAAGGAACAAGAAGAGATTTTAGAAGTTATGATAAGCCTTGGCAGGTAAATGCAAAAAAGCCCAAAAAGTCGAAGAGCGACCTTGCTGTGTCCAACATTTCTCCACCATCGCCGGAGTCCAAGTCATGTAAGAAAGCTTCACTACATTAACAATTTGTGCATACTTTCAAAACCATAGTATGTTTTTCTGTTGAATTAGTATTAGAATGGAAAGCAAACTATGAGCAGTTGAGATGGCTGTATATGTGTTAGAAGGGTTTGATTCTTGCCTTACTCTCACTTGAATTCTGAATATTTTAAAATATCCGATGTTGTCATCTATAGATACAATAGAATTCTACATAGATGGTTTAAAAAATAGACTAATCTCTGGGTGTCATGCACAATTTTGTATTTGGATACTAGTTATGACTTGATGTTTTTATTTGCAATGCCATTTTGCATGTGTAAAATCTGTTCTGTTGATATTGGTCCTAATAACAGGTTTTTTTCAGGGGATCAGGCAATGCAAAACTGTGAATTATGAACAGCTACTGTTCAAGGTATAGGGGCAGTGTCAGCAGAACAGATGTACTGCTCTGAGAGTTGCTGGAGGAATCTAAATGTACACTGAAAGAAAAGGCAGATTAGAAATAGGGTGGCTGAAGAGAATATTGTCAATCACCTGTAAAATAGAAGTAGTAAAAATAGAGGCAACAAGCCTTAATGAAATACAATGCTTCCTGTGTACTAGCTATTGAAGAAATTTAACTTTTAAGCTTGATTCTTAATGTTCATTTTTTTCACAAATAAATATATCTACAGTTTGTCATTGCAAGGCCTTTCGGTCATCAGTGAGATGTCATAATGATTGTGGGAGGTTCCTGATAACTAGAAAAATGCAAATATCACATGGATTTTGAGGAAGGGCAAGAAGGAAATGTTGGGGACTATAAGCTGGTCAGCCTAACCTCGTTCTCTGGGAAGGTTATTGAGCAGATTTATCCGGAAGGTGTTCCTAACCACAAGAAGGAGGAAAATGTGATTGGAAACAGCAAACATGGATTTATGAGATCATAAATGTCTGAACAGATCAAAATGGTTGCCCTCTTTGGTGAAAAAACTGACCCTGTAACCAAAGAAAGAGCAGTGGATACTTAATACCTTGACTTTATAGCAAAACCTTTCTCAGTTTCCCATAGTATCCTTAAAACTCAATTGGTAAGATATGGACTGCATAAGTGGACAACAAGATGTGTGGAAAGTTGATGCAAGCTGTTAGCTTCAAGGAACTGTGGCTGGCAATGCAAATTCCAGTTGGAAAATCTATCATTACTGGCATGTTTGAGGGACTGGTACTGAGACCAATTTCATTTAAAAGAATTTCTTAATGTCCTGGATGATGAGGTAGAATGTTCTTTAGGTTTGCAGGTGAGTCCAAATTGTGGGAAGCGGTTGATAATATTCTGGGTAGCAGGGCTGCTATTCAGAGTTACAGGACTGAGGAATGGGCTGAGAGGAACCTCATGAAGTTCAACACAGGCAAATTCAAAATCCTGCATCTTGGATGAAGTAACCCTGAGCAATAGTAAAAAAGGGGAAATGAATGACTAGAAAGTACCTTTGCAGAAAAAGATGTGGTGTGCTGGTAGGCAAGAACTTGAATACGAACCAGTCTGTGGCTGTGTGCTCATGCAGCGCTGAAGGTGAACTGCATACTAGGCTGCAGTAGCAAGAGTATAGCCAGCAGTGTTTGTTTTTCACTTTTGAGATGAAAGAAATAAAAGCTGAGGGGAGATTTCATTGTCACCATCAACTACTCTGCTGGAGGATGGTATTTTAGTTGCCATCACAGAGGCTGGTTTTAGCCATGTGCCTTTTTGCCATATCTGCTTCTTATTTTCTGCCAACTAGATTAATACTGATGTTCTTTTGATGTTTTTTTTCTGGGTTTATGGCAAAATCAGTGGGTACTGTGTGCCCCTTCAACTATGCAGATCAGCAGAAAGCAAACGTGTTTAGAAGCCATTTATTGCTCTATCCAAATGTGCATAGCATATTCCATTTGTTTTGTGTCTTCTGCTTGTACCTCAAAACATTTTTGTGTGTCATTGTACATTTTTGTCCAAAGCCTCTCCAAAGAGCTAGTAGGGACTTATCTGAGAAACAGAATGTTTTCCGTCTGCTGAGACTTGAAGATTTACTCTCAGATTTGTGTTAAAAATAACAAATCCCCACTCCCAAGAACCTAAAAAGGCCCTCCCAAAACTGCCAAAACAAGCCCAAAATTTAATGGAGTCCATCAGATGTATTATGTCTGTTGCAAAGTTTTTGTCTTATGACTGTCTTGTTCAAATGATCCTGAACTTGTAAGTTTATTCAGAACTAAGAACTGTAATTTCATAGGAATCTTTGGAAACATCCAGATATTTGATTTATTTAATTAGGAAATCTTTTTTTCCTTCAACAGTGATGTTGACTGCAGTGTTCATGTTATTCCTCCAGAAATCTCACTTCCTTGTTCATTCAACGTTTTTGCTGAAAGATTCCCCCAGTCCCTCCTCCTGCCTGTTATGATCTCAGCTGCACCTGAAACACACAAATAAGAAGCCTTGGTATCTACCTGAGACACACAAATAAGAAATCTTGATATCTAAGAGGTCTGACCTCTACCTTTTGCACTTGGTGTGTGTGCAAAACCAGAATTAAGCAGAAACTGCTGCTGTTGTCTGGCAAGGAAGAAGCTTGGAGCTATGGCTCTGTGTGTGTGTGTATAAATATACTTATTGAAATGTTTAGATAATCACATTCTGTATTTGAAGAACAAATTCAGAAGTTTCAAAATAGTTTGTAGAACAGACTTCTTGCTTCCCAGTTAGACACTTTTAGGCAAAGTAGGTTGGTCTCTTCACCACCTCCATATTAAATCAGATCAGAGATCATTCACTCTGCTTCAGTTCAGCATTCTCACCACATCCCATTTGTGTTTGCAGTGTTGTGTACTTCTGGTTGCTCTTGCTCAGTCTAGAACTGTAGGCTGTCATTCTCTTAGCCTCTTAACATCCAGATACTGTGAAAACCAGTTTGGCTATATTATCAAAGAACTCTAATCTGAATGCTATTACGAGATTTAAATACATGAATAATTTTATGCTCAATAATAATATACATAGTTTTGTTCTTTGAGCTGAAGGTGATCATATAATGTATTAATGATATGTAGGATTTAATGAGTAACTAGTCTGATTTTGTCTGCAAATCATGTCTTGAAAAGACATATATGTGTAGATAAAACCAGTACTGATCTTGTACTATCATCCAGTACAAAATAAAGGTGTACTGATTTGTGACAGAATTCACAACACACCTGTGAATGAATCTGATGTGTGTTTGTTGGCAGGGCACACTACCAGAACATCAGAAATACTGGCAAGTGTGTCTTTCCGGTCTCCTAAGATGAGATGGGGAAATGTCAGCTCCACAAATGGAAACCTTACGTATTTCTATACAAAGGGCTACAATGTAGGTGTAATAAATTTTCTGAACTGTAGGCAAATAATTTCATGAGAAAGTGTTCTATAATATATAAATCTCTCAAATAACAGAGATGAGGTTGAGGTGGGTACTGTAATGAGGGATTTAAAATTACTGATATGACAACTTTGAGGAATGGGTGAGTATAATAAAAAAAATGAAGGTCAGAATATAATGAAAGGATTTTACTAAGTGTGTAGTGACATATGCACATAAATGATTATGACGGGCTTCGTACCTACCAATGAGGATCATGTATTTGAAAAGATTTGAAAGAAGGGTCGTATGGGCTTTTTACAGTTCTGCATGCTTCACACAAAGCCATCCAATTGAAAATGACCAGTGCTTGTTGATCCTACAGTTGAGAAGGTACAAGTGTATACTTCAGAAACATCTGTAAGCAAGCAGAAAATGAACTTGAAAGGACAAACACGTGCCACATGATATAATTAAATAATTTTTAGTATCCATTCATTATTTGGAAGAGTAGGTAAGTAAGAAGAGCTGTGTGGTCTCTAGAAGTAATAAAAATTTCAGTCAGTTCTAATTCTGTTTAACTTTTCCCTCAGTTCTGGTTCAGTTATAGAATGAGCCAAACTCATTGTTGAAATAAATTCTATTGAAACTTAGGACTGTTTTGGTACATTTTCACTGAAGTGCAAAATGATTCACTGAAACACAGCTGACAGATAGTAAACCACCATGCAGAGCAAATTTCCACTGTGTTTTTGACTGATTTCCTACCATCCATCTAGTGAGAAGTAGTCTAAGCTTCCTGTGATTGTAGGACATTTCTCTGAAACGAGGGACCAAATCACTGTGTCTTGAGCAAGTGTCTGTACCTTTCAAGGATAGAGTCTTGATACTCTCATTTTCCTGGTGTGAATTGGTCCATATACTTGGCAGTTGCTGATACTGGAACTCCACAGCTGTAGAGCAGAACTTATGCCCTTGTTTGTTTCATCCAGCTTCTGTGCCATGACAAATTTTGCTTTAAGATCATGTGGTTTCTCAAAAATTCTGTCCTTTTGTATTTTGAAAAATGTGTTTTGTTTCAAACTGACATGATATCAAATTCTAGCTTGTGGAAATTTTCTGCAATGCTCTTGGATTTGGTCATCTTTGTACATGGTTTTACTATATTAAATTGTTGCCTGTTTGTATTTTGGTGGTACTGTGAGATTTTTATGCTGTGGTGAGTTCAGTATAAAACATGGAAAGAAAAGTCTGTCATACTGCGAGTGATGATGTAGAATATAGTTTTGGCACGCTGAAGGGAGATGGTAAGATGACTGAAAAAGCAGGCATTAAAGGAGCATATGACCTCAATATAAAACACAGGTGAGTGAGAATAGAGAGAATTTATAGAATTCCTTTTCTAGTTTACTAAATATTTATCTTTGCAATTAGAAAAAGTTTAGAAAAAATACTAAGTGGAACATTTTGTAAATAAGAAAAAGGATGAGAAATACTGAAGTTGTGCTGTTTAATTTATATATGCTAGGATCTGTGAATGGAGTAAATTTTTTCACGCAAAAATTTACATAACTTTTAATTGACAGAGCAGTTCCTAAACCAGAGAATGATAAAGTAGTAGTAGTAGTAGTTGGCATTTATAAATATCAACAAAAATTTCAAGCTGCCCATCTGACGAGAGGCTATTCCTATTCTAATACCTGTATCTATTCACAAGAAACCACTATGCCTCATTATTTCCATTGTCCTCAGAAGGAAATATATTACTTGTCTTTTCTGAACACAGAGCAGAATCAGACTCTGACACGATAACTTGCCCTTCTCTTCCCTCCTCCTTATTGAGAGTTTGTGTGTCCCTTTCCTCCTATTCTTATCTCTGTAGGTCTTTTTTAATGTCTCCTTTGTCTTCTGTCTTTGAGAATGTCTGTAATTGCAGTCTAATATATTAACTAATAGTTACTCAGGTTCCTGAATGGGTGTTACAGATCAGGATATACTGTGGTTTTCAGACTCTCATAGATGTCTGGTTTGAAGATGACTTGGTTTATGTGGAATCGTGTTCATTCTGAAAGAAGGACTTTAACATAACATTGTCCTATTTCTTTACCAGGAAAATATGACTATTGGTTTAACTTCAACCTTCCCTGTTGGAGTTGATTCAAGTAGAGAAGAGTCTGTATTCACACAGAGGAAAGTCAACAATAAGGAAAATTTCATTAGCAATTTTTTAACACATTTTGTAATAGCTAGCAGTGATGTCTGAGGATAATTTCCCCACACCATCATAAAAGCACTCTGAAATTCCAAATTATCATATCACCTTTTTTTGCACAATCTGTAGGAGTCCTTCTTAGTAAGTTTCCTTCTTAGCATGTAGTGAAAATGAAGTTTGTAAGCATAAATTAGTTGAAAACTGTCAAAATAGTAAACAAAAATTTCAAAGCTGTCCAGGATGTATTGGACATTATAGGCTTTTCTTTGAAGTTATTTTTAAGTGAGTAGTTAGCAACTACTGATAAATGCAACTGGTCCTTTCTAGTGGGAAGGTGGACTAGGCATCATCATCTTCACACCAGCATGTGCAGTTCTCAGCATGGGACTCCTATGTTTGGAGACCATCCAACAGTTGCATTTGGTGGCAAAGGCAGTAGATTGCTTACTTCTGAACACTGGCAAAAAGAACATGTTAAACTGCAGTTCCAGAAACAGCATAGTTTTTGTTTTTATTTCTACAAATTGTTCAATGCAGCTCTGTTCATTGTGCGTCCTACATATCTCAGACAATCCTTCTCTTTGTTGTAGGTAAAGTTAGCTCAGCAGTTGAGAAACTGTTATTTCAAAATTAAATCAAAGGCCTTGGTAATAGATAATGAGCAACTGACTGTAAGCTCAGGACTGTGCTTCCCAAGGACTGAGTTTGTTTAAGTAGAGAAATAAAGATTGCAGTCTGTACAGCATGGATGATAAGGACATATTTTGTTTCACTGTTTTTAATTAACTGTGTTATCTACACTTCATGATTTTTGGAATAAAAAAAAATGTTGTTTTAAAAGCTGTATCTAAAATATTTTTTTTTTCTTACTGATAAAATACCTAGCAAAGCCAAAAGTACCAATAACTCATTTTTGTTTTGACATTCTTCCTTATTGACCCCTAGGCCACACAATTCTATTCTCTTGTAAATGAAGTAGATTCACATGCAGTAGTTTAAATACATTTTTATTGCATTAATTGTATTATTTTTGTTATTGTTATAAATTATTCCTGTTTACCAATTAATTCTATGCCAAGAATCATCCCAAGAATGCATTTGTTCATAGATGTTTTCATTTTCACTTTACATTGACCAAAAAAAATATTTCCAACTGTTAAAATAGAAGATAATTAATTTCCACTCAAGGTACTTGAGTTTGTAAACTCATTGTGCAGCTTTTTTTCTACTGTAGGAGTCTGAACTGCCAAATCTAAACTTCATCTATATATCTGTGTATATTTAGTGCCAAGGTCAATAGAGCATCCTAAATGGGATTGGAAGACAAAACCGGAGAACCATGATTTTGATGAACTAAATCATATTCTTCAAGAGAGCAAAAAACTTGGAAAAGCCCTTGAGAATCTGTCTCGCAGTAAGTTCATTGATTTTAGTTTTTTGATGTAACCATGCAGCCTGAATTGTCATTTGGAAGTATATACCAGGAAGGTGTCTTCTATTCAGTGAAGACCAGGTTCATTGACATCAGCAGTTACATTCCTGTTGATAAGGTATACAGAATGTCTGAGATAATTCAGTAGCCCTCCTGGAAACTGAAACTGCACTCCTTTATTTTAGTTTTCTGCTGGTTAGGTGAGCTGAATTAGCTCATAAAGAGATCGACAGAAGAGGCTGGTTTAATGGAAATGGTGGGAACATGCAGCAGGGAGACTGCTTCTTTGGGTGGTAGCAGTTGTATTAGATTAACCTTTGTAAAACTTTGGCCTCATTGATGGAGTTCAGACCTATCATTGAAAAACAATTAGCTATCTTTCATCCTTGACTCCAGTCAGTTTCTTCCAGTTTTCAAAGCAATTAAAATATTTTAAAGCATCTCAAATAAATACTCAGAAACATGAAATCCAATTATTTCATAATAAAAGCCACATATTATCCCTTACACACTTTTTTTTTCTCTCTTTACTGTAGAAGAGAATTCTGAAGTACATTTGGGGGAACAAATATTACTAACAGTTATTAAAGTATGAAAAGTACTCCTTGCCGTGGTGCATAAAAAACTAGGAATGGTGTGATTTGGGAGATACTTGAAAGAGAAATATTTTTTTTCATCTCATTAAATTTTATCCATGGCAATTCTTCATTCACTGGAGAATTTGCAGATGGTGAGATCAGAGACAGAGCTGAATGAAAAATGGAAGATCTGTTTTGAGGAGAATTTTGAGAGCCAGCATTTTTCAAAATTGTGCCAAATACCCAAACTGGTTTGCCCAAATTCCCTCTCTCCCAAATGTTTTAGGTTGATCACAAGAATTATATTCTGAGAAATTTTCATATTTATATTAATGGTAGTAGTATAGTTATAGGGCTTTTTTCAAATACACTTCTAGTAAATCAATCTATATGCTTGCGAGGAGCTAAACCAATTCCAGTCAGGATCTTTGATTTGTAGCCTCACTATTGCTTGACCATTTTACTGTGATGGGTGTGAGTGTACTTTTCAAGTCTTTTTTCTTTAGAGACTTGTAACCAAGCTTAACACAGATACAGAAACAATTATTTTCAGTTTCAGAAAGGATTATTTAATCACTGTCAGGAGATACAAACCAATCAGATATGAGAGTTCAGTAATTAATGGCTAAATCAGCTCTTCAGTCTATGTCTTTCCTACTGAATATTGTGTAGATTCCACACAATCTAGCTTCCTTATCCCTAAAATACAATTTGCAGCATTCTGTACCTCTCTTTGTCACAGAGTTTTCTGACCAGAGTGGAAAACACTTCAGCTCTTCTGGGTCTTATGCTTGAACCAGGTCAATGTACCTGGTCAGCGTTGTTACAGGCCAATTTTCACAGTGTTATTTCACAAATGAAATATTCTTCACTGTTTCTTGCTAGTATTTGATGTTTTCTGAGGGTTTATCAAGATAGTACGGAATTTGAATCCCAGCCCTCAGAGCGCTTTAAATCACTTGGAGCCTGATAATAAGTTCACTTTTATGAATGTGCTCTCTATTTCTTCATCCAGATCATTAATGGAAATATTGTCAGACCTCTTCATGATCCCATTTCAAATCTGACAACCAGCTCTTGAAAGCTACTCAGTAAGTGCATTTTTTCCCACCAGATGTTTATCTGCCTTGCAGTGATTTCACCCAGAATGTAGTTTTCTAGTTTTTTTTTTTTACTAGAGTATCATTCAGGACAGTAAACAAAGTCACATAGCTGAAGTATTTTGCATCTGCTTCCTCCTCTTATCCACTAGGCAAGTTTCCCAGTTGAGAATGCAATTAGACTGATGTGATGCATTTCATTCTTGATAAATTCATGTTGGCTCGTTCTTACCGCCTTTCTATTCCATTGGATGTTGATACATTGTTTATTTAACAGTTTTCTCTAAGATTTTTGCTATTTCAGTCTGATTTAGGCTTTCCCACATCTTCCTTTTTTCCTTTTTCAAGAAAGATATGGTATTTGCCCTTTTCTGTCCTCTCTATTCCTGAAAGACTGTTGCTAATGGATAAGAGGCTTCTTCAGTTAGTTGAGTGCTCTAGAGTGAATTTCACAAGATTCTGCCAACCTGAATGTATCTAAGTCATCAGAATATCTTTCAGCTTTCACTAGTCTGGCTTGCAGATTTTCCTCTTAAAATCACTAGTGTTAAGCATCTGGCCACAATTAATTTTTTGTTAGACTGAAGCAGTGAAAGTACTGAACACTGGGAATTCTTTGTGCCATCTCTTATTTGCTTTCCTTCTCTTTGATGTAATAGTTCTGCATTTTACTTTGTCCTCCTTTCCTAGTGTATTTATAGTATCTTTTCTTGTGACTTCTTTTGTTCTTTGATAGTTGTTAGTTACTCTGTGCTTTAACCTTTTTGTTTGTATCATTTAAACACTTGCATCAGATTAATTCTAAGACATATGTCCTTGTTTCTAGGTTTCGTATTGCTGATTTTAAGTTCATTCCAGGAAATAAAATTTCTTTTCTGTGATTTCTTTCATGTCAGCACGATAAAAAATCAAAATGAAAAATGTGAAATCTGTAAAAATAGAAGATATGCTATTTTGAAAATAAATGTGTTGTTATTGTTCTCCCAAATACAGAATACAGATCGCACATTGAAATTTCTTAGGGGGTTTCAATGAACAGGCATGTCTAGGACTTTAGAAGTATAAGACACATGAAACTTATTCTGTGCTGTCCCCAAACAAATGTCCCATGTGATGAATTTTATGAAAGCCATCACAAGGTCCCATATCTACTTTCTCCAGTGTTGATGCTTGTTTTGGGAAGGCTAGTCAGTGCTTTTGATTCTACAAGCATGTTATGAGTCTAATGCTGCATTTGATACTAATCTTGTTTGGAAGCAGTATGGGACAGGCACTGTGCTCAACAGATAGCTGAGTATGCAAATGATCACAATGTACTATCAGCGGCTTTGTACTGCGCCCTCTCATTTCATTCTTCAGTATTTTGACAGGGAAATGTGACACATAAAATGAGATGTTTGAAGTTAAGTGAATTTTTCATCACGTCCCAGAATTTGTTTACATTTTTAAAGATAAGCTTTGGATCTTGTAGTGAGTTTCCACGACTTTGTTGCCTGCTATGCAGCTGACACAGCCTGTGAGTTAAACTCTAGTTGCTTCATTTACTACGCAGTCTAGGTACCTGCAATAATATTATGTCAGATTTTCCTACATGCATGTTATGTCTAATGTGGTGGAGGATGCTATGCAACTTGTGCACTTCACACAAAATTAGAACTGCCTGTAAGTGTTGGAAGGTGAGACTCAGGCACTTAGATGTCTGATCTCTTGTGTATTCAGTCCTAGTGATTAAAACTGAACTTGCTTATATTTGGACCCCTTCTCCCAAGCCCCAGCAAAAAAAAATGTGAGTAATTCTGTGCTGTAGTAGATCTGAGAAACCAACAGTGACTTCACACACAGAGTTAAAAGCATCTTAAATGTTTTGAGAGTCTGAAGAAGATTATTGTTGTAATTATGGTCTAAGCGTGATGGAACTTCATGATTTAAATATACCATTTTTTCAGAGCCCTACCCACTTGTAAAAGCTGGGTTTTGTTTGATTCTCCAGTCAACTGTATGTCATTGAAGTCGATTTGGAACTGGATTTAGGGGAGATTTTGGTTTATGAAGCAACATATAGGAATGTACTGCATTTCCCTTGTGCACATCTGATTTTCTTTTATTGCAAGGTCTCTTACCTTTACTGCTGTCATCTTTCTTCTTCTGCTGATCATAAGGAATAAAAGTTCCATGTATGCTCTTGTATTTCAACTTCTGGCCTTCAAAGAGAGTTAAAATCTCCCATATAGCTAAGGATCTTGCTAATGAATATGCCTGTCTTCACCCTCCATTTTTTGCGGATGCAAAAATAGATAACGAGATGGAAACCAGTGAAGGTTTCGAGTGGGGAAAAAATGAGGGCTAAATTAATGAGAGCTTGGTGCAATTAGATGTGAAGTCTGTATACCTTGTGAACAACTTTGCATCTTTTAAACAAAAAGTTAAGGATTAAAGTGCATATTGAAAATGTATGCATATTGGAGATTCAATTTACAGATGGTAACAGCATTTGATGACACAATGTCTTCTGCTGTGAGATAGATACTTTTTCATAATTACATGTAACCTTTTAATGAAGATAACCAACGTTTTGTTAGTAACATTTGAATCCTTATTCAGGCTAGGTGTATACTACAAAACAGGCATTTTAAGGTCAGAAAATGGTAGTAAGTTAACATTAACCAAAAGTATTTGGTAATGAATCCAAATCAGTTAGTTGGAGGGAATCCCAGAAACAGTGGTAACAAACAGGAAAACAGTATTCTTTCATTTCTTAATTTCAAAGGGGATTAATTAATAAATAATCAGTAAATAAGGAAACAATGTGCAGTCTAGTAGGAAATATTGCTTGAAACCATAATGAATTATAGAATCACAGAATGGCCGAGGTTGGAAGCGATAACTGGAAGTCAGCTGTTCCAAACCTGCTGCTCAAGCAGGCTCACCTAGGGCCATGTGTCCAGGCTCTTCAATGCCTCTAAGAATGAAAAATCTCGAGTCCCTCCAGAGTATCTCAAACAGTTATTTATCATAATGTTAGAATCATTTGATATTGTTTATGCATAGGTTAAGAAAGACAAACACGATCTTACCTCTTTAAGAAAAATATTAAATAGTGAAACTAAAAGCATGTGTTCTGTTTATCTTTTACAGGGAAGAAGATAAGCAACAAGAGTAAAAATCTCATAACAACAAGGGTAGAACTAGTTCTAAAAAAGATCACAATATGTTAACAACCACTAAAATCATGTCCTTAGTTTTATGGGTGAACCTGCAAGTGTGTGGGATGTGAGAAGCTTAATATATACATCATGATCTACTTCAATGCATTTAGTAGTCTCTGAAACATATTCGAATGGGGTTTCATTTAGAAGCTTCTACACTATAGGAAACTATTAATGATTTACATTACGGTTATAGAAGATATACCTGAATGAAATGCCATTAACATTTACTGAAGCCAGACATTTCTGATGGTGATAATGATATAACTGCAAAAGTGTATCTACATGACACTTAAGTAGACTTTTATCAATTACCTTATGAGGGGCATTATTTTAAGACATAATACTTTAGTAATCTTTTCCAATTGTACACAGTTGTTTATCTGAAATGGACTTGAGTCTGTAAAAATGACTTCTCCATTATCAGTTGATCATCTAGCCCTAAATGTGTTTGCTAATTGAACCACAAAACTAGTCTTGTCTAGAGGATTTTTCCTGCCCTCTCTTCAGTCTGAACTTTAAAATCATGTTATTCTTGTGTGAGATCAATGCTTGTGACTTATTTTGAGATCGACATTTTTAGATAAGCTCAATCAAACCTTTAAGGAAGATAATTTTATCTCAGTACTGCAGCTGTTATGTGATACTGCCTTTGCTCATAAAATCCATTTGCTTTTAGTATGAAGTATGAGTAATAATACAAAGTAATGATATTTTCTGAGATTGAAACAGGAAGAATATGAACATAATTATTGCTATTCAATTATATACTGGGGCTTGCATGGCCTGGAGATAGCCACTACTTCAGTTTTAAGTATCTTTTTCCTACAGATATTAAGATTTTAATTACCTTTGTGAAGGTATTTGCCATTCAGCTCCAACCTACTCTAAGTTTCAGGACTAAAGTCTTTTATAGTTAGTGTCGTTTTCTGGAACAGTATTTAGCTTGCTAGAAGTTTCCCTAATGCAGAATTTAGGTTTGTGTGACTGTCATCTTGGATGTGGAACTTACTAGTTTTTAGTACAAGGGGGTTGGCATTCATGGGGTAACAGGACATAAGCTGTGACTCTGCCCTTGGCATCTGGATGCTGCAGGTTCTCCATCTTAACCCACTTACTAGAGTGTACACCTTTCCCTAAAATCAAGAGTTCTGGAAGGTTCTGCATTGTTGATTATTCTCTTCTGAGATGACCTTGGCCTAGGAGATCTTCTAGGACATAATATTTGGTGGGTACTTTGCATTTTATTTCCCTGTCTTTGCATAATTCAGTGTGTTAGTCACTAAACCTAATCCTGAAACCTGTATTCTCCATTGGAGTCACTCAGACATTTGGATATATAAATGCTGCAAGTCCAAAGCAGAGATTATTTTGCTAGGGATTAGCTGTTTTTTTATGTTTTTTTTTGAAAGCCACTACAAAGAAGGGAGATTAAATTCATGTTTTCTAGATAGTGACTACAAGATGTATAGTGTGCTGATATGTTGATGTGTGGTGCCTTGTAGATGACAGTTTCCTTTGTTCTAGTATGGCTAGGTGTTGGGAGGAATATTATGGATACCTCTACAGAAACCTGATGTGTAGTTGCTTAATAGTATAAGGGCACACAGCCCTCATTGGTAAAAACTCTGAGGTTTCAATTCAATATGCCTTCATAGAAAATCTAAGTTACTACTGGAGGAAATATGTCTAATTTTGAAAGTGGTAAAATGACTCAGTGTAGGCAAAGGAAACATCATAACAGTGCCTCTTATGACAGTCAAGGACAAACATATTCCATAGTTCCTACACAGAAATGACTGAGCTGGTTTGTTTTTCGTGTACTTTTTTGGGGGGGGGTGAATGCTTTGTTTGGTAAATCAGAGCAACCATTTTATGTTCTTTATGATCCAGGGATGGTGTGAAAGAAATAATTTCAATTTACCTAGTGTTCAATACATAGTCCAAGCAGGCACAGGGACTAGAATATACTATGCTGCCAGCTGCAGTATGGCAAAAGGTCTTGACATGGGATATGCAAGTACAGCTAAGGTGGCCTGTCCCACTAATGAAAGAACATATGCTTCCCCTGATTTACAAGGAGTAGGAGAATGCATTGGGAAAGTTAACTGCTGAGCAGTTGATACATGATACAGTATTTCTGTGTTTGTGCTCAAAGCTGCGCTATTAATAATGGTGGAACAATAATGCTGTTTCTGTCCTGGAGTTTTTTACAGAACCTGTGATATACGCTGTGAGGTTGACAGTCCAGCCATCCAGAAGTTCCCTGGCTTAGACTGATCCTGAGAATGAATTCTGTCAAGTTAGTCAGAGTTGCACTGGGGTTGTCTTAGTATGTCTGAAGTCTCTATGTCAAAACCTGTGTGTCAAGTAAATACAGAAGACTTCATTTGGCAGGTAGGGAAATCTGGCTATTGGGAGCTTTGTGGCCATCTTCTGGATGTTTAGAAGAATGCATAAGTATTTCCTCCCATTCAGTTGAATAATGGTAGTCTGGCATATGTTAAAGTTGTAGCATTTTATTTTCTTACAGATATCTTTCTTACGCATTGAATTTGTCAGATTACACTGTGCCATTAGAAAAATCTAAGTCTTAAAAAAAAAACCAACAAATTTTTATTTCGTGTTATTTCTTCCTGTAATTATTGAAGGACTACAAATAAAAGCAAAAATTGTAGGTGTCTCTGAAGTTTCACAACTTTCGTTCTTATCAGATCACCAGTTCTATGATTTCAGGTGTTATATGAAATTCTGTAATTTCATATAGCATATGAAAATATTGCAAGCTTTTAAGCTACTGTAAAGCTGATCAGGAATAATGCAGCAGGCAGGGATTTTATGACTTGCCATTTCATAGAATCATACAATGGTTTGGGTTGGAAGGGACCTTAAGGATCATCTGGTTCCACTGCACGTACCATGGAGGGGGACATGTTCCACTAGATCAAGTTGCTCCAGGCCCCATCTAGTCTGGGAACACTTCCAGGAATGGAGCATCCACAACTTCTCTGGGCAACCTGTTTCACTGTTTCACCACCCTCACAGTAAAGAATTTCTTCCTAATATCTCATCTAAATCTAACCTCTTTCAGTTTGAAGCCATTATTCCTTGTCCTATCACTACATGCCCTTGTAAAATGTCACTGTCCAGCTTTTTGTAGGCCCTTTTTTGGTACTGAAAAGCTGCTATAAGATATCCCCTTAGCCTTCTGCGCTCCATGCTGAGCAACCTTACTTGTCTCCGCCTGTCTTCATAGGAGAGGTGCTCCAGTCCTCTGACCATGTTCATGGCCCTCCTCTGGACTTGCTCCAACAAGTCCCTGTCCTTCTTGTGTTGGGGTCCCCAAACCTGGACACAAGTACTCCAGACTGGGTCTCATGAGAGCAGAGTAGAGGAGGAGAATCACCTCCCTCGACCTGCTGGCCACGCTGCTTTTGATGGAGCCCAGGACACAGTTGGCTTTCTGGGCTATGAGCACACTTTGCTGGGTCAGGTCCAGCTTCTCATCCACCAACACTCAGAAGTCCTTCTACCCAGGGCTACTCTCAATCCATTCTCTGTCCAGCCCATACTTGTCCTTGGGAGTGCTCTGAACCAGCTGCAGCAACTTGCACTTGGCTTTGTTGAACTTCATGAGGTTCACACAGCCTCCCCACCTCTCAAGCCTGTCGAAGTTCCTCTGGATGGCATCCCTTCCCTCCAGCCTGTCAGTTGCACCACACAGCTTGGTGTTGTCAGCAAACTTGCTGAGGGTGCACTTGATCTTGTTGTCCATGTTACTAACAGAGATATTAAACAGCCCCAGTAACAATACTGTCCCCTGAGGAATGTCACTCACCACTGATTTCCACTTGGCCATTGAGCCATTGAACTCAGTTCTTTAAGTGTGACACATCCCTATCCACTGAATGATCCACCCGTTAAATCCATGTCTCTCCAAATCAGAGACAAGAATGTTGTGTGGGATCATATCAAATGCCCTGCACAGGTCCTGGTAGGTGACATCAGTTGCTCTATTTCAAAAAGACCTGGTGTGATGCCCTATGTTTTGAAAATAAATATTATACTGTTGGATTGAGAACATCAAAGTCTAAAAATTTCTTTTCAAAGAGGAATAATACCACTGAGTGGAGATGCTTTAAGAACTGGATTAATTGTATTTGTTGCAGGAGAGCAATAACAAATAAAACTCTTCTGCTAAGAACTGCATATGCAAGAGCTAGGCATCTTTAAGACTCATGGAATTGTTATTAACAATGTTAATTTTTCTTTAGAAAGAAAGTTCTTTTGATAAACTAGAAATGAAGCAGAATATCCTAAGCAGAAGGTCTATACTGTGGAAGATACTTGTTCTGGACTCAAAAGGGATTTTATTTTGTTAAAACATAGTGTAGGTATTTTGAGAGGTGGCTTTTACATCAAAGAAGACACTGTATATTTATTATATTTATTTCTTCATTCTTGCCATTGCGCTGCTGCAGATTGTCATAGAGATAGAAGATGGGAACAGAAATCTAAGATAACTATGTAAAGAATGGTTTTAATAATCCATGCTAATTTAAAAAAAAAATAATAATACTATCTAAAATATAATAAGTATTAATAAATTACATTTTTATTACATTGTTAATCATGTTTCATTTAATCCTAGTGTGCCAGACCTTTCTTGCAATCAGAGAGTACATTGTTTTTCCAGTTCCCTTCAAAAACCAAGCTAGTGACAGAATGATGAATCTGTTTGAGAGAATCTGTGCTACCATCAACAGCCCCTCTCTAGATTTGTTGCTGATCAGACATAGCAGTAGTTGTGGCTCTGGAGCATTTCTGAAGGATTGTGGAAGCATGTTCAGACCAATTATTTCATTGTTCCAGCACTCTTCCAGCATAGAGGGTTGTTACACTCAAAAGTAGAAACAAGTGCCCTGAATCTGTCTGTGTGATTCAGCAGACAGCTGAGTGGGCTGGATAGTTGTGATGCCTGATCAAATTTCAGCACCCTTAATTACTTTTAAAAGGGAGGATTTTTTTAAAGACATAAAATTGGCAACTGACTACCTAACTAATTCGCACTGTAAACCTCATCCATGAGCCTTAGCTGATGGTGGGAAGCAAACTTCTCACCCCTTTATTTGGAATGGTTAGTAAGAGTGGTAGGAGTGTATAGTTGTCAGTCATAGTATGATATAAAACTATGGCAAATGTCTGTGAGAAACAGCTGCTATAAGAGAAAGCGTGAAGCTCCTTTATTACTCCTTTATTTCTGGTGGATATGCCTTTGACATCAGAAGACCTTTCCCAACAAAGGAAGGAGAATATTTTTAACAGTCCCCTTCTTATCTACTGCTCAGTGTCTTGAGGCAGAGTAATGATGACACACCCTTAAAACTTCTATTCTCTGCATTCATCATTGTGCAGAGTCAGGCTTTAAATGCTCTAAACGGAGAAAAGTCAGAAATAGTTGTTCGTGGTAACATATATTCTAACAAAGCCATGGGATTTAAGGTTGAATAAACTAGATGTGTCAGTTTTTCTGGTGTTAGAGTTTTTTTTGGTGATTAGGATTAAGTTTTGATGGAAAAGAGTTACAGTTTGAAGAATTGACTAAATTGTCAGGTTAAAAGTTTTTAGTGTATAGACATTTTGGCTACACCTGTGAATGTTTTGTCTAAAACTGAACCATTGCTGTTTCCATTTAGAGTAGTTTCATGGAATGGGCTGTCCCTTTGTCTCTAGTATTCGGTGATTTTACAATGACATTTTCTTATTTAGAGTGTATAAAAATAAAATTTCTATTTTCTCTATTATGTTGTATGAAAGCCACAGACAAAAAGCTGAAGATAACTGAAGTACAGAGAGCAAAATCAGATACTTGTCACAAATAAGTGACAAGAGGGTTTTCTTTTTGAAAAGTACTGATGTCTGGATACTAGCAATTACATGAACTGGAGATAGCAACCATCACTACCACTACTTTTTAGAAATTGAACTATTTTAATACTTTATAGAAATTTAACTATTTTAAATTGTCGGTTTATTACTTGAAAGTAAAGTAACTGACAGTAAACTATTTGACTACTGAAAAGTCAGGAGTCTGTGAAGGGCTAAGAAATTAACAGAAATCCTAAATACTCCTGTATAATGACGATGACAATATCTCTAGTTGCAATCTCAGCATTCTGGATTAAGGGTTTGGTGGTTGTGGGGTTTTTTTGGTTTTGTTTTTTTTAATGTTATCCTAAATACACAAGGGTTTGAATTTTTTGAGGAGCTGCTTTCTGAAAATTGGAGTCCATATTATTCCACTAAAAAAATTACCTCTCTCTTGTGATTTTCTGTCTACTGCACACTGCAAATCCCCCCTCCTCTCAAGTTCAGCCGTGATATCCTGTGAGTTTGGCAACTGCAAAAAAAATTGGTAAGAGATGGGCACGCACTAACTGTGTGGTGCAGTAGAGTCTTGGAAGGAAATAAGAAGCATTTTTACACCCAACGTTTTATGGGTTATTTATCCTGGTCTCTGTTAATGGAGTTGTGTTATCAGTGACTAAAAGAGTACTGTTAATAATAATGAGGCTCAAGACATAACTGTGTGGCTGACAGTATGGTAAATACCACCTCCAGAAGACTCATCATGTCAAGATTGCTGTAATAAGCTCCTGATAAAATTTCTTCCCCAGAATCCTTTATTTTTCCTCTTGATGACCCATTAGAGAGAGATAGCTAAAAATAGTTTGCAGGTTTAATTCCATGATTGCAAAAATAAAAGTTTTCTAAACTTGTAAAATTTTATTTTGGCAACGTGTCTTCAGAAACTGCTAACTCTCTGCATGCTTGTCTAAGAAATACAATTAATTTTGGTGTCTTGCGACTGCTTCCTATTTCGTAAAGAAGAAATTTGAGGCATTCTGGTCAATTCAGTTACTCAGCTTAGTCTTGTCTAAATTCAAAATAAGTTCTGGCAAGCAATGTGATTTACAGCACATACAAACAAAAAGCATTTTACAAAAAGCACTCATTTAAAGTATGGATGTTTTTCAGTTTTACATGCTTATATGTAACATTGAAGTGTGTGATCTTCCTATGCATGGATGTGTCTCCACTTTAGTTTCACCACCAGGAGAAACTTGTCCTTGGTTTTTGAAGCTCTAACCTGGAAGTGTTTCTTATCAAGCCTCGTAGGAATCTGGGAAATGCTTTGTTTTCAATGTATCTGAATTTTCAACATGATAGCATTAAATGTATAATTACTTGATAACTGCTTGTGATATGATATGTGCAGGCCTATTAAAAATTCTGAGACCAGCTGTGTATATTTAATGTTCTACAGGATTATCATACTTAAAAGAGTTAGATGACATGATGGAAGAAAGTATAGGAAAGACATGGGCAGGTATCAGCAGAAAGGACAAGAGCAAATATACAAGTTCTTTTTCAGACGATTTAGAAAAATTGTTTTGGATTCTGTTGGGAAATTTTACTTTATGTTCCAAAGTTCCACCTGTTTTTACAGAATAATTTCTACAATGTACTACGGAGAAAGATAAAAGAGTCATGTCCAATTGCCCTCCAGTTGCAGCAAGATGTGTTATGCATGCTGGTCAGGGTGAGATTTGCGTAATAAGGTGTCCATTGGTAAATACAATGTTGCTGATTTAGTTTCAGAAAGCAGGTAGAATTGCACTTAACCTTCTTGTCACTTTACTGGCACGTCTGCTGTTTTCATTTCCATAGTTTTTTAAAAACTCATTTTGGTAATATTGCAGCTGATATAAAAGTATATTGTTTCCAGGCAATTTCACTAGTGGAACAAAATATGGCACATTGTATGGTACAGCAGTATGCAGAGAACAATATGTAAACTTTTCAGATTAAACCTTACTTTTACTTACTGTAGTAGAAGACATTATTGAAAGCATGTTTCTAAATTTTTTTTTCCAATCTGTTTCATTTTCAGGCATTGCTGTTTCTGATGAACTTGAGAAGGTAAGATTGATAAGGTATACCTAATGAACAGTACAAAGAGACAGATGATTGTGATAATTTTAGGCAATGAGAGCTGCATCTCCCTGTCCTGGCATACAGACTTCAGTTCTGCTGGGTTCAGAGGAAGTTTAGGTATGGAAAGCTGTGTAAGTAGAGTATATGTGGATACATCAAGAGCTTGACTGGAAAGGGCTGTCAAGTACAGAAAAAAACTCTCACTGAGTTTGAGAGACTCTCAATGAGGCCATGGAAATACTTTTTAATCATGACACCATCTTTGCTTAGTACAGTCTGTTGGGTTACTTTTTGTACTTTTGGAAACATTTAGCCTTAAATACCTTTTGTTCATGAAGTCATGAATCCTACATTCCCAGATATGATTTGTGAAAATATTTAGGAATTATTTTTGTTTCTAGATTTGATCAGGAATGCACAGGGCATAAAAATCAGTCTTTACCTCCTTGTTGAATGCAACAAACAATGATCTCCTCAGTCCCTTTTGATACATTACACAGTTAATATGAATTTTAGTTTTAGCTGTAATAAGCTACATTGAAAGAGTAATCAAACTAATTTTTCAAATTACCAAAGGAAACAGAGCACCTTTATCTTCTCTATTCTCACCTGTGAACAGCAGTATGCTTCAAGTGCCAAGAATCTTGGGTTGTGTTCTTGGTGTCGGAAACAATTGCTGTAAGGGAAATGAGATCAAAAGGTACATAAGACACAGGAATAATACTTAATATAGAACACATTTTTTTAAAAAATATTTTTTCTTTCTACTGGTAAAATGAGGACACAAATCTTTCTGACACAAGTGCATATAAAATACCTCCACTGCGTTCTCCAAGGAAGGCCAGTTAGACAAGACTGATCACTGTTACCATGTAGTCATGAGCATATGTGGCTGCCATTTCAAAACTATGGCTTAAGTCTTCTTTCCTACTATTTTCATAACTGTGTTCAGAAGTGATGATAAAAATGACTGGAAAGCCTTTCCATTAGAACCCTTACCTTTAAGAATACTTATGAAGAACTCCATTTCATTTTGTTTGTTGCAAAAAACCTATAAAATACTGTTTGTGGGAGGAAAAGACATTTTGGGCTAGAGCCTGTTATCAACACTTTTTACATCTATTTTTAGGATATAATTTCTGTTAATTTTCTTTAACTATAATATTACTCAAAAACATTAATTTTTTTATATTTAATTATCCAGTGTGAAAACTGAGATGGGGAACATAATTTGGGACTTTCCTCAGGATCCACACTGAGCGAAGAGATAATTTTTTTTTGGTTACTGTTTGTTTACTTAATTGTTTATAATTTAAAATTGAAAGGTATATCCATTTATTTATGCATCATTTAAAAAGCTTGGTATTCCTGTTTTCTAATATGGATTTTGAGGGACCTTCCATCGTGAGAAGTACTTTTGGGTATTTCTGAATTTTTGAAACAAAACTTGGAATTACGGTATGTACATTCAATAGCATGCATTACCTGACACCTTTGGAATACTGCATCTGGTTTAATGTATGTTTCTGATGAGGACAGGTAAATAGAACGTTCTTGAAGTCAGAAGCTATTTGTAAAATAAATGAACCCCCAAACAATTAAGCTCTTGACATGTGTCATTTGTGCAGCATTGCTCAACAGGCTTTCAGCACAGACTTAGAGGAGTGATTTTTCATCTCCACGGGCTTTAGTGATCTTCATTTTTATTTCTTGTTTGGACCCTTAGGGATTTTTAATGAACATAAAATCTAGTTCTGTCTTAAGAATATAAGCATAGCTAGGACCATTTTGTGGAGTCCTGCCTCCTGGGAATGATTCCTAGGAAGCTAATTCCTGAAATGTTCCTGTGACTTGTTTCTGCATGTATTACTTGGCTAGAACGAAAAGCAGCCAAAGACTACCTGATAATGGTTGTTTTAAAGTTAAAGAGAATGTGTTCTGAATGTGTTCACAGGTGATGTTTATTTTTCAGATATAAATGTAGCCAAGTTGTAATTCCTATCCCAGAAATGAATGCTGATACTAGAACTTCTTGTCTAGGCTGTGGCAGCATTGAATCATTTTTTGAAACCACATTCATCTGTGATTTGGATTAACCATTTAACCCATCGGGTGCATGTCATGGGTCTAGAATAGCATGGCCAAACTTGGCATTGGATTCTGTTAAAACATTGACATTGCATAGGTGTTATGAGAGACATAAAACTAAACACAGTAATAAACTTCTGTACACTCTTCCTCGCTTTATTTTCCTGATGATCTGGAATATCTGGGGGACTAGGACAGAGCCCATAATCCTGATGCTTTGTCTGTGGTTTAAATTATGAACCTGGAGAAAACAGAGAATACATGTGTATATTCCTCTATTTTTTTTCCTCATTGTGTATTTTTTTAAATTACTTCTTTCTGGCTTTAGTAACGCAGCTGCCTTCATCAGGGGAGTACTTAATCAGTATTGTTGGTTGATGTAAGTCCTCCTCCAAGTAATCCAGTTAGTTAGTTAGTTGCTTAGTTACTCGAGCATTTGGATTTGGAAAACCAGTTTGCTCTGAATTACAATGACTTTTGTGGAAGGGTGTTTCCTTTAAATGGACTCGTGTCAAATATCTGCTTTTATTAGCTTTGTATCAGTACTTAGGGCTTTAGTCTGAGAGAGAGAAAATACAGGCAGACAAGGTCAGTCTTTCAGTCAAAATGGAATCTTTCATTTTGACTTAGTCTCATAAAACTCATGAGTCCACTAGTAACCTTGCAAAAAAAAAAATAGTCCTATAATGACTGCATTTAAAACAGATTTATTGTATAGATTCCGTTCTTTTTCATCTCAGTTACTTCAGACTTGCAGTGTTCTCTCTCTCTTGACTCAGCCTGCATCTCTAGACCATAGAAGCTATGTAAAATCAGAGACTGGCACTCAAGTATGCTGTGTAAGGAAAGGAAATAAGAAAGGATGCTTTGTGACTCACATATTTTAAAACTAAAGTGCAGAGTTAATATAATACAAATTTCTGAATTGACTCACCCTCCGTACCACTGAACAGAAACTGTTGAAGAGCTTTAGGAAACTACACACCTTTATGCATAATGTGAAGAGTTTAATGTAAACAAAGGAGAGCTAGGAAGTTAGCCTTTCTTTGAAATTCACAGAATTCTAGGGTGAAAAAAAATTCTCACAAAAAACAGTGATGGGAGAGACCTGCCATAACGTTGTGAAATTTATCCCAAATACCCAATGATGTTTCTCAATCACTTTAAACATTAATAATGGGAGACATCTAAGTGTTAGAGATCCACAAGCAAACTCAAGGGAAGATCAAAAAATTTATAACAGATTTTGACCCTCAATGTTAATATTAAAAAATATTCTGTGCTGTCTAGCGTATACTTTCTTCTCATATGTAATATTACTTCAGTGAACATAGATTAATAGAATAGATGAAACAACTGTTCTTATGTCATAAACCCAAAAACATTTCTTCTCACCTAAAAGTATTTCTAATGATGGAAATTCCCTTAAAATCCATATCAGAAAATAGGAATACCAGGCTTTTTAAATGATGCATAAATAAATGGATATAAAAATGTTTTGCTCTCTGGTAGAGGTTGCATTCAGCAACCACAACTCAGCCCAATGTGAAGATGAGATTCAGCTGTCTTGCAATCTTTCCCTTCTTTTCCTAGTCTCCACATAAAGGAAGGTTGAGTGTGTCAAACTGGTAGCCAGTGATGTGGATAAGAGGATAACACGTGGGCTGCTCCATGAAATAGTGCTCTCAGTTCATTTATTGCAGATTTAAATACCTACTTGTCCTGAAAATATTTCTGTGCCCACTAATGTCACTGTCAATCTCTTGTTATTTATGGGGGAATATAGATTGGAAATCAATTAAGATTGTAAGATTTATATGAAAAAAAGAAACCAGCCAAAAACACCCCAACCCAAAACTAAAAAAACTTGTTAGAGAACAGTATACTTCATCTGAATTTATTGCAGCCTTTGAAATAGTGCCAAAGAAACATCCTCATGTTCTGAATAGAGCTGTCTCTGATTCTCCATTTACTGTTTTCACTGTGGCTGCTTATATAGTTGAAAGGAGGACAATAAATTAGGTCACTGAAACTGTGGTGTACTAATCTAACACGATGCAAAAAGTAAAGCAAGGTGATAAAGTAAGGCAAAGCATGACTATGTAATGTAAATTACATTTCTATTAAGTGAAGTATGAAACTGCTACTTTAATCCCTAAAATGCCTAGGAAAGAAATTAGCATAACAAGGACAGTTGCAGCATTCATGGTTTACTTATTCATATGTTGATGGTGTAGTGTACAGTGTCAGAAAAAACTTAAGGTACTGACAAAAGGATACATTTTTAGGTGCTTTTCATTTTCACTTAAGACGCTGAAAGCTTTTAGCAAGATGGACACTAAGATATTCTGACTTTCAGGAACCATTTTTTATTCATTATTAGAAATTATCTTAGGGAGAAAGAGAAGGAAGCAAATAGCTAGAATAGAAGGAATAAACCTCAGAAAGGTTGTGGGCAATCTTAATGAAGGCATTGTGGGCAATCCTTTTTCTAAGCTCATAAGCACATGATGGTAGTCACACCAGTGACAGTTTATGCTTGTCAAGAGCCCAAAGGTGACTGTCATGTAGTCTACCTGCCCTGACTATGACACAGCTCCAAATAAATGCACAAAATGTAAGTACATAAGAACAGAACAGCACTGGCTAGATATCCTGATATCTCCAAAGCTGTGGTGTTTTCCTCAGATTTCTCTCTTCTGTATGATCTGTATTCAATTTTCAGTGGTCCTTGCAGAAAACAGACATCATGTAAAAGTGAATTAGTCAAGTGATGGACAACTCTGTAGAGAGGAATGTGGTAATGCACTCACAGGCACATTGCAGAAAGCAGAAAAAACCAACAAGGTTGAGTGAATTGGATCCAGGGCCTGGGTCGCATTTGGTTCTGTCAAAATAGAAGCTCTTGGAGTTCTGCTC